>NC_041388.1:284232399-284241555 GCF_002162155.2 Triticum dicoccoides
ATACTCTCAGCATTTCTACATTTTTCAAGTTCCCTCAGAATATCAACACTGGTTAAATTAAATGATGTTTAAGGAACTTTAAAAATATTATGACTTTTTAAAACCATGAATTTTAGTGGCATTCATGAATTTAGAATATAATCATGGTTTGACAAATATTTGCAAAATAACAAAAAATTAAAATTAAAAAATATTCACAAACTTTAAAGGACTGTGAACTTAAAAATATCCACAAATTTAATCAATATTAACGAATTTGAAGAACTTTGAAATGTGTTTATATTTTTTAAAGTGCACAAATTTTAATAAGTGCTAATGAATTAAAACATGAAAAAATAAAAAAAGTGAGGAAGAAATAAAACTAAACAACACTTACGTGTGTGGGGCCCTAGTGACCTCCACAACCCTCGAAGCACCACAACGCTTCAATTCGAGGGAGCTTAGTATCTCTATAGATGACACTGGTAGCTCTTAGTGAAGCCTTTGGCTTTCAGTTGATCTTCAGTCTCATGTTGCAATAGAACTTCCCACGGACGGTTGAAGCACTCGTCGGTGTAGAATCTGTCCAACCTTGCATATAGTAGTGGATCAAGTTGAACTCAATCAAGAAATGACCCGATTACTTCTTGGACCAAGCAAAGAACCTGGCATGTTGCTGCTTCATTTCAACCAGTATCTTCCTCATAGTTTGGGTTGTGGGGCCTCAGCATTAGGTCTGACAGAGGCATTCTCGATTGTTTTAATGTAGTACTAGTCAGAACGGGCGCTACCCAGAGGATCTCTGAACTGACCAACAAGTGGCGTATGATTTGCTTTAGGAGCATGGGCACTTCGTGGAGGAGCAGAGGTGCTTGGACCAGCTTCCGTGGGAACTGATTTGCCTCGTTCGTTTGCATTTGCAGCAGGGGAAGATGGTGCACGAGCAGGTGCTTCAACATCCGACAGATAACTTTCATGAACAGTAGTTGCATGGAATTGTCTATGAGAGGGGCGCGCGGAGGCTTGATGTCGTTTAGACCTCTATGCAATAAATAGTCTGCTATTTGTCCGTCGCAAAAAAATTACAGTAGTCTACTATTTCTGGGTCACAAAAAACATACTTCCTATGGCTATGGAACATGCAAGAGATCCACACGTGAATGAATTGTCAGTTGCACGTCTAAACACAGGTATATGCAAACATAGGCACGGAATGGCCAGCCATAGATGGGAACGGGTTCAGGAGGCGCGCGCGTATATATATGTGGAGGGATCTAGGGGAGTCGGCCTGCTTAGCACTTGGCAGGGAGGGGAGGAGGAGCGAAAGAATCAAGGGGGGCGATGCCGGGGACGACGAGGACATGGCTGGTGGTCGCGACGGTGCTCGTGGCCGCCACGGTGGCGACGGCGAACGTGGAGACGGGTGAGTTGGGGGAGTACTATATGAAGCGCTCGCAGGAGGCCCGGTTCCGGCGAGGCGGCCCCCTCCATGACATCATCAGCGCCGCTCATCGCTACCACCAGAACCTCTTCAGTTCCAGGTACGTACCCGCGTGGCGTGCGTTTAGTTAGACAAGACACGTGGGTATATGGCAGCTAGGTTCCATTTTAATGGACGGATCGGTCGGGCGCATGCATGCAGGTACGGCTCAGGCCGGCGGTACCTCCTGGAGGAGGGAGGAGCAGCAGCCGGCGCGGAAGCCCCCGCCGACTCTACCGGCGATGCTACTCCTATCCACAATACGCTCAGGGATCACGAAATGATGGGCGCATAACTTATACTGATTGATTTCTTATTATTTGCGTGCGTACATGTATGTGTGTATCTGTTACTGCACAAGTTGTTGACCTTTTTTCTTCTTTTCCTTTTGCTATTATAGCTGCTTCTCTGCGGAACCAATATGGTCCACGCATCAAACCTCTGCAAAACATGTGTATAAATGTAAGCACTGATTATTTCGTAACCTTTTTTTAACACAGTTTGTAACTGCTTTCTGGCGGGAGATTAATTTGTAACTAAGTAGTAATGTAATCATATTTTGTACGGAAATCTGTTGGTGCTCCAAACAAAAATATTTTCAAAGTGTGAGAAAATTCCAAACAAAAATTTGGCGCATACATCTCGACATTATGTGTGTACATGTAAAGGTTCGGAGAATACCGACATTTTATGTGCCTTGTGCAAAAAAGACAAAAGAATGATTTGTGAAAAGCATTTTTTAACACCGGATTTTATCTTTTTCACATGTAACACATAAGTTGTCGGTTTTCCGCGAAATGACTTTGTGAGTATGTACAATATCGAGATGTACGCGCCAAGTTTTTGTCCGGTATTTTTTGATATTTTAATATATATTTAAAACACATTTTAAAAACCAGGAGCGCGCGCTCCCATGTGCCGAAATGCCATTCTCTACACAGTATCCTTATAAAAAGTTATACACACACATGCCCCACCTCTACTGATGTATGTACACGCGACGCCATGCCAAAGTTATATAGGACCATACAAGATGTAATCTGCTTATTATGGGCATGTCATACCATTACGTTAACACTTAGCAGCGGCACACTATATGTTTTATGTGTACTATACTACACCTTCATAAAATGCATGTATGCTACATGTTCGCCACTAATGTATTTTTCTTTTGGTTCTTATTGGGCAGCAAATAAGCCCCTACATGATTTGCACCCAATTTTGTTTGTCTATGAGATTATTGTTTCTAAAGTTATCCTTTTTCTGGACAAAGCGAATATATTTATATCAACAAGATGTTAGTTGCACCGACACCAACACAATCTCAAGAATTATTCAAGACATCAAGAATGCCCACAACCAAATTAATATACAAAAAAAAATGACCAACGAAACCACTGCAGCAAACAAGAGCAATAACCATCAATTATGGCAACCCAGGCAACAAGATAGGTCCTCCAACAACGACGCATCTAGAATGGTAACGACTCATAAGCACCGCATTGCTGGACCCAACCACTCAGGTCAGATCATGGGTTTTCACCCCGGAGAAAAGTCTAGGTAAACTCCATGCAGGTCCTTCAACGATGGAATGCCATGTCAATGACGGCATCACCAGGCTGAATTAATGAAGGTCGGACCTAGAGTTTTCATCCCTGGAACTCGCCCTACACTCAAAGATGTGTCGCCATATGCCATCTTGGGCCATGTCGAGCACTCCAAACCTCTGCGCTCGAGCAAGACATCCAATCACCGAACTGTGCTACCGTGAACCTCCAATATGGAGGCTAAAACCCACCAACATTGCACCCCATAGAGACGGTTAGCAGCCTGGGGCCGCGCCCTTGAGATAAATATTACCGATGCACACGCAACCACGCCAATCGCAGATCGCCTCCATACAGAGACTGGTAAGATGTGTTTGTCGTCACGTCGAGAAACGGGAACAAGTAAAATTCATGGTTGCCGCGCACGAAACTAAAACGCTACGGTGTAAATCAGGTTTCTCAAATCTTAAGTACTCGAGGAAGCCCTTCGAAAAAGGACAAGAGAGATTTACCACAGCCTGTCATCAAAGTACCCCAAAATGAAATGGAGAGCCAATTGGGACCTAGCACAAGTACGAAAAAATCAGTGCACAAAATTCTGGACTTAAACTTTTCCATAGAGAAAACACCCAGCGGAGATATGTGCGCACACATCTGTCTCAAAAAACTAAAGGATCTTGCTCCTAAAATGGGATGTGGTATAATCGCCTGAGCGATTTCCTTCATCGGAAAGGCTACATGAGCAATGAAGATTGTCCATGTGTTTTTATACGACGATCCGATGGATTCTGTATAGTCTCCGTGTACGTGGATAATTTAAACATAATCGGTACACTTGAGGATATTGAGAAAGGGAGTTCCTTCGGAATTCAAGATGAAGGATTTGGTTAAAACCAAGTTATGTCTAGGTTTGCAACTTAAACATTCCCCTGACAGGATTTTAGTGCACCAATCGACCTACACCTAGAAGGTGTTGGAAAGATTTGGATTTGAGAAGGCATATCCTTCTGAGACCCCGAAGATCGGGAGATCTTTATAGCAAAACAAGGACCCATTCAGGCCTAAGGAAGAGGGGAGCATATTCTGTGACCTGAATTTTTCCTACGGTCCTACCTAAGTGCAGTTGGAACACTCATGTATCTCGCAAATTATACATGGACGGACGTCGCATTCACCGTCAATTTGCTTGCTAAGTACAATTCTGAGTCTACCAAGAGACATTGAAAAGGCGTCAAGGACATCTTTCGTTACCTGGAAGGGACCAAAGATCTTGGTCTATTTTATAGAAGGATTCAAGACATGTCGCTTATAGGCTATGCCGATGTTGGGTACCTGTCGGACCCACATACTTCTAAGTCACATAGTGTATATGTTTTCCTTTGTGGTGGAACTGCATTTTCTGAAAATCAGCCAAGCAAAATCTTGTATCGACTTCCACCAATCACTCGAAAATCATAGCACTATACGAAGCATTATGAGAGTGTGTAAGGATTTGACAGATGATCAGCCACATAAACATGTGGGTTGAACACCATACAAACCCCTACAATTATCTATGAAGATAATGTTGCTTGTGTTGTTATGTGAAGAATAACCTTACAGGCATATTAATCTTAAGTTCTTTTATGCACATGAGCTGCAAAAGGTGAACGAGGTAAGAATTTTGCATACTAAGTCTTGTAACAATAATGCTAATTTGTTCACTCAATCATTATCGGCATCATCCTTCAAGAGATGTGTGTGTGGAACCGGTATGATAAGACTTAGGAAGATGCAAAGTTCAAGGGGAGAAACTTCACAAACTCATCGTTAAAATCATGGTAGATCTGGGAGATGGTTAAACAGACAAAAAAAGTCTACGGAACTTGAGATTTGATGAGCTATGTACAATAAATAACTGTTAGCTGAAGTGCAGAGGACAACTGTAAGTTGTAAGCGCTTAGCGCCGTACAGTTACAAACGTTCAACAGATTGGCCACAGCTACATTACACCCTCTTTTGAGCGTAAAGTAATAGCTGGCAGCCATCGTCAGCTACTGCCACTACGCTTGATTTGGCATCAACAGCAACACAGGAAACTCGAGCACCTGATTGTACAAGTTGGGAAGATGAGCATGTTATTTAATGAACAGGCAACCTTGTAGCATTGAACAGATATAAACCATTTAATCAACAGAAAAGGTTGAGAACAAGCATAAGTACATTTTAGCTACTGACCTTGCACATTGAACTATATTTTACAACACTATTAGAAGCTTAGTTATTAATGTGGAACCAAAAGAGAATGGCACTGAAATATATCTTACGTGGTATGTAAAGACACCCTATTGTTCACTCAAGATAGTGCAGCAAACGCTCATTGTCTCACTCGTCTATAAACAGATTAACATATATTTTGCATTCCAACTAGTAAAAGACCTTTTAGACAAGTCCAGCTAGTTAACTATTAGCACAGATAGTGGATGTATAATCCCACTACCTGGGTTCAAATCGCATGAATTTGGGTTCCAATTTATGTCATCAGGGCTTCACGACATTTTTCCTTCAAAAAACTAATAGCAGCACATTTTTAAGAAGATATAGTCTCACGTCACTTACAATTGAAGCACTGTGTGCTGGTAAGCTTTCTCCCAGAAGATAATTCCCACATATAGAAGAAACCTCCATGTGTTCCAGCAAATCCATGATTACCACAGGCATCTACAGAAGTAGCCCTGACAAGCAAAATGTGTATCATAAGACACTGAGGATAATTCAGGGTATGCATGCACCTAGGAAACAGTACTCCAGTTGGCCTGCCTTGGCCTGTACAAAATCTAGGCGGGAACTCTTTGCGGGCTGAGTACAAGTAATACATTGTATGCCATTGAACATGAGATCAAAGATTAATGATTCATCAAGATATACTCTTCTTTGTGGTTTAACCCTATCTTTTTGAGGAACTAGTCAACAACTCCATGAATTAGTTTCCTCATGGTATTAAGGTCACAATGCGCGATGACGCTGAAATAGGTATGACTATCGTGTCCACTTGAGCGTAGCACCAGATTACATCTATGAACTTTGCCAGTATTTCTGTAATGTCATCTAATGCATTTTTATGTGATTTTCACCAAGGGAGCACATGAGCAACCCCGGATACATATATATCATGTATATATATCCATGATTGGATACCCTAGGGAGCCTTCAGACGTAAGATGGTACCTACTCAAACCCGTAGACAAGATGCAGTAATCAAAACATAACGTTCTATACTATACATGGAGAAGTGAGCATACCTTGGATCAAAAATATTTCCCATTAAAACTTTATTGTTTGCCAGCAGAGCTAGCCTCCATCGAGCATTGTGTTCTTTTGCTTGAAGGTCATGTTGGTACTCAGCTACTGAAGCAGAAGATACCATAATCCAAACCGCTATATCTTTTCCTGATAACATCAGACTGGACTCACCATCATCTTTTTCTGACATCTCACTCACTGTGATCTCTTGTAACCTTCTCTCTATGTCATCAACTGAAGAATGAACGACATCCTCCTGTAAACTACAGAGGCCTAGAGGAAGAATCTGGAAGACGATGTTCCCTGGAGCTGCAAAAGTTGACAAAAGTGTTCGCTTGGAGATGTCCCTAAGAAAATTGTTGACTCCCTCAAATCAGATGTTTACTAAGAGAATACATATAAGTAGTAGACCAGCTAAACCACCATACTTAAAGTAAATCAAAATTCAGATAGGAAGATGCACTGGCTGACATCACACACAAACATTGATAACGAGCATCCGTTCGCCAGTAGCTTTTTATGCACAGAAAGTATATGAGCTGGCAAAAAAAGTGTTATGCTTATGCAATAGATATGGATTTTTCATTAACTTTAACACATAGGTTTTATGGAAGTATTTCTAAAATGTTAATTTTCAAAATATCATTTTACCGAAAAAGGCTTTCGCCCCGCTTTATATATAAAGCAATGATCAACCACAGCCCAAATACAAACGCATCCCACGACAACACACGCACACACCCAAGGCGGGATACATAGGCGCTGAGCGCAACAACAACACCCCTAACATTACAAGAGCAATCGGGGTCCTCCACCGTGAACACACCACCGCGAAGAGATGAAGCTGTTAAACATACATGACAGGCGCATATCTACATGACAGGCGCATCTTAGGAGATGGTTAGGTTGTTAGAGTATAATGTTTATCTCATGTAACTTCTTATCTCTATCTCCTTTCTTGATCTCCAAGTATGTAATCTCAACCGAATGTATGCGCTGTTATGGGAGGTGCGCCCCATTTATATAACATGAAGCCGTCGGCCTGAGAAGGCAAGACGTTCCGCTAGTTCGCACTTGGTAATCAGAGCCCCGTCTCTTCCCATCTACTGAGATCCCATCTACACGAGCCTAGCCATGTCTTCTCCTCCTCCGGCGCTTCCCAGACTACCCTCAATGGGCAGGTCACCGAGAAGCTAACACGCACGAACTACGTGCTCTGGCGCACGCAGGTCACTCCTCACCTGCGCGGCGCCGGCGTCTTCGGCTACGTCGACGGCACCACACCGGAGCCAGCCAGGCTTCACGTCACCAAGGACAAGGATGGCAAAGAAAGCGCTGAGCCCAACCCTCTCCACCCAATCTGGGTCCGAGAGGACCAGCAGGTGTTGGGCTACTTGCTCAGCACCCTCTCCAAGGAGGTACTCATCGCGGTGACCACGGTCACCACGGCGCACGCGCTCTGGACAGCGTTGGCAGGTATGTTTTCCTCGCAGTCCATGAGCCATGTGAACAACATTAGGACGGCGCTCATCAACGCGCAGAAGGGCAACCAGACGGTTGCCGCCTACTTCGCCTCTCTCCATGGCCTTGCCGACGAGCTTGCCGCTGCGGAGAAGGCCATCCAAGACGACGAGCTCATCTCCTACATCATCCACGGCCTCGACGTCGACTACCAGCCCCTCGTCTCCGCCCTCGACGCACGCGTCACGCCGGTCCCCCTCGACGAGCTCTACGCCATGCTCAGCAACTTCGACCAGCGCATGGCCCAGTTCAATCACTCGAGCAGCGGCGGCTTCCGCTCCTCTGCCAACACCGCGATGCGTGGCCGTGGTGGTGGATCACATGGTCGTGGCTCTTCTCGCGCCAAGGGGCAATCTGGAGGATACGGTGGTGGCGGCAACAGCGGCGGCGGCAACGGCCGCTCTGGTGCATCCCACGGTCGTCATGGCGGCGGTCCAACTCGGGCCCGACCAGAGATGCCTCGCTGCCAAATTTGTGGTAAGCCAGGGCACACCGCGAAGGATTGCTGGTACCGTTATGATGAAGATGACGATGACTCCCAAGATGAAGAAAAAGTGGCTGCTGCGGCTGATGGATCCTACGGCATCGACACAAATTGGTACGTTGATAGCGGCGCCACCAATCACATCACCAATGAGCTTGAGAAGGTCACCATGAAAGAAAAGTGCCGTGGCAAAGATCACATCCACACGGCAAATGGAGAAGGTATGCAGATTTGTCACATTGGTCATTCTATTTTTCGTACCCCTCACCGTTCAATTCATCTCAAGAAAATTTTGCATGTCCCTAGTGCTGCTAAAAGTCTCCTCTCCGTTCATAGAATTGCCCTTGATAATCGTATTTTCCTCGAATTTCATCCATATTTCTTTTTGATCAAGGACCAGGCCACGAAGAAGGTTCTCTATCGAGGTAGATGTGTTCGAGGGCTTTACCCATTGATTCCGGAGCTTAGGAGACTCAATAAACAAGCCAATGGTGTTGTCAAAGTCTCGTCAACATGGTGGCACGATCGATTAGGGCATGCTGCTTTTTCTTTAGTTGAAAGATTGCTTAGGAAAAATAAACTCTCATTTGTTGGTGAGCGAAATGTCGAAACTATTTGTGATTCCTGTCAATGTGCTAAAAGTCATCAATTACCTTATCCAATATCTACTAGTGTTTCTACCAAACCACTTCAATTAATCTTCTCTGATGTGTGGGGTCCTGCTCCCACTTCTGTTGGTAGACATGAGTATTATGTGAGCTTCATAGATGACTATAGCAAGTTTGTATGGATTTACCTCCTCAAAAAGAGATCCGATGTCTTTCAAGTTTTTCAAAACTTTCAAGCCTTGGTTGAACGAAAAT
>NC_041388.1:284241786-284290180 GCF_002162155.2 Triticum dicoccoides
CTAAACTCCTTCCAAACACTTGGCATATCACACCATGTATCATGCCCTCATGCCCATCAACAGAATGGCTCTGCTAGCATGGACGCATAGTTGAGGTCGGGCTAGCTCTCCTGGCAGGGGCCTCCATGCCCCTCAAGTTTTGGGATGAGGCTTTTCTTACCGTTGTTCACATCATTAATATGCTCCCTAGTCGAGTCATCAACAATGAAACTCCGGTAGAAAGACTTCTTCACACAAAACCAGACTATAAATCTCTTCGCGTGTTTGGGTGTGCTTGTTGGCCCAATCTTCGCCCATACAATAAAAGAAAACTCATGCTTAGCTCAAAGCAATGTGCTTTTCTAGGGTATAGCCCTCACCACAAAGGTGTCAAGTGTTTAGATATATCCACTGGCCGTGTCTATATATCTCGTGACGTCGTTTTTGACGAAACAAAATTTCCATTCGCCACCCTACATCCAAACGCCGGTGCTCGCCTCCGAGAAGAAATTCTCCTCCTGCCCACTCATCTCACCACCTTTGATCAAGAGGGTTCGAATTATGATGATCAACTGTTGACTAATCCTGCTACTAATGGTGTGCATGAGTTTTCTGATGATGTTACAGGAGATAACAGTGAAAACAATGGAGAAATCAGTGAAAAAAACGCGCCGGCAGCTCAATATCACATGTGTCCGCATCCAGGAGGCAAATCCTCCTCGGGATCGGCTCCACAGCCGCAGTTCAGTCGATCCCCCTCGAGATCCGCGCTGGCAGATGCGCCAGCGACAGCGCTGCTGTCCCCAGCCCAGCGCACGCCACGCGTCACGCCTCAACTGGTGGCGGCCCGAGCTTCTCTCCGCGCCAACCCTCGTCCGGCACGTGGCAGCCCGCGGCTCGTCAGGACGGCGCGCGATTCCGTGACCAGCCAGTCACGTACAAGCGGCGCGACCCGACTCGCCAGTCTGACACGGGGCCCGGGCCTGCTATGGGATCTGGCACGGACTACGCGCGCGTCCACGCACCTGACTGGCGCCCAACCCGAGGCGGATACGCCATCATCCACCAATGATGAGGCCCCGGGATCTTCTACGCCAACTGAAGATGCTGCACCTGATCAAACTGCCATAGAAGATCCGACGGGAGCAGATTCTGCTACAGGAGCTTCTGCTCCGGGATTCTCTGTGGCTAGGGATCCCGCTGTTGCACCGTCACGACGTACACGACTACAGCATGGGGTAATACATCCCGTTAATTATAAACACATAACCAAATATGGTATGGTTTGTTCTACAGGTGAACCACAGACGCTTGAGGAAGCACTTGGTGATGAAAGGTGGAAAAATGCTATGAACAAAGAATACATGGCACTCAAGAAAAATAAAACTTGGCATTTAGTTCCCCCACAGCAAGGTAAAAATTTAATTGATTACAAGTGGGTATTCAGAATCAAAAGGAAATCTGATGGAACTATTGATCGCTACAAAGCTAGGCTCATTGCAAAGGGTTTTAAACAACGGTATGGCATAGATTACGAGGAAACATTTCGTCCAGTTGTTAAAGCTGCCACTATCCGTCTTGTTTTGTCTATCGCTGTTTCCAGGGGATGGAGTCTCAGGAAACTTGATGTTCAGAACGCGTTTCTTCATGGTGTTCTGGAAGAGGAGGTATATATGAAACAACCTCCTGGGTTTATAAGTAAAAGTGCACCCTCTCATGTCTGCAAGTTGGACAAAGCACTTTATGGTTTGAAACAGGCACCAAGAGCATGGTACTCCCGTCTGTGTCACAAAATGCAAACACTTGGTTTTGTTCCTTCAAAGTCTGACACCTCTCTGTTCATCTACAGCAAGTCCAATACATGCATATTTGTCCTAATATATGTTGATGATATTATTGTGACAAGCTCATCTGATGAAGCTATCACAGGACTGTTAAAAGATTTGAGTGCAGATTTTGCCTTGAAAGATCTTCGAGACTTGCATTATTTTCTTGGGATTGAAGTAAAGAGGCACAAGGATGGACTTCATCTCTCCCAAGAAAAGTATGTAGTTGACTTGGTAAGAAAAGCTGGTCTACAAGGTTGTAAACCTACACCTACTCCACTATCCAGCTCAGAAAAATTATCTCACACAAGGAACTCTCTTGACTCAAGAGGACAGCACAAAATACAGAAGCTTGGTAGGAGCTCTTCAATACCTTACTCTTACTAGGCCTGATATTTCTTTTGCTGTCAACAAAGTATGTCAGTTCCTTCATGCACCTACAACTGTTCATCTCACTGCTGCCAAACAGATAGTTAGATATGTCAAAAACACATTAAGCATGGGTCTTAATTTCAGCAAGTCATCCTCTACACTTGTCAATGCATTCTCTGATTCTGATTGGGCAGGCTGTCTTGATGATAGACGCTCTACTAGTGGTTTTGCTGTTTTCTTTGGACCCAACTTAATTTCATGGTGTGCTCGCAAGCAAGCTACAGTCTCCAGATCTAGTACAGAGGCAGAATATAAGGCTTTGGCAAATGCCACAGCTGAAATCATATGGGTTCAATCCATGCTCAAGGAACTTGGTATAAAGAGTAAACAAGCTCCATGTTTGTGGTGTGATAACCTTGGTGCCACCTATCTTTCAGCTAACCCAGTGTTTCATGCAAGGACCAAACACATTGAGATAGATTTTCATTTTGTCAGAGAAAGGGTGGCTCACAAACAACTTGACATTCGTTTTGTGCATTCCAGTGATCAAATTGCAGATGGATTCACAAAGGCATTGCCTGTCAAGAGCTTTGAAAACTTCAAGTATAATCTCAACTTAATGGAGTTGTGATTAAGGGAGGGTGTTAAACATACATGACAGGCGCATCTTAGGAGATGGTTAGGTTGTTGAGTATAATGTTTATCTCATGTAACTTCTTATCTCTATCTCCTTTCTTGATCTCCAAGTATGTAATCTCAACCGAATGTATGCGCTGTTATGGGAGGTGCGCCCCATCTATATAACATGAAGCCGTCGGCCCGAGAAGGCAAGACGTTCCGCTAGTTCGCACAGAAGCCGCATATGACGAACCGTGTGCTCCAAGGCGGTGCCTTCAAGAAGGTTACGACGCTAACGCGCCGCCACCGCCCGACCCGAGGATCAGAGTTTCCCCTGGAGCAACACGATGATCGATGAGAGCCACAACGACGCCTTCAAGGGAACGCGCTACGCCGCCGCCGGTCCGTCCGAAGATAGAACAGGTTTTCACCCTGGCCAACACTCACCGCCACCGAACGCCACACCCCAGCCACCATGCCGCCCACACGGCCATGGTCACCGGACAGCACAAAGCCACGGGCTCTGCCCATGAGCATCGCGCTACCACCACCAGGGCCGCCGCCCCGGCATCCAAGACCTTGACACCATCTCACCCAAGACCCGTCGCTACCCCAACCAAAGAGACGAATGGAAAGGCCTCGCCTTTCACACCCCTGGGCAGCCCCCAGCGCCGAGACCCAATAGGCCGGCCAAAATTGGCCTCCGGCGACCCGTCCTGCTGCACCGGGCGCGAGACGAGCTCGATTCTGCAGCCGGGCGCGAGATGAGCTCGGTCCTGCTGCCGGGCGCGAGACGAGCTCGGTCCTGCTGCCGGGCGCAAGACGAGCACTGGACCGCGGCTGGGAGAAGGCCAGCCCTTCAACGAGGGTAGTGCCCGGACGACGACAAGAGGGGTCGGAACCGAAACAGGCCGTTCACCGACGGCCCAACGCCAGAGATGTCCAACCGCCACTGTGAGCCACCCCAAACCACCGCTATGAGCCACCACCACGCCATGGCAGCCCAAATCCACGTCGAGACCCCAAGGGGAGCCCCGAACTGCCCTGCAACAGCAGAGGCGCGCCACCGAGGCCGCAGCCCGCCCCCGTGCCGCCACACTCCACCCCCCAAGCTGCTCCCGCCGCCAGCCAACAGCAGGAGGCCCCTCATCCTCGCCGGAGCACCAGCCAGCCAAGGCAATGTGCCCTCCGGCCCAAGCTGCCGCAGCCCGAGCCGGCCGACAAGGGGATCTGGGCCGGCGGCGACACCACCCGCAGCAGAGCCGTCCCCGCCAACTCCACCTCGCTGGCCGCCCAACCACCGCGCAGTCACCGCCGCTCCACCGGCAAGCCGCCCCGCCCCGCGCGAGCGACGCGTCCTTGCCAAGCCGCCGCGCCCGCGCCGCGAGCAACAGGGGAGGGAGGCCAGAGGATCCCACCGCCGCCGACACCAACCGAGCTTCGCCCGGCGGCAATGAGGAGGAGAGGTGAGGAAGAGGAGCGGTCCGGCGGCGGCTAGGGTTCGCCCTGCCGCCCGCGGGAGCGGCTCGGGCGAGAGCGTTTTCGTTTCTTTGACCGTCGTTTTCCCAGTTTCTCGACTCTACCAAAAATATCATCTTTCACTTTAGACCACACACTAGTGCTGATTCGCCTATCAGGGAAAAGCCTATGATAATCCTAGCTGTCTCCTTCTAATCTACTTCTATAGCTCGTTGCTAGTTCCTACAGTTGCTGAATTCTCCAATATCCAATTTGTCTTTTGGATTTTGACCACTCAAAGAGCACTGGCTCTTGAACATGGGAGGCTTTCTAATGAGACGTTCACATAACGTTTTCTAATATAGTAGTACCAGTTGTTTTGCTTGTAAAAGTAGGGCGTACTATTGTATTTAGACTCGTTGAACCTTGAATTTGGCCCTCACTTGGCAACTGGTTCTTTAGTGTCTCACATAGAAGATACCGATGAAAGTTCATGCAAGAATAGTTGCATGGCACATCATCCAACCCCATAGTGACAAAATTAAGATAATGATGTCTATGTTAGAAAATCCGAGGTGCGGTCGATTATACAAGGACAAACACAAGCACGAGTAACGACATCTAGATTTGTTAACGAGATTCACCGAACATCGGCTACGTCCCCGGGCATGACTATGGGCGCTCCTCCCCATGTACTAAATCATATAGTACAACGACAGCAAGCCCACCAAGGTCATCCAACAGCGTCTCCGACCACCCGCCATGTCCGACCAGACCGCCCCTTTCGTGATCTCTGTCTAGCCTACCAGCTTTTGTCTGGTCTATTTTGGCTACCCTGCGGTAGCTTTATATAATAGGCCAAGGTTACACGGTTCGACTCAAGCACATAACCCTCCGCTAATTACAAGTCCAACTATAGCCTAACTCGTACGCATATATTCGACACATGTCCAACAGTCAAGAGGGAAGGATCGTAACTTACCACAAACAAAAGCCACCTGCGCCATCATGGCCAATAATGAGAGAGCTGCTTTTTGGCATTTTTCTAAGCTCCAGTATTGAGGGACCCACATTACCGGAACTAGAAATGACATACTCCTCAGAGATCACACTGTAAAACAGACACAATACTGTGATTAGTTGACATCCATCCAGAGTTAGTACAGCAATCTTCAAGTGTATATCTTAAGTCAGAAAGAGACATCCTGTGAATACAATGCATCTCTAATAGGAATGTCTAGCAAAAGGCAACATCAACATGAACTTAGTAACAACTAATGCATTGCAAATATACTGAAAGTATCGTAAGTATAAAAATACTTTGCAAGTATGAAAAAAGTGCAGCTGACAAAACATGTATTCATTTACTTGGGCATCTACAAGGCAGAAACAAAAACAGCAATGTCTTTGTTGTTCGTTCAGAACTACATAGGTCTCGTTAGCCATCAGGCAGCAAAAAATAAACTATCTGATTGATTTGTGCATTGAACCTATGTACTCGGGGTTGTGTTCGTCGTTCTGTTATTCTTCTGGTAACAGAACCTGACGTGGTACATATAATTGTCACAAAGTACGCTTATACAAAACCTCCGCATAGATGGTTTTTCTCTTTAAGTCGAAATTTGAGATAATATTAGAGTGCTTATTGGAACATTAGAGTTGTATTTCACAACTTTGGAGCACAAACACTTTCAAAAGGAAATATGCAACAGAACAACTTCAATTTATCATCAAATAGAATGAATTGTCTTTCAGTGAAGGAAGAGTAGTAGAACATAAAAAGAGCCAGTCAGATCTTTAGGCAACTTCTTTCTTGATGTTATACAGAACTCAATAAAATATTTCAGCATACATTGGTTTTTTATAAACATTTTAAAAGTTTTAACAAGTTCATAGGAATTTGGTGTGTTTATGTCTAGAAAGATCTAGCGCAAGTTCCTTATCATTTCAGAACGTTCACTCTCTTAGTACTTTGGTAGAGTACAAATAGATAATTACATAGCCGCTTATATGACAATGAAGTAGCCACAACTCTAATAGTATGGTGAGATATTATATACATATATTAGGAGCCCTATAACTGAAAACAGAATTGTAGTTGTTAATGAATGCAATGTTTTTCTTATACATGACTAATTTGCAACCAAATAAGTTGAGTAGTTTTCTTTGTTTTATGATGAATATAAGAAATTCATCTCAGAATGAACGTGATGCCTCCAACTTTCATATAACAAAAATGGGTTGATACGCATTAACCAGATAACTAAGCTTACAACAATATAACAAGGCAAACCTTTGTATAATAAAGAATAATGTGGCAGTCATTTGAACATTTAACAACACAAATAACACTGGAAATGTGTCACACCATGCAGGCCGTAAAATTTGGGAGAAAGGAAACATTTTAATGCTTATAAGCAATTGTACCTCCATCCAGTGACCATAATCCATACATGCAAGTTTCTGCTGTCTTCCGCTGCTACAACATAATTTGGCTCAGATATCAAAAAGCAAGACACTGTCCCAGAAGGCATCAATTTGGTCAACAGCGAGATGTAGCCCAAGTTAACAGATACAATTTTCAGAGAATTGTCACCGCACTGATCCACTTTACACAAGGAGCATGAACAATCAATGCTTTGCATCCTGTCAATAAGTTATGTGATTAGCATCAATATAAGGGCGTGTCAAACATTTCCTGCATGGCACAAAAGGATAAGATTACAACCTGCAACATGGTATCCGTATACTGCTAAGGAGGACAAGAAACTGCCCATCAGGTGTAAACTGTATCCCGGATCTTCCAAGTGTAGACTGAAGCAAAAGAAAAAGTATCATACAAATGAATATTATTTCTTAACTGACAAAAAGTTCTATACATAGAAAGCTCTTACATTCCCGGTAGAAGCCTGCTCCAATGAGGGTAGTAGAAGGGTGGTGTAACCGACAAAATTAGGTGGTTTCTCATGGTGATCATTAAGAGTGATGTCATATACGTAGAGAAATCTCTTACAGCTCTCTGAAGATCCACAAAGTACATAAATATGTAAGCTGCTACTGTCTTTGGTGTTCAGCATGATAGACAAGACGGGCATCGGGTGCAGGTAGCAGCCCATAAGTTCTAGATGATGATCTGATCCTCTTGCTGATGTTCCTGGGTGTTTGGATAGTAGACCATTCACATGATTAATGTTTGAAAGTGCATGAGAAACATCGTGTCCATTGCCCATGTTCTTGTCACCTGCCCTGTCTGTGGATATTGAAGAGCCATTGTTGCCTTCTTTTGGGTCCTTCAACTGCTGTTGGCGTTGCACTGGTTCAACATTGCTGTTACCATGATTGTAGTGCGCGGGGTGGGAACTATCATCCATGCCAAACTCTTCCTCTAGACAAGCAAGGAGCGAATCAGACAAAACATACTGACCTTTCTCATGATCATATACTACATCAGGAATATCCTTTCTATTGTGTACCTCAACCTGACTCTCAGAAAATTGAGCATGACTTTCCCTTGTGCTCTTTAACAACTTTAAGTTCTCGTTAGGTTCCTTAGAGCATGCATCATCAAACTCATGGTGAGCACCCGTAGGTTTGGATCTGCTGTCACCCCCAATCTGTCCATCATCCTCAAAACTATCTGCGACAACGGCTTTCATGTCGTCTGATTTAGAGATCTGTTCTTTCATGCAATCATCATTAGGACCGATGTCTTTAACCGCCTCACACAGAGGTTCCTTGTGTACATGTGTTTGAGAGCCATTCATATTCCCTTCACCAACACTTGTAGGCGAAGTGGCACCTGCTGAAGGCAAGAAACTGTTCAGAAGAACCATATATTTCTTGCACACTGGGAAAAATTATCGGTCAAATGTTGTGAAACTCGTAGGGTTTATTTCTGTAAGCTGCTTTGCCAAAGAAAGTTTCGCTTTTCCAAAAAAGGGATATTTCTTGATTATGATAAATCAAATTTCTACAGAAGATATACTTATCTTTTTGTAAAATGGGTCAATGGAACATATATTTCCTATAGAATGAACAATAATTACCTTTGCAACCATCAGCAGAGGGATTTTGAGCTGCAACACTTCTCGCTAAAACTGCATCTTCTTTCTTTTTTTGCTTAACCTTCCTTCTTCTGTAAGTTTTCTCCAGAAGGGGGATAGCTTGGGGAAGCAAAAATGTCATCATAGACCTAGCTACTTCCTTCTCTGCTGCTTCCAAGTCAGACTTTTCAGAGCCTAAATAAGAACTGGAAGATAAACCATCTTCCTGAGATGAATTTGGAACATAATCTCCCAAATTATCATTAACCAGAGTGCATTTTGAATCACAGGGTATTTCCTCCAGCAATGGAGGCATGCATATTGGAGTAGAAACAACAGACAACTGTGAGTTGCTTACAGGATCTCCCTTGAACATTGAAAAGTAAATGTCGTTATCAAATACTGGCCTTTCAACTATAAACTAGAGTCAAAATTCAGAGCTGCTAAAAGAATACGCAGGTAGACATCTAACCAGCAGCTAAAACATGACAGAGTTTAAGAACGTGATAATCAACATTTAAGTCCTTAATATCCTGGCTAGGGTACAGAATAATTTCTTCATTGTAAAACCAAGACATATTCCCATCCAGGCTATAAGTATAACAGCTATGATCCAAAAATTTGCCCTTCATTATTTTCATAAAAGGGTTATTGCCAGATGGCTATTCAGTGTGCAAAGCTCTGTAACTTCTTAAGATCAAATTAAAAAATATATGGCTTTCTAGAGCGCAATTCTAATTCCTGAAGCTAGAAAGAATTATTTTCATAAAAGGGATATTGCCAGATGGTATTCAGTGCGCAAAGCTCTGTAACTCCTTAAGATCAAATTAAAAAATATATGGCTTTCTAGAGCGCAATTCTAATTCCTGAAGCTAGAAAGAATTACCTCAAAGTCAGCTAATGCTAACCATTCAACGTCATACTCATGAAATAAAGTTTTCTGAAACAACAGAAAATTCAAACAAACTATGTGACACTAGTGGTCTATTTTTCTTTCTCGGTCAGTTCCTCTAACATTCGAACTCTATGGGATGAATAGGAGAGCTCCAACCATCCATTTCAGTGGATAATGTACGACATTTACTTTGTTGATGTAGAAGAGATTAAGTATATGATCTAGGTGGAGTATAGATAAAAAAGTTAAAAGCAAGCACCATATCTGATGGTGGACCACATCCTATGCAACGAACGATAGTTTCATCCACGGTAAGCTGTGATGTAGTTTATTTTGCAGTTGAACCAACAAATATAATGTCAAAAGTAGTCAAACATTAAGTATACTGCAAGGGGAAAATCCTAAAAAAATCAACATACCTTGTTGAAACTTTGACGAGCAGATTTATCCAACTCTACTGTGCTGTTATCAACTGAAGTCAACATATCCTGGTTGTGGGCTCTCTTAGCAGTACCTTCCTCCTGGATCGGGTTCATACTTCTTTTAGCAGTTACAACTGTCTTGTCCAAACAAACATGCTGCTCTTTGTGATCATCAGAAACATCAGCTGCAACCGTATCAGTTGACGGTGAAGCAGCACCATAAATTTTTGGAGAAGGCATGTCTATTCCAAATCCAGTCGAATCTACTAGAAGCTGACGAAGCAGTCTCTGAACAGATGCATTTTTGAACCCAAAAAGCTGCACAAGACAACAGCAAAGCTAAACATTTATAATCTGGCTATGGTAAACAGTGTTGAAGGCACTCAGTTATGGTCTATTGAAAAGTTTAACAAGAATCAAGAATAGCAATGGTCATGGTCTGCTTTATATTGATTCAGTGTAGGTTGCTGACTCATGTTGGAACAACTATCTGGATTCAAATGATATAACTCTGTGAACGTGACAGGGCCCTGGAGCTGTAGTACTCAATTGGTTGCACCAAAGTGGTTGTTACTTGTTTATCTGTCTACATAGTTCCTTTCTTGTCATACATCAAAAAAAAGTTATGCTTGTAGTCATACCAGTAGATTCTGATGTGAGTGATGGCAAACCATCTATAACTTGTTAAACGTCCATATATGGTTTTACAGAAAGTGTACAGGGGGATGGGCAATGCCCTCGGCCATGAGCTTCCTGGGAAAAGCGAACTAGGAAGGAACATTTTCATTGCAATGCACAGGTTCATGTAACTAAATAAATGGATATGAAGAGCATGCCTCGACACCGTCAATCTTCTGAGGGAAGCTCCCCAGCCTCTGCCAGTCCCTGACTTTGGCCCCTGTCTTCTTGTGGAAGTTCTTCCAAGCTATATCCGGTGTCTGGCCTGTCGCGCAATCTCCCTCGGTGGATGTGACCTGCAGATTGAGCCCATCACTGTTGATTTCGTTTGCAGTGGGTCACCATCCAGGCAGCAGAAGGTGGTAATCAGTGGTAGGAGTAGTACAGAAGATTGTGTTTGTTTGTGTGAACCTGGAATACAGGCCCTCTGGGTCCTTGCCGGATCTCCATGGCGTACGATATCCCGGAGAAATGGCGGACGGCGTGATAGCCCACTGGGTACGGGTACCGATCTTTGCCCTTGGGTGAGCAAACAAGGAGAGGTGAAGTGTTAGGGAGTACACCGACCATGGATTCCACATGTAAATTCAACTGACGAGACCTGAGAGAGCAAAGGGGAAGACGATGCCTCGATTGGGAATAGGACGCGAACCCTAGGGGAGGGAGGAAGAGGGACGGAGAGCAAACCCTTGAGCAGCTCCAGTACTTGCGCTCCCATTCGCCGCCGCGGTAAAGCGCCCCCGCCGATACCATCTCGATGAAGCGGTCCCCGTCAGCCTCCTTCGCCGCCATCTCCTCTCGTCTTCTTCGCTTCAGGCCGCAAAAAATGGCAGAGGGAGAGAGCGCGGGCGATGTGGTCAGTTTTGGTGGGGAATTTTGCGAAATGGCGGCAAGGCCTTTTGGCTGTGCGCGCGGCAAACGGAATGGCGCGCAAGAAATAAAAAATCGACTCCGCTGGGGATCGAACCCAGAATCTCTGGTTTCGTAGACCAGCGCCTTATCCATTGGGCCACGGAGTCCTTGTTACCTAATTATCTTTTCATGCCCACTATTTCGAAAGAATAGGTCGGGCAATCATATACCCCAGTCATATATTTCTTCATGAACGTCCATGTTGTGGTGGGTTTGAAAAAAAAATATGAATATCTCTAACTACAACATGATACTCCCTTCGTTCCAAAATTTTTGTCTTAAATTTCTCTAAATACGGATGTGTCAAGTCACATTTTAGTATTAGATATATTCGTATCTAGACAAATCTAAGACAAGATTTTTGGGACGGAGGGAGTACTTGTGTAAAGGCAGTACATTTATCCATAAAAGCAAAGAGACAATCTTTATGGTTAGTTATACTTCTAGGTGGTAATTTATTGAACCAAGTTTTAGCATCACCTGCAAACAGCAGTGAAAAGGAAATAGCTTAAGCATGAAGTATTCGATGTTTCTATGCTTCTTAGAAAAGAGTGTCGGGGGGATGGTGTCGGATGTGGGGTTCCGGCAAACCCTTAAGGTTCGAACACTAGGGTGCGCGCGAAGTCTTTCCTTCCCACCAATCTACGTCCTAACTCACTAAGATCTCGCAGACGAACTCGACCAACTCGCAACACAAAAAGTCACAAGATTTATACTGGTTCGGGCCACCGTTGTGGTGTAATACCCTACTCCAGTGTGGTGGTGGTGGATTGCCTCTAGGGCTGGTGATGAACAGTACAAGGGAAGAACGGCCTCCTGAGGTTAAGGTGTTCTTGTGAGTAGGCTCTCGATCGGGTTGGATCAAGCCAGGATCTGATGCCTCTACTATGGTGGCTAGCTCTACTTATATAGTACCTGGTCCTCTTCCAAAATATCGAGCGAGAAGGGAGCCAACAATTGCGGGCTAATTCGAAGGGGGACAACTAGTACAAGCTATCCTGACAAAAGTGGTCTTCGCCTGCCAAAGGCTCTGGTGGTGACGTCGTCTTGGGCTCCACGATGACCTCCGCCTTGCCGTCCTCCCGGTCTTGGTCTCGTTGCACCAATATAGCAACCTTTGTCTGATGCCTTGGTACTCCTCGCCTGCGCTAGCCTCCTTAGCATCAAAGAGGAAACGAGAATGCTGCGCACGCTGGCGCCCGCCTGGCGCGTGCCTGGTGTCGTGCGTCATGGCTCACGTCACGAGGGTCTCGTGAGGTTTGCCCCGCCTTGATATCTCCGCTCCTCGTGAGCCTGCCTGGCTAGGACACTCCCGAGGAGGCCTTGCGTCGTCCGCCTCGCGAGGGTCATGGATGCTTTGCTGGTGAAGATGGGTCATATGGCCTGCAGGCTCAGCCACGCCGCGGGCCGCAGGCAGGCAAGTCTTGGGACCCCCGTTCCCAAAACGCCGACAGTAGCCCCCGGGCCCAAGGTGCGCTCGGGCTTGGCTTCGCAGCGAAGCCAATGGCCAAGTTCGGAGCACTGCGGGCCCCCAAAAGCCTACGGTCTCGATTGACGTGTGGCGGCTGATTGGACGTGGGCGTCTCCGCTTCCCCACGCTGCGTTGGCAACTGCACGACTTGGAAAGTCCCTGTGACATGCAAAGGAAAACCATCATTACCTGCGATCGTGGGAGACGCCGGTTGGCCTTCTCTTGCTATAAATGGGGAGGGGGTGGAGCCCCCGTTGCCCATCTCTTCCTTGCTTGCTTGCTTCTTCCTCCTTGCTCCACTGCCAACAACAATGGCGCCTATCAGAAAGTTTTCTACTGAAGAGAAAGGAAAGGCTCCCCGCATTGATCCGGGGCCTCTTCCACCGAAGAAGAGGTCGATCCATCGCCGTGATGAGGCGGCGATGCAGGTGGTGTTGAGGCCTTGGTGCGAGCGGCCTCCTCCGGGGTACCCGCTGCCCTTGTACGCCCAAGCCGAAGGCTCGGGAGGACGGGGTGACGAGCAGCGCCGCCCACGCCACATCCAGGGTCGCCGCGCCACGGCGACGCGGGCCTTCGCCCCTAGGGTTCACGCCGCTGACTCCTTCGCACGAGTTGGTGCTGTGGGCGCCGATGCCTCCGAGCTCCTGGATCCGCTTCCCTCGGTTCTTCTCCGACGTGATGCCGCCGAGGGGGCCTCTCGAGCTCTGGCTGCAGCACGCCTACTGCAGCCCCCCAGCGACCGGAGCAGAGATCGAAGCGGTCCCCACCGGCAAGATCTTCATGATGCGTGGCTGGGGCGAGATCGCGCGGGTCTGCCGTGCGAGGGGCGCCCTCGCGATCCACTTCGAGTTCAACGGCGCCTCCACGCTCTTCTCCAAGGTCTTTGATGCCGAGGGCCGCCGCCTGGAGTGCTGCTCCGGAGAGGAGCGCGAGGCTGATGTGCGCCCCGCTCATGACCACTCCAGCAGCAGCAGCCCTTAGGAGTCCAACAGCTCTCCTGAGCTCTACGAGACTCCGGAGACGAGCGACGACAGCTACGTGCCCCCGAGCTCTCGCCGCGCTCGGAGCAGAGCTGCGGCGTCCGGTCATCGCCGTTGCTGATCTGGATGGGGTTGGCGCCGGCCTCCCATGGCCCACTGTTGATGATGGCGTCCACCACGGAAGGATGTAGATAGGATTTCTCCTAGTATCGGCTTTCGTTTCCTGCAATGAATCATGAATTACCCCGTGGGGGCATGTAAGGGTCCGTAATGTCCTTTGTGCTTATCTTCCCTGTTATGAAAATTTGGTGAACGCATGTCCCGTTAAGGCTCGGTCCCCCCTTTCTTTCCTCGCGATAGCTTGTTGCTCTAAGCCGACAGGTCCCGGTCCCCAGACAGGCTACAACCGTCGCTGGTATGCCAGGTCGCGCGCCGTGGTCAAGGGCAGGAGGTGTGCGGCCCGAGGTCCAGTAAGAGCCCCTGAGGCGCGATGCTCGGGAGGTCCCCCTTAGCGCTCAAGCAGCCATGGGAAGGCAAGAAAGGGAGTTGACGTGGCCGCAACGAGGCTGCGGCAAGGCGTGAGCGACCATTAGGCCCAAGCATGTAGCCGATCCGAGTGCGGGACTTATCTTGTTGATCTCGTGGCGACTCCTGACGTTGCGCTAGGGCTGCGCGCCTACTCGTGCGGCATAGCTAGGCTGGCCCATACGAGTTTCCTTCCCCTCATGCTCTCCTTAGTGCTCTACGTCCTCAGGTCCCGGCCCTCGAGCGAGCTCAGCCGCCGCTGGTATGCCAGGCCGCGATGCCATGGTCAAGGCCAGGGGTGAGGGCTGGAGAGCCAGTAAGAGCTCCTGAGTCGCGATGCTCAGGAGCCCCCCTTTTAACACTCAAGCGAATTGCACGAGAGGAAAGGAGACTCACGGTGCCGCCTGCTATCCTTCCCACGGGGTCCCTGTGAACAGGCACAAGAAGAAACAATGTTTGTCGTTACAGCTGTCAGCCTGCCTCTGGTTGCTCTGGATGAGGAGAAGGCACTGAGGGCCTGGTGAGGTGATGTGCGCGTGGCGTGCCGCGAGCCAGAGCTCGACCACTTAGATTTGTCGGCGTGGCAGGGACGGACCCATGCACCAGCACCGTGCCTGTGTGGAGGCCCCGGGGGAGGCGATGATCGAGCAGGTGATAGCAGTTGGCAGGTTAAGCATGGAGAGCAGATCAACTTGGACAAATGCAGGAAGGTACATGCCACCGGGTCCGGCCCGAGCATCTTGGGGATGATGCAGCCTGAGGGGCGCCCCCAATAAGGTAAGCTAAAGATATAAGCAAAAGGGATACATGTCGCAGGGACGGACCCACGCGGCCTGGGAATAATGCAGCCCGAGGGGCGCTCCCAGCTAAACGAGCTTGGAAGATGTCACCTTGTTCTGTAGACGGAGTAGAGTTGGTGCAGCTGAAGGCGTGCGTTGAAGAAATGACTCCTCATGCGTCGCCAGGTCCTTGAGCCTCAGGAGGCTCTGGGGCTCGGGAGGTTCCCTGAAGGCCGTCTCCATCTCCTCCAGAACGGCGTGGTACCTGGCTTCCTGAGCCATCACGACACGTCGCATGTTGCGCTGATAGGCCGATGCCATGCTCGGCAAGCCAAAGGGCATACGAACGTAGCTGTGTGGCGGGCCCTCGCAATGGCCCACACGCGAAGGCCAGAAACGCTCCTGAGATGCGACCCTGTTGAGTGACGTCGATGCAGACATGTAGCCCAGCATCCTCATCAGGATGCGGAGTTGCGCCTTGTGGGCGGCCGTCGCTGCGCATGGCTCTTGCTTCTTGCAGTTCCTGGATGGTCTTGGTGATGAACTCCTGAGTGGTGGGCACTCCTTGCCCTATGCTATCCCGAGGGTCACGTGTCGCGAAGCACACTTCCAAGTGGTGCCCAAGCGCCTCCCTCGTGAGGTTGGCAAGGTCTGAGGCCCTCCAGAAGAGAGCCCCTGAGCCCTGTCTGAGGAGGGCGCCGGGCGCGCCTCCCTATGCGACGGAGGGAGGCGCCCTGGAGCGGACGCTGGTCCTGACGTGGCTTCTGTCGCGACGCCGTCCTCCTGAGGTCCTACGCGGCGCGGATGCTTCTTCTTGGGGATGGTCTCCAGAGGGCCTTCATTTCTATTGTCGGGGTCATCGATTGCAGCGGCTTGAAAGGCGCGCTCAAGGGAGCACGCCGCATCTCTCTCTTCACACAGGACCATGATGATTCCTCCGCTTCCTGGCATCTTGAGAACGTTGTAGCCGTGATGAGTGACTGCCATGAACTTGGCCAGGGCTGGATACCCGGGGATGGCATTGTACGGCAGGCGGATGTGCGCGACGTCGAAGTCGATGAGCTCGGTGCGGTAGTTCTTGCGCTCCCCGAAGGTGACAGGCAGGCGGACCTGCCCTATCAGCATGGTGGAGCCGTCGGTCACTCCTAAGAAAGGCTTGGTGGGCTGGAGCTGCTCATATGGCACTTGGAGGTTGTCGAAGGTGTCGATGGACAGGACGTTGAGCCCTGCGCCGCCGTCGATGAGAGTCTTGGTGACCTGCACATTGTTGATGACTGGGGAACACAGCATAGGGAGGGTGCTAGCGATGGCCACGCACTTGAGCTGATCTGCCGAGTTGAAAGTGATGGCGCATTGGGACCACCTGAGCGGGCGCGTAGCCTCGAGCTTGGGGAGCATCGCGTTCACCTCGCGAGCAAACTGCTTGAAGGTGCGCTGAGAGGCTGGGGCCTGGGCGCCGCCCAAGATGCAGGCGATCGCACGCGGCTCCTGAAAGCCCCTGGCCCCTCGTCCTAGTGGTGGTGGTCGTTCCTTCTTGGTGGTGGCAGCGGGGGAAGACTGGCGTTGCCCTGGGGGCAATCCTCACAAGGCGGGTCCCTCCAGGTGCCCTCGTGAGGTTGGTCCTGCCAGCGGTCCTCATGAGGCCGGTCGTGCCACTCCTGGCGTGGGCCACGTGAAGGAAATATGCCCTAGAGGCAATAATAAAGTTATTATTTATTTCCTTATAATCATGATAAATGTTTATTATTCATGCTAGAATTGTATTTTCCGGAAACATAATACATGTGTGAATACATAGACAAACAGAGTGTCACTAGTATGCCTCTACTTGACTAGCTCGTTAATCAAAGATGGTTATGTTTCCTAACCATGAACAATGAGTTGTTATTTGATTAACGAGGTCACATCATTAGTAGAATGATCTGATTGACATGACCCATTCCATTAGCTTAGCACCTGATCGTTTAGTATGTTGCTATTGCTTTCTTCATGACTTATACATGTTCCTATGACTATGAGATTATGCAACTCCCGTTTACCGGAGGAACACTTTGGGTACTACCAAACGTCACAACGTAAACGGGTGATTATAAAGGAGTACTACAGGTGTTTCCAATGGTCGATGTTGGGTTGGCGTATTTCGAGATTAGGATTTGTCACTCCGATTGTTGGAGAGGTATCTCTGGGCCCTCTCGGTAATACACATCACATAAGCCTTGCAAGCATTACAACTAATATGTTAGTTGTGAGATGATGTATTACGGAACGAGTAAAGAGACTTACCGGTAACGAGATTGAACTAGGTATTGGATACCGACGATCGAATCTCGGGCAAGTAACATACCGATGACAAAGGGAACAACGTATGTTGTTATGCGGTCTGACCGATAAAGATCTTCGTAGAATATGTAGGAGCCAATATGGGCATCCAGGTCCCGCTATTGGTTATTGACCAGAGACATGTCTCGGTCATGTCTACATTGTTCTCGAACCCGTAGGGTCCGCACGCTTAAGGTTACGATGACAGTTATATTATGAGTTTATGCATTTTGATGTACCGAAGGTTGTTCGGAGTCCCGGATGTGATCACGGACATGACGAGGAGTCTCGAAATGGTCGAGACATAAAGATTGATATATTGGAAGCCTATGTTTGGACATTGGAAGTGTTCCGGGTGAAATCGGGATTTTACCGGGTTACCGGGAGGTTACCGGAACCCCCCCGGGAACCACATGGGCCTTCATGGGCCTTAGTGGAAAGGAGAAAGGGGCAGCCCAAGGGGGCTGCGCGCCTCCCCCCTTCTCCTAGTCCTATTAGGACTAGGAGAGGTGGCCGGCCACCCCTCTCCCTCTTTCCCCCTTGGGAATCCTAGTTGGAATAGGATTGGAGGGGAGTCCTACTCCCGGTAGGAGTAGGACTCCTCCTGCGCCTCCTCCTCCTGGCCGGCGCACCCTCCCCCCTTGGCTCCTTTATATACTGAGGCAGGGGCACCTCTAAACACACAAGTTGACACAAGTTGATCCACGTGATCGATTCCTTAGCCGTGTGCGGTGCCCCCTGCCACCATATTCCTCGATAATACTGTAGCGGAGTTTAGGCGAAGCCCTGCTGCTGTAATTCATCAAGATCGTCACCACGCCGTCGTGCTGACGGAACTCTTCCCCGACACTTTGCTGGATCGGAGTCCGGGGATCGTCATCGAGCTGAACGTGTGCTTGAACTCGGAGGTGCCGTAGTTTCGGTGCTTGATCGGTTGGATCGTGAAGACGTACGACTACTTCCTCTACGTCGTGTCATCGCTTCCGCAGTCGGTCTGCGTTGGGTACGTAGACAACACTCTCCTCTCGTTGCTATGCATCACATGATCCTGTGTGCGCGTAGGAAAATTTTTGAAATTACTACGAAACCCAACAGTGGCATCCGAGCCTAGGTTAATGATGTTGATGTTATATGCACGAGTAGAACACAAGTGAGTTGTGGACGATACAAGTCATACTGCCTACCAGCATGTCATATTTTGGTTCAGCGGTATTGTTGGACGAGACGACCCGGACCAACCTTACGCGTACGCTTACGCGAGACCGGTTCCCTCGACGTGCTTTGCACAGAGATGGCTTGCGGGCGACTGCCTCTCCAACTTTAGTTGAACCAAGTATGGCTACGCCCGGTCCTTTCGAAGGTTAAAACGGAGTCTATTTAACAAACTATCGTTGTGGTTTTGATGCGTAGGTGAGATTGGTTCTTACTTAAGCCCGTAGCAGCCACGTAAAACATGCAACAACAAAGTAGAGGACGTCTAACTTGTTTTTGCAGGGCATGTTGTGATGTGATATGGTCATGGCATGATGCTGAATTTTATTGTATGAGATGATCATGTTTTGTAACCAAGTTATCGGCAACTGGCAGGAGCCATATGGTTGTCGCTTTATTGTATGCAATGCAATCGCGATGTAATGCTTTACTTTATTACTAAACGGTAGTGATAGTCGTGGAAGCATAAGATTGGCGAGACGACAACGATGCTACGATGGAGATCAAGGTGTCGCGCCGGTGACGATGGTGATCATGACGGTGCTTCGGAGATGGAGATCACAAGCACAAGATGATGATGGCCATATCATATCACTTATATTGATTGCATGTGATGTTTATCTTTTTATGCATCTTATCTTGCTTTGATTGACGGTAGCATTATAAGATGATCTCTCACTAAATTATCAAGAAGTGTTCTCCCTGAGTATGCACCATTGCAAAAGTTCTTCGTGCTGAGACACCACGTGATGATCGGGTGTGATAGGCTCTACGTTCAAATACAACGGGTGCAAAACAGTTGCACACGCAGAATACTCAGGTTAAACTTGACGAGCCTAGCATATGCAGATATGGCCTCGGAACACGGAGACCGAAAGGTCGAGCGTGAATCATATAGTAGATATGATCAACATAATGATGTTCACCGATGAAACTACTCCATCTCACGTGATGATCGGATATGGTTTAGTTGATTTGGATCACGTGATCACTTAGAGGATTAGAGGGATGTCTATCTAAGTGGGAGTTCTTTAATAATATGATTAATTGAACTTAAAATTTATCATGAACTTAGTCCCTGATAGTATCTTGCTTGTTTATGTTGATTGTAGATAGATGGCTCGTGCTGTTGTTCCGTTAAATTTTAATGCGTTCCTTGAGAAAGCAAAGTTGAAAGATGATGGTAGCAATTACACGGACTGGGTCCGTAACTTGAGGATTATCCTCATTGCTGCACAGAAGAATTACGTCCTGGAAGCACCGCTGGGTGCCAGGCCTGCTGCTGGAGCAACGCCAGATGTTATGAACGTCTGGCAGAGCAAAGCTGATGACTACTCGATAGTTCAGTGTGCCATGCTTTACGGCTTAGAATCGGGACTTCAACGACGCTTTGAACGTCATGGAGCATATGAGATGTTCCAGGAGTTGAAGTTAATATTTCAAGCAAATGCCCGGATTGAGAGATATGAAGTCTCCAATAAGTTCTATAGCTGCAAGATGGAAGAGAACAGTTCTGTCAGTGAGCATATACTCAAAATGTCCGGGTATAATAATCACTTGATTCAATTGGGAGTTAATCTTCCGGATGATTGCGTCATTGACAGAATTCTCCAATCACTGCCACCGAGCTACAAGAGCTTCGTGATGAACTATAATATGCAAGGGATGAACAAGACTATTCCCGAGCTCTTCGCAATGCTGAAAGCTGCGGAGGTAGAAATCAAGAAGGAGCATCAAGTGTTGATGGTTAACAAGACCACTAGTTTCAAGAAAAAGGGCAAAGGGAAGAAAAAGGGGAACTTCAAAAAGAACGGCAAGCAAGTTGCTGCTCAAGAGAAGAAACCCAAGTCTAAACCTAAGCCTGAAACTGAGTGCTTCTACTGCAAGCAGACTGGTCACTGGAAGCGGAACTGCCCCAAGTATTTGGCGGATAAGAAGGATGGCAAGGTGAACAAAGGTATATGTGATATACATGTTATTGATGTGTACCTTACCAATGCTCGCAGTAGCACCTGGGTATTTGATACTGGTTCTGTTGCTAATATTTGCAACTCGAAACAGGGACTACAGAATAAGCGGGCACTGGCAAAGGACGAGGTGACGATGCGCGTGGGAAACGGTTCCAAAGTCGATGTGATCGCGGTCGGCACGCTACCTCTACATCTACCTTCGGGATTAGTATTAGACCTAAATAATTGTTGTTTGGTGCCAGCGTTGAGCATGAACATTATATCTGGATCTTGTTTAATGCGAGACGGTTATTCATTTAAATCAGAGAATAATGGTTGTTCTATTTATATGAGTAATATCTTTTATGGTTATGCACCCTTGAAGAGTGGTCTATTCTTACTAAATCTCGATAGTAGTAATACACATATTCATAATGTTGAAACCAAAAGATGCAGAGTTGATAATGAAAGTGCAACTTATTTGTGGCACTGTCGTTTAGGTCATATCGGTGTAAAACGCATGAAGAAACTCCATACTAATGGACTTTTGGAACCACTTGATTATGAATCACTTGGTACTTGCGAACCGTGCCTCATGGGCAAGATGACTAAAACACCGTTCTCCGGTACTATGGAGAGAGCAACAGATTTGTTGGAAATCATACATACTGATGTATGTGGCCCGATGAATATTGAGGCTCGTGGCGGATATCGTTATTTTCTCACCTTCACAGATGATTTGAGCAGATATGGATATATCTACTTAATGAAGCATAAGTCTGAAACATTTGAAAAGTTCAAAGAATTTCAGAGTGAAGTTGAAAATCATCGTAACAAGAAAATAAAGTTTCTACGATCTGATCGTGGAGGAGAATATTTGAGTTACGAGTTTGGTGTACATTTGAAAAATTGTGGAATAGTTTCGCAACTCACGCCACCCGGAACACCACAGCGTAATGGTGTGTCCGAACGTCGTAATCGTACTTTACTAGATATGGTGCGATCTATGATGTCTCTTACTGATTTACCGCTATCATTTTGGGGATATGCTTTAGAGACGGCCGCATTCACGTTAAATAGGGCACCATCAAAATCCGTTGAGACGACGCCTTATGAACTGTGGTTTGGCAAGAAACCAAAGTTGTCGTTTCTTAAAAGTTTGGGGCTGCGATGCTTATGTGAAAAAGCTTCAACCTGATAAGCTCGAACCCAAATCGGAGAAATGTGTATTCATAGGATACCCAAAGGAAACTGTTGGGTACACCTTCTATCACAGATCCGAAGGCAAAACATTTGTTGCTAAGAATGGATCATTTCTAGAGAAGGAGTTTCTCTCGAAAGAAGTGAGTGGGAGGAAAGTAGAACTTGACGAGGTAACTGTACCTGCTCCCTTACTGGAGAGTAGTTCATCACAGAAAACTGTTTCAGTGACACCTACACCGGTTAGTGAGGAAGCCAATGATAATGATCATGAAACTTCAGATCAAGATACTACTGAACTTCGTAGATCAACCAGAGTAAGATCCGCACCAGAGTGGTACGGTAATCCTGTTCTGGAGGTCATGCTACTAGATCATGATGAACCTACGAACTATGAAGAAGCGATGGTGAGCCCAGATTCCGCAAAGTGGCTAGAAGCCATGAAATCTGAGATGGGATCCATGTATGAGAACAAAGTATGGACTTTGGTTGACTTGCCCGATGATCGGCAAGCGATTGAGAATAAATGGATCTTTAAGAAGAAGACTGACGCTGATGGTAATGTTACTGTCTACAAAGCTCGACTTGTCGCAAAAGGTTTTCGGCAAGTTCAAGGAATTGACTACGATGAGACCTTCTCACCCGTAGCGATGCTTAAGTCCGTCCGAATCATGTTAGCAATTGCCGCATTTTATAATTATGAAATTTGGCAAATGGATGTCAAAACTGCATTCCTGAATGGATTCCTGGAAGAAGAGTTGTATATGATGCAACCAGAAGGTTTTGTCGATCCAAAGGGAGCTAACAAAGTGTGCAAGCTCCAGCGATCCATTTATGGACTGGTGCAAGCCTCTCGGAGTTGGAATAAACGTTTTGATAGTGTGATCAAAGCATTTGGTTTTATACAGACTTTTGGAGAAGCCTGTATTTACAAGAAAGTGAGTGGGAGCTCTGTAGCATTTTTGATATTATATGTGGATGACATATTACTGATTGGAAATGATATAGAATTTCTGGATAGCATAAAGGGATACTTGAATAAAAGTTTTTCAATGAAAGACCTCGGTGAAGCTGCTTACATATTAGGCATTAAGATCTATAGAGACAGATCAAGACGCTTAATTGGACTTTCACAAAGCACATACCTTGACAAAATTTTGAAGAAATTCAAAATGGATCAAGCAAAGAAAGGGTTCTTGCCTGTGTTACAAGGTGTGAAATTGAGTAAGACTCAATGCCCGACCACTGCAGAAGATAGAGAGAATATGAAAGATGTTCCCTATGCATCAGCCATAGGCTCTATCATGTATGCAATGCTGTGTACCAGACCTGATGTGTGCCTTGCTATAAGTTTAGCAGGGAGGTACCAAAGTAATCCAGGAATGGATCACTGGACAGCGGTCAAGAACATCCTGAAATACCTGAAAAGGACTAAGGATATGTTTCTCGTATATAGAAGTGACAAAGAGCTCATCGTAAAAGGTTACGTTGATGCAAGCTTTGACACTGATCCGGACGATTCAAAATCGCAAACCGGATACGTGTTTACATTAAACGGTGGAGCTGTCAGTTGGTGCAGTTCTAAACAAAGCGTCGTAGCGGGATCTACATGTGAAGCGGAATACATAGCTGCTTCGGAAGCAGCAAATGAAGGAGTCTGGATGAAGGAGTTCATATCCGATCTAGGTGTCATACCTAGTGCATCGGGTCCAATGAAAATCTTTTGTGACAATACTGGTGCAATTGCCTTGGCAAAGGAATCCAGATTTCACAAAAGGACCAAACACATCAAGAGACGCTTCAACTCCATCCGGGATCTAGTCCAGGTGGGAGACATAGAGATTTACAAGATACATACGGATCTGAATATTCCAGACCCGTTGACTAAGCCTCTTCCACGAGCAAAACATGATCAGCACCAAAGCTCCATGGGTGTTAGATTCATTACAGTGTAATCTAGATTATTGACTCTAGTGCAAGTGGGAGACTGAAGGAAATATGCCCTAGAGGCAATAATAAAGTTATTATTTATTTCCTTATAATCATGATAAATGTTTATTATTCATGCTAGAATTGTATTTTCCGGAAACATAATACATGTGTGAATACATAGACAAACAGAGTGTCACTAGTATGCCTCTACTTGACTAGCTCGTTAATCAAAGATGGTTATGTTTCCTAACCATGAACAATGAGTTGTTATTTGATTAACGAGGTCACATCATTAGTAGAATGATCTGATTGACATGACCCATTCCATTAGCTTAGCACCTGATCATTTAGTATGTTGCTATTGCTTTCTTCATGACTTATACATGTTCCTATGACTATGAGATTATGCAACTCCCGTTTACCGGAGGAACACTTTGGGTACTACCAAACGTCACAACGTAAATGGGTGATTATAAAGGAGTACTACAGGTGTCTCCAATGGTCGATGTTGGGTTGGCGTATTTCAAGATTAGGATTTGTCACTCCGATTGTCGGAGAGGTATCTCTGGGCCCTCTCGGTAATACACATCACATAAGCCTTGCAAGCATTACAACTAATATGTTAGTTGTGAGATGATGTATTACGGAACGAGTAAAGAGACTTACCGGTAACGAGATTGAACTAGGTATTGGATACCGACGATCGAATCTCGGGCAAGTAACATACCGATGACAAAGGGAACAACGTATGTTGTTATGCGGTCTGACCGATAAAGATCTTCGTAGAATATGTAGGAGCCAATATGGGCATCCAGGTCCCGCTATTGGTTATTGACCAGAGACATGTCTCGGTCATGTCTACATTGTTCTCGAACCCGTAGGGTCCGCACGCTTAAGGTTACGATGACAGTTATATTATGAGTTTATGCATTTTGATGTACCGAAGGTTGTTCGGAGTCCCGGATGTGATCACGGACATGACGAGGAGTCTCGAAATGGTCGAGACATAAAGATTGATATATTGGAAGCCTATGTTTGGACATTGGAAGTGTTCCGGGTGAAATCGGGATTTTACCGGGTTACCGGGAGGTTACCGGAACCCCCCCGGGAACCACATGGGCCTTCATGGGCCTTAGTGGAAAGGAGAAAGGGGCAGCCCAAGGGGGCTGCGCGCCTCCCCCCTTCTCCTAGTCCTATTAGGACTAGGAGAGGTGGCCGGCCACCCCTCTCCCTCTTTCCCCCTTGGGAATCCTAGTTGGAATAGGATTGGAGGGGAGTCCTACTCCCGGTAGGAGTAGGACTCCTCCTGCGCCTCCTCCTCCTGGCCGGCGCACCCTCCCCCCTTGGCTCCTTTATATACTGAGGCAGGGGCACCTCTAAACACACAAGTTGACACAAGTTGATCCACGTGATCGATTCCTTAGCCGTGTGCGGTGCCCCCTGCCACCATATTCCTCGATAATACTGTAGCGGAGTTTAGGCGAAGCCCTGCTGCTGTAATTCATCAAGATCGTCACCACGCCGTCGTGCTTACGGAACTCTTCCCCGACACTTTGCTGGATCGGAGTCCGGGGATCGTCATCGAGCTGAACGTGTGCTTGAACTCGGAGGTGCCGTAGTTTCGGTGCTTGATCGGTTGGATCGTGAAGACGTACGACTACTTCCTCTACGTCGTGTCATCGCTTCCGCAGTCGGTCTGCGTTGGGTACGTAGACAACACTCTCCTCTCGTTGCTATGCATCACATGATCCTGTGTGCGCGTAGGAAATTTTTTGAAATTACTACGAAACCCAACACCACGGTCGTCCCAGCGTCCGCCTCCACGTCCTCCTCCGCGGTCGTAGCCCCGGTCGTTGTGCTCGGGGCGTCGACCGTAGCGTCCCTCGCGTATGGCTCTGAGCTCTTGACAGTCGCTGGTGTTGTGGGTGTTCAGGTTGTGGAAGGCGCATAATGGGCGGCCGCACTTGGATGACTCGGGTTGATCTCTGCCTCGCTTGATGTCGGGCTCCGCTGCGAGCACAGCTACCTCCTCGCACTTTACGTCCTTGGCCTTGCCTTCTTCTCCTCCATGCCCACGGCTAGCGGCTCAAGGAGAGAGAGGCGCCCCTCCTCGGCTCTTGCGCACATGTTCGCCAGGTTGAAAAGCTCCTGAGATGTGCAGAGCTCCTCGTGGATGGCAAGCTCTTCCTTCATCTTGACGTCACGGACGCCGTCGGAGAACACGGAGATGATGGCCTCATCTGTGACCTTGGGGATCTTGAGGCGGGTGTTGTTGAAGCGCTGGATGTACTTCTGGAGGGTCTCTACTGGCTGCTGCCTGATGCGGTGTAGGTCACCTGTGGCCGGTGGACGGCCGCGAGTGCCCTGGAAGTTGGCGACGAAGCGGTCACGCATCTCGTCCCAAGAGGAGATCGAGCCGTGCTGCAGGTTCAGGAGCCAGGAGCGAGCTCCATCCTTGAGAGCCATGGGAAACCAGTTCGCCATGACCTTTTAGTCGTTGTTGGACACTTTGATGCTCAGCTCATAGAGCTGCAGGAACTCCGCGGGGTCGACGGTACCGTCATAGCAAGGAGGCAAATCCGGCTTGAACTTGCCCGGCCAGGCGACGCTACGCAGCTCGGGAGTGAAGGCGCGGCAGCCAGCCGTGGTTGCCGGGGCCCGCCTCGGAGGTGGAGCTTGGTCTTGATGAGGTGCGCGCTGCACCGCTGCGGGTGGTGCGCGGTCTTGACGAGGTGGCGCGGGGAGCGCGGGTGCAGCTTCCCGCGGCCGCGGAATTTCTTGGCAGCTTCTCTCTTCGCGCGTGGGCGCCGGACGTGGCGGATCATGTCGCGGAGCTGCGCGCCTTGGTACTAAGGCGACGTCTTGGGGCTGAGGTGGTGGAGGCGCGCCATGAGCCCCATCGCCCCTGGCTGGTTGAGGGGGAGGCAGAGAGTGGGACGGCGCTGGAGAGCCCCCTGTGGCGCGGACAAGCTCGACGACACATTCGAGCCACTCCTTGTAGAGGTCGTCGATGGGGCGGTAGTGCAGGAGCTCGTTCGTTGCGAGGAGCGTGGTGCGCGTGAGACGAAGAACCGGCAGGGGTCAGCGATGGAGTGGCGGTGCGGCCGTCCTGCCGCACCGAAGGATGCAGCGAGGACGCCTGCTGCTCGTTCCCCGTCGGGACGGTGGAAGCGTTGGCGGCGGGGGACGAAGAACGGCGATGTGGCCCGCCGACGGGAGCCGTCTGAGCGACGCGGGCGGTGAGGGCAGCCCAACGCTCAGCTCGAGCACGGTGTGCGTCCGCCATGAAGACGACGGAGCAAAGGAACGACGAACTGATGGAAGGGAGGCTACGGTGCATCCCTACCCAGCGCGCCAAATGTCGGGTGTGGGGTTCCGACAAACCCTTAAGGTTCGAACACTGGGGTGCGCACGAAGTCTTTCCTTCCCACCAATCTACGTCCTAACTCACTAAGATCTCGCAGACGAACTCGACCAACTCGCAACACAGAAAGACACAAGATTTATACTGGTTCGGGCCACCATTGTGGTGTAATACCCTACTCTAGTGTGGTGGTGGTGGATTGCCTCTAGGGCTGGTGATGAACAGTACAAGGGAAGAACGACCTCCTGAGGTTGAGGTGTTCTTGTGAGTAGGCTCTCGATCGGGTTGGATCAAGCCAGGATCCGATGCCTCTACTATGGTGGCTAGGTCTACTTATATAGGCCTTGGTCCTCTTCCAAAATATCAAGCGGGAAGGGAGCCAATAATGGCAGGCTAATTTGAAGGGGGACAGCTAGTACAAGCTATCCTGACAAAAGTGGTCTTCGCCTGCCAAAGACTCTGGTGGTGACGCCGTCTTGGACTCCACGATGACCTCCATCTTGCCGTCCTCCTGGTCTTGGTCTCGTTGCACCAATATAGCAACCTTTGCCTTATGCCTCGGTACTCCTCACCTGTGCTGGCCTCCTTAGCACCAAAGAGGAAACGAGGACGCTGCACGCGCTGGCGCCTGCCTGGCGCCCGCCTGGTGCCGTGCGTCATGGCTCACGTCACGAGGGTCTCGTGAGGTTTGCCCCGCCTTGATATCTCCGCTCCTCGTAAGCCTTCCTGGCTAGGCCACTCCCGAGGAGACCTTGCGTTGTCCACCTCGTGAGGCTTGGACCCTCACGAGGGTCTTGGATGCTTTGCTGGTGAAGATGGGCCGTACGGCCTGCAGGCTCAGCCACGCCGCGGGCCGCAGGCAGGCAAGTCTGGGGACCCCCGTTCCCAGAACACCGACAGATAGCCCCTAGACAGGCAACGGAACCCGGATCCCTTTGTGAAACATTGGGGCAGGCCAGGCCCCTCAATCCGGCTCGTCAACCCGCCGGCTCCCCATCGCGAGCCGGCCTGGTGCCATGACCCGACCCATCCGACTGGCGCATGCCGGCTGGCCACAAGAAGTCAACTCCCGAACGACAAGAGGGTGTGGCTACAGTACGTCTCCCTTTACGCCGGCCCCGGCGGGCGTGGCAACAACCCATCCCACGCCCTCACCCAGGGCTGGCGGTGTCCCCGCGGCGTGAGCCTGTAGCTAGGCGGCGCTAACCGCCCCCTAACGCCTGACAAGGCATGCCACAATACCAAGCAGTCGACCGTACCCGCACCCGGCAGACCCGGCGAGACCCGCATTCGGCAAACCCGGCAGGCCCGGCGGCCCCCACTGCCGGCTCCCAAGGATGACACCATGGCCCCACACCCATGTAATATGACCATTGTAACCCCGGGGGCGGCCTATAAGACCCCCGGTGCCCCTCCATGCAAAGGGTCGATCCTTAGAACACTCACACCCACACAGACATACAAGGCAGGCAAAGGACCAGTTCCCTCTTCCTCCCCCAAACAGCCCCAGGAGCAACTCTGTAACCCATCTCATATGATCCATTCGGCAGGACTAGGAGTGTTACCTCCCACGGAGGGCCCCAAACCTGGGTACGTCTCGTGTCACACACTTGCGCATGCCAGCCTCGCCTTTGGAACCCACCGGTGCCCTTGTGTCTCCCCTACCTTTAGCCATCCCATGGCATCTGCCGTGACATCACCATGACAAAGAGTACCGATATCTACATTGGACATGGGTATGGATATCACCATGACATCACCATGACAAAGTTTATGGACATGATCAAAAGTATTTTCTTCCTCTCTACATTGGAACCCAATTGATTCAAATATTTTAATAACTTCAGGTTCCACGGGAAGATCATAAACATCATCGTCAACATAAAATAGGAGAAGCACAAAGATCATCTTCAGGACAAAGCATGCCTCCTATAATATCTCATCAACAACTTCATCGGTGTCACATGCCATGAAAGCTTTGGCAAAATTCTCGTCATACACAAATAGGTGTAGTAGGAGTAGGTGGTATGCCAATGGTGTAGGAGGAGTATTACCAATTGTTTATTTTTCATTTTTTTCCATGGCAAGATGTCTATCACGTAATTCTCCTAATGGAGGAGTTGCAACAGAAGTAGCAGTAACATCTTCGGTAATAAGTAACACACTAGAGGGATGATTCTTGCATACATGATGGTGGTGATGGTGTCATGAGTTGATTCAAAATAGTAGGTGAATCAAGAGTACTATTTGTGATTAAAACATTATCTATTCTTCTAGTGGAAGAAAAAAAATGTTGTCATTCGGTCTTGATCTTTTCCTGTGGTGGATAATAAATTTTAGAAAGCAATTAACTATCAAGCAGGCTTATAAATAGAGCATGCTCTACGGCAACGACACCCATAAATAGTCTCGATACCCCACAAGTGCAGGGAATCGAACCATTCTTAGTTGGGTAGTATTAGAGCCTTAATTTATATTCGACACGATGTGAGCAAATGAATCTTATAAGCTTTAGAAGTTGAGTCATCAATTCAACCACACGTGAAACAAGTACTTGCTCAAAGAAATTATTAGTAGCAATAGCAATGTACTGAATGTAGTAATGACATGATAGCAACAGAGTAACATGAAGTGGGAAAATACCTAGCAATTTCTAAGCATAACATGAATTGAGGAGAGCAAGAATTAGCGGAAAAAGTAGGCATGGGTATGGATATCGGGATGTTGCATGAATGATATATTGGGAAACGTTGCATGGAAAACAAAAAAAAATCTAAGCACACGCAAGATCTATCAAGGAGATGCATAGCAACGAGAGGGGGAGAGTGTGTCTACGTACCTTCATAGACCGTAAGCGGAAGCGTTTAACAACGCAATTGATGTAGCCGAACTTCTTCGCGATCCAACCGATCAAGTACCGAACGTACGACACCTCCGCGTTCTGCACACGTTCAGCTCGGTGATGTCCTCCGCCTTCTTGATCCAGCAAGACGGTGAGGTAGTAGATGAGTTCCGGTAGCACAACGGCGTGGTGACAGTGATGGTGAAGTGATCTCCACAGGGCTTCGCCTAAGCACTACGAAAATATGACTGGGGGTGTCAACGGTGGAGGGGGCGCCGCACACGGCTAGGCAATTGTCTGTTCTCTACTAGGCGCCCTCCTCCCACATATATATAGGTGGAGGGAGGGAGGAGCCACCAAAGGAGGCGGGAAAGTAGGAGGAATGCTACTTGGGGTCCCTCCCAAACCGCACCCCCTTTCCTTATTTGGAGTGCGGGGAAAGGCATGGGAGGGTGCCCCCCCCTTTTCCTTTCTCCCATGAGAGGGAAAGGCAGGAGGGTCTAGCCCTCCGCCTTTCCTTCCCTAGGGCTGGCCAAACAAGGGAGGCGGCAGACCAGCCCCCTTGTGGGTTGGTTTGTCCCCTCCTTTGGCCCATAAGTCCCGTAACTTGTCGGGGGTGTCCGAAACCCCTTTCGATGACCTGATTCCTTCTCGATACGTCCCAAAACACCTCCGGTGTCCAAATACTATCATCCTATATATCAATCTTTACCTCTCGACCATTTCGAGACTCCTCATCATGTCCGTGATCTCGTCCGGGACTCCAAACAATATTCGGTCACCAAAACATATATGGATGATATTACACCTAGATCGGATATGAACTCCTTCATCCAGACTCCTTCATTTGTTGCTTCCGAAGCAGCTATGTACTCCGCTTCACACGTAGATCCCTCCACGACGCTCTGCTTGGAACTGCACCAACTGACAGCTCCACCATTCAATATAAATACGTATCCAGTTTGTGACATAGAGCCATCCGGATTAGTGTTAAAGCTTGCATTGACGTAACCATTTACGACAAGCTCTTTGTCACCTCCATAAACGAGAAACATATCCTTAGTACTTTTTAGGTATTTCAGGATGTTCTTGACCGTTGTCCAGTGATCCACTCCTGGATTACTTTGGTACCCCCCTGCTAAACTTATAGCAAGGCACACATCAGGTCTGGTACATAGCATTGCATACATGATAGAACCTATGGCTGAGGCATAGGGAATGACTTTCATTTTCTCTCTATATTCTCCAGTGGTCGGGCATTGAGTCTGACTCAACTTCACACCTTGTAACACAGGCCAAAACCCTTTCTTTGACTGATCCATTTTGAACTTCTTCAAAACTTTATCAAGGTATGTGCTTTGCAAAAGTCCAATTAAGCGTCTTGATCTACCTCTATAGATCTTGATGCCCAATATATAAGCAGCTTCACCGAGGTCTTTCATTGAAAAATTATTATTCAAGTATCCTTTTATGCTATCCAGAAATTATGTATTATTTCCAATCAACAATATGTCATCTACATATAATATTAGAAATGCTACAGAGCTCCCACTAACTTTCTTGTAAATACAGGCTTCTCCAAAAGTCTGTATAAAACCATATGCTTTGATCACACTATCAAAGCGTATATTCCAACTCTGAGAGGCTTGCACCAGTCCATAAATGGATCGCTAGAGCTTCCACACTTTGTTAGCACCATTAGGATCGACAAAACCTTCTGGTTGCATCATATACAGCTCTTCTTTAAGATATCCATTAAGGAATGCAGTTTTGACATCCATTTGCCAAATTTCATAATCATAAAATGCGGCAATTGCTAACATGATTCGAACAGACTTAGGCATCGCTACGAGCGAGTGGGTCTCATCGTAGTAAACTCCTTGAACTTGTCGAAAACCTCTCACAACAAGTCGAGCTTTGTAGATAGTAACATTACTGTCAATGAAGGTCAAAAAAAGAACATTACCGTCAGTTTCAGTCTTCTTCTTGAAGATCCATTTATTCTCTATGGCTTACCGATCATCGGGCAAGTCGCCCAAAGTCCACACTTTGTTCTCATACATGGATCCCATCTCAGATTTCATGGCCTCAAGCCATTTTGCGGAATCTGGGCTCATCATCGCTTCCTCATAGTTCGTAGGTTCGTCATGGTCAACTAACATGACCTCCAGAACAGGATTACCGTACCACTCTGGTGCAAATCGTACTCTGATTGACCTACGAGGTTCGGTAGTAACTTGATCTAAAGTTTCATGATCATCATCATTAGCTTCCTCACTAATTGGTGTAGGAATCACTAAAATTGATTTCTGTGATGATATACTTTCCAATAAGGGAGAAGGTACAATTACCTCATCAAGTTCTACTTTCGTCCCACTCACTTCTTTCGAGAGAAACTCCTTCGCTAGAAAGGATCCATTCTAGCAACGAATATCTTGCCTTCAGATCTATGATAGAAGGTGTAACCAACAATCTCCTTTGGGTATCCTATGAAGACACATTTCTCCGACTTGGGTTCGAGCTTATTAGGTTGAAGCTTTTTCACATAAGCATCGCCGCCCCAAACTTTAAGAAATAACAGCTTGGGTTTCTTGCCAAACCACAGTTCATATGGTGTCGTCTCAACGGATTTAGATGGTGCCCTATTTAATGTGAATGCAGCCGTCTCTAAAGCATAACCCCAAAACGATAGCGGTAAATCAGTAAGAGACATCATAGATCGCACCATATCTAATAAAGTATGGTTACGACGTTCGGACACACCATTATGTTGTGGTGTTCCAGCTGACGTGAGTTGCAAAACTATTCCGCATTGTTTCAAATGAAGACCAAACTCGTAACTCAAATATTCTCCTCCATGATCAGATCATAGAAACTTTATTTTCTTGTTATGATGATTTTCCACTTCACTCTGAAATTCTTTGAACTTTTCAAATGTTTCAGACTTATGTTTCATTAAGTAGATATACCCATATCTGCTCAAATAATGTGTGAAGGTTAGAAAATAATGATACCCGCTGCGAGCCTCAACACTCATCGTACATCATACATCGGTATGTATTATTTCCAATAAGTCAGTTGCTCGCTCCATTGTTCCGGAGAACGAACTCTTAGTCATCTTGCCCATGAGGCATGGTTCGCAAGCATCAAGTGATTCATAATCAAGTGATTCCAAAAGCCCATTAACATGGATTTTCTTCATGCGATTTACACCAATATGACCTAAAGGGTAGTGCCACAAATAAGTTACACTATCATTATTAACTTTGCATCTTTTGGCTTCAATATTATGAATATGTGTATCACTACAATCGAGATTCAACAAAAATATACCACTCAACAAGGGTGCATGACCATAAAAGATGTTACTCATATAAATAGAACAACCATTATTCTCTGATTTAAATGAATAACTGTCTCACATCAAACAAGATCTAGATATAATGTTCATGCTCAACGATGGCACCAAATAACAATTATTTAGGTCTAATACTAATCTCGACGGTAGATGTAGATGTAGCGTGCCGATGGCGATCACATCGACTTTGGAACCATTTCCCACACGCATCATCACCTCGTCCTTAGCCAATTTTCGTTTAATCATTTAATTCGTAGCCCCTGTTTCGAGTTGCAAATATGAGCAACGGAACCAGTATCAAATACCCAGGCGCTACTACGAGCATTAGTAAGGTACACATCAATAACATGTATATCAAATATACTTTTCACTTTGCCATCCTTCTTATCCGCCAAATACTTGGGGCAGTTCCGCTTCCAGTGACTAGTCCCTTTGTAGTAGAAGCACTCAGTTTCAGGCTTAGGTCCCGACTTGGGCTTCTTCCCTTGAGCAGCAACTCGCTTGCTATTCTTCTTGAAGTTCCCCTTCTTCCCTTTGCCCCTTTTCTTGAAACTAGTGGTCTTGTTAACCATCAACACTTGATGCTCCTTCTTGATTTCTACCTCCGTGGCCTTTGGCATCACGAAGAGCTCAGGAATTGTCTTTTCCATCCCTTGCATATTATAGTTCATCATGAAGCCTTTATAGCTTGGTGGTAGTGATTGAAGATCTCTGTCAATGACACTATCATCAGGAAGATTAACTCCCAACTGAGTCAAGTGGTTATGGTACCCAGACATTCTGAGTATGTGTTCACTGACAGAATTGTTCTCCTCCATCTTCCAGCTATAGAACTTGTTGGAGACTTCATATCTCTCAACTCAGGCGTTTGCTTGAAATATTAACTTCAACTTGAAGGAAATATGCCCTAGAGGAAATAATAAAGTTGTTATTTATATTTCCTTATATCATGATAAATGTTTATTATTCATTCTAGAATTGTATTAACCTTAAACTTAGTACATGTGTGAAGACATAGACAAAACAGAGTGTCCCTAGTATGCCTCTACTTGACTAGCTCGTTAATCAAAGATGGTTAAGTTTCCTGACCATAGACATGTGTTGTCATTTGATGAATGTGATCACATCATTAGAGAATGATGTGATGGACAAGACTCATCCATTAGCTTAGCATAATGATCATTTAGTTTTATTGCTATTGCTTTCTTCATGACTTATACATATTCCTCTGACTATGAGATTATGCAACTCCTGAATACCGGAGGAACAACTTGTGTGCTATCAAACGTCACAACGTAACTGGGTGATTATAAAGATTCTCTACAGGTGTCTCCAAAGGTGTTTGTTGAGTTGGCATAGATCAAGATTAGGATTTGTCACTCCGTGTATCGGAGAGGTATCTCTGGGCCCTCTCGGTAATGCACATCACTATAAGCCTTGCAAGCAATGTGATTAATGAGTTAGTTGCGGGATGATGCATTACGGAACGAGTAAAGAGACTTGTCGGTAACGAGATTGAACTAGGTATAAGGATACCGATGATCGAATCTCGGGCAAGTAACATACCGATGACAAAGGGAATAACGTATGTTGTTATGCGGTTTGACTGATAAAGATCTTCGTAGAATATGTAGGAGCCAATATGAGAATCCAGGTTCTGCTATTGGTTATTGACCGGAGATATGTCTCGGTCATGTCTGAAAGAAATATGCCCTAGAGGCAATAATAAAGTTGTTATTTATATTTCCTTACATCATGATAAACGTTTATTATTCATGCTAGAATTGTATTAACCGGAAACTTAGTACATGTGTTGTCGTGGAATTGTCATGGTAGATGTCCTAGCGAAAGGACTTAGTCGTGGAGCCATCGTGACAGGGTTAGCTTAAAGGGGTTAAACGGGACAAAGGACACAAGGAGTTTATACTGGTTCGGCCCCTTGCGGTGAAGGTAAATGCCTAATCCAGTTTGAGGTGGTATTGCTTATGTCTCGATTACGAGGGAGCGAATACGCTTGACCTAGCTTTCGGTTTGTTGTTTCTTGCCCTAAACCGCCGCCAGGTCGTCCCTTTATATACACAGGTTAACGCCCAGCAGCTAACAGAGTCCCGGTCGGTTCATAACAACGTGTCCGGCTCGGTGACTAAAGTACACATGCCTTACAGTACAAGTCATACATATATGGCGGTTTACACTTACGGGCTTTAAGCCGCCTCTGGGCTCTGGGCCTTTTAACGAGTCTTCATAGTGAACCGCCATCTTCAACATCTTTATGGGTTTTGTCTTGATAGACCGCCATGGCTTAACCCTGCCCCTCCTGGGCGGGTTAACCCAATAGTTATATCCCCAACATTAGGCCCCGGTTGATTTGAACTTGTTCATGTCAATCTTCAACACTTAGAAAAAACCTTCTTCGCTTGTTCTCTGCAAGATAGCATAACCCGCCATGACGTCATTTCCTGGAATTACGGAAACCCGCCATGACGTCATCTGTCATTAGCTTTGCATAATACCCTGCATATCTTGATGGATCCTTATCTTTAATTAACCATCCCTAAAATCGAGGCATCCAAATAGTTAGATAATCATTCTTTGGCCTTCTCGTTTCTCGCGCCCGCATATTGACCCTTTCCTTATAAATAGGGTCTGATAGCCTTTCCACTTTCCCCCTTCTTCTCCTCATCTTCAACCTCTCCCTTCGCGACGCACCTGCACGCCTGAGCACCGCCACCGCCGAACTCGTCAACTTCCTTGACTCCGGCCGCTGCATCGACCTGAACGAGACCAGAGCAACTGCGGCACCTCTCCATTGTTCAGTGGATCCAGTAAGTACTTCTCCTTCCCTTTCCTTTAGATCGCATTAGGGTTTCTTGAAAGTTCGTAGGAGTTCATCCTTGTTCTTCGTTGTAGCCTGCGATTTTGATTCAAACTTAGCACTCCTCTACACTCCAGTCGATGTAGCCTGTGATACTTGTTTTTGTTTTTTAGACCATCTCCTTCGCATAAAAAACCAATCTAAACATATGAACTGTTCGAGCACTGTAATTTAAGTCAAAAATATTTTCCATTATCCGAAGTATTGTGGATCCAAAATCCTAGCATCCATCTGTGAAACTTGTTTACTTCAACACTTAGTAGAATTCAGTCTTGATAGATCTTGAATACCATTGTTTTCATGGCGGCTTACATCACCAGTTATAATTTAGTCATATGGCATTAGGCCCCGTTTAACCTGAATATATATGCATCATTCATTTCTGGCTTAATGAAAACAACTTAAACCGGCAAATTTTCTTTCTTGTAGGCTTCCTCCTTCACAATGCCGAAGACAGTCACCACATGCAATTGGGTTCCTTCTATTGTCACTAAAAACATGCTCAAGGACTTTGTCAAAATCGGCTTTGTACCAACCAAAGACATCCTGCATTAGCGCGTTCCCAAACAGAATGAAGAAAGACCTCGTCCAAAGGATGGTGAGGTAATTGTTTTTACTGATCACATGAATCGGGGCTTCTCACCGCCCGGCTCAAAAATTATCCGACACGTTCTACACTTCTTTCAACTCCATCCTCAATACATCGGACCCAATTCCGTGTCAAACATTTGCAATTTTCAAGTCTTCTGTGAAGTCTACCTTCAAGAGGAGCCCGGTGTTGAACTCTTTAGGGAATATTTTTATCTGAACCAACAGAATGAGTTTACTAACGGACCTAGCTTAGAACTTGGCGGGGTCTCAATTCAACAAAGAAGAGATGTTGTCTTCCTGTATGCTCGTCTACCGAGTCATCCCAAAGATTGGAACCAAACATGGTTCTATTGCAAAGATACTTCTCCGGCTGATGAAAATCCACTGTCGGGTTATCGCATCCAATGGCTCGAATCAAACCATCATCTTCTTGAAAAGCTCACCACTGCTGAACGTGCAAAGCTTGCACCCACTATTTCAAAGGTTAAAGCCTTACTGGGAAACGGGTTAACCGACATTGACTTGGTTCGGTGCTGGATTTCTTGGCGAATCATACCCTTGAGCCGTCGACCCGGTTTAATGTGTACTTACACGGGTGATGCAAAAGATCCACTGCGCCACAGCTTTGTGTGCCTCTCTGATGATGCAATCAATGAAATGACAAAGACCCTTTTGAATGAGAGCCTGGGGAGCTGCAGCAAAGTAGGGCTGAACCCTTTCTGCCAACTTAACCTGCCACCAGATGTGAGTCTTTAAACTACTTACTTCACCTTATTACTCCAATGTTTTGTTAACTCAACCTTGATGATTTTCATAGGCTACATCTGATTTCTGGAACAAGGAGTATGACCATGAAGCTGCTAAGAAAGCCAGGGCCAAAACAAAAGCCGTCAAGAAAGCCGCCAAGAGGAATAAGAAGAAATTAACTGCTTCTGAGATGCTTGGTCTAGACGACAGTTCTGAGTCAGAGGTAGCCCTTGATTCCCTTGGCTCCTTTTTCAACCATCTTATTGACACTAATTATCATCAGGATGACACAGGGACCAGTCAAGTAGTCAAAAAAGAGGTAACTATCATTTCATCCGACTCAGAGCCTTTGCCAAGATAGAAAATTCGACGGGTAACCCGGAAAGTAAGCTTTTCACACCCCTTAGCTCATTTGGATCCTCACTTTCTTTTGAAGCAATAGCAGCACGAGAACCGGCGACAAACTCGGACCAGCGGAGGTGAAGAGTTATCGTCCGGCTTACCAAATACTCCAGCTCCACGGAAACGTCAAAACATGGTCTGTCCAAATTTAAAATCTTTTTACCCACTGGCGGGTCTCATTCGCCAGCCACTTAATCCTTCCGATTCAAACTATCAGGAGGCTTCTCGCTCTTCCTCCGGCGACTCATCTCAGACTCAGCTACCGGCTTTCAAGACTACCCCTGGGTAACATCATTTGTATTCTCTATCTCCTTATGCTCTTATACTTGTACTAATCTCTCATAATCCATGCAGTGGACAAGCAAAGCCTAGCAAGAAGGCAAAGGTGACCAAACTGGCTGAAGGGCCCAAAGCCCATGAACCGAAACAGCAAACTCCAGCCTCTGACACCTCCATGCCACAACCTCAAGAGCCCGTTCATGACGTTCCACCCAAAATTCCTGACCTTTCCAGTGACCCTACAAATGTCAATCCTTTGGGCACTGAATCGTCAAGCCCCATTAAACCGTTAGGAACACCCACTCATGATATTGTGATCACTGGGACCGGCTTTAAAGAACCGGGACAACCCACTGTTTTGGCCAAGCAATCTGCCAAGGAGGAGTACCTCGAAAGGTAAAAAGTGAGATTTGATATTGCTGATTACTATCAACTAAGCGCCAATGAAGTACTCTCTGGCTATCCCAATCAAGTCCATACCAGCCGCGATCTTGAGATTGACATGGTGAAACAGATGCACCAAAAGTATGAGGTATGAATTCCAGCTTAATATAGTATGCATATCCTGTCAGCCCCCAAGTCTAATGCGTCTGATATAATTGAATATGTTGTAGACTTAGAGTAGCCATGAGTATAAAAAACATCTTTGGTAGAATCTTTGCAAGGCTGGCTTTCACCATTAAAGTTAAACCAGATTTTGAATGATTAACCTTGCATCCGTAGCCCACAAGGGCCGGTTTAATCAGCATGAATGAACCGGTACTTGTGCATCATTCTTTGTAAATCAGAACTTACTTGTGTAGTCCCCATGAGCCGGCTGTGGTCATTGGCAGCACAACCGGGTCATCATAAAATAGTAACAAGACATGTAGCGTGCATTAGCCCCCAAGTGTCAAGTACTCTTGCTTGCAAAGTGCTTGGGAATTTATTTATAAAAGCCGTTTGTATGAAGATTTTTTTCGGTAGGCATTAGCCCCCAAGTGCCAAGTGTTGTTGCTTGCAAAATGCTTGGGACTTTATTCATATAAGCTTGCAAAATGCTTGGGACTTTATTCATATAAGCTGACTTATGAATATGGTTTTAAATATGTGCCTATATAGGACACCACTGCTCAACTTCAATCATAATTGACTGATATAAAAACTCGACTAGAGGTTCAAGAATCTGAGACCCGGAAGGCCGACTCAAAGTTCAAATTTAGTCTGGAGGAGACAGAAAAGCTGAAGACCGGTTTTGATGCTGAAAGAACCGTCTGGGCTGAGGAGAAAACTGCTCTAATGTAGTGGGCCGAAAAAGCGGAAGCTGATCTTCAAAAGGTGACTACTGAGCTTACCGGTTTAAAACACCGTGTATCCCCGATGGTTTCTGCTATCTTTGGTGAGCCGCCTCGCCAGCATCAAAATTGAATCTCTTCTTTTTATATCATAAACCGCCATTGATCACTCCATGATTGTTACACAGGTCCGAGGAGCATCAACCTTAGTCAAGATTCGTTGGTGAAGCTTAAAGCCGTATATACGCTTATTGAGAAGCTATATACCAGAACTCAGCGCACACTAGCCACGATTTCTCCAACAAATCAAGGACCCAATCTGCTGAGCGATGTCTAGAAAAAATTGTCAATTCTGCCTGTGAGGATTCAAGAGATAAAACGGTCATGTGCAAGATCCGGCGCCGAGACGGCCTTGAGCCGTGCTAAGGCATGGTTACTAGAGCTAGACCTGGCTGAGGTAGCTACTGGGTATCCAAGCTTAAAATAAGATGGCACTTCTTTTAACCAGAAAGACTTTGCTGCGTGTGTTAAAGAGATACGTCCTCTGGCAACTCTGATTGCTGATGAAACAAATCTCTCAAAATATCAGCCTACTTATGATGCAGAAAACCAGAAAATGCCCACTCTGGCTTATAAAGTGATGGATCTGATTCCCCCAATCCGTAAGCATACTTTCGCCCCTGAAGTTGATCCGTCCGACCTTATAGATGATGAAGCTGAATTCCAAGCCTTGCGTGGCATTGACTGGTCATCACCCAACTTCCAGACGACGGAGGACGAAGAACCGGAGAAGGATGAACCGGAAGCTTCAAGTCATCAAGGTCAAGAAGATTGATCCGCTGGGTGGTTCAAATATTTGAACTTCTGAAAACACTTGATATTTTTGGCTCACTGAGTCATGTAATAGGCTAGTGAAACTTTGATCTGTCGTGCCATCGTGCACGTTTTTGCTTTGTGCAACACTGTTTGACCCGCCATTTGAAAAGCTACCATTTTATGCTTATGATAACGTCGATTTATGCAGATGAGATTTATCATTACCTTGCACACAAATAGATCACAATTGCCCTGGCGGTTTACCGCAGGCGGGTCATAACACCCCATATAAAAACACTGGTGACTAAGACAATTCATAACCAGGTCCGGTATAATCATGATTATATAAAAAATATCATACCTGTGATATGTGATTAAAAACTGCCGGCTTACCAATGCAGTAAGGGTGTCAACCCAGCAAGATTGGACACATAATGTCTTGTTTAATTGTCATATATTGTTGATTTGCAACGCCTTATAAAGCAAGGGGTAATATCCCAAAGTTCAAAACCAGAACGCCAAGCACATAGGCTATTAACATATACCGGCGACTTATAGTCCGGAACCAGTCCCGCTTATCAAACTCCAATATATGTTTAAGCATGATCCATAAGGATGAAGACTTCAGGACCTGAATTATCTCAAGCCATATGTTAATATAGCGTAAATACATGATTCTAAAAAATACTCAGAAAAGGATAATGAATCAAAATCGAGAAAGCGAGGAGTATAAGCCGGACCAACAGGGATATTCACATCTATGCTTCAAATATGAGCAGGAAGCCCCCAAGTGACCATAAGGGTGGCATTGTGCCGATCAAGAGGGATATTCATAGCTATGCTTCAAATATGAGCAGGAAGCCCCCAAGGTGACCATATGAAGATGTGGTGTCGCACCGGATCAAGAGGGATATTCACAACTATGCTTCAAATATGAGCAGGAAGCCCCCAAGTGACCACTTGTAGTGAACAAGACTCATTATTCTTCGAGATGAAATAAACAGAGAGTTGGGGAACGTAGTAATTTCAAAAATTTCCTACGCACACTCAAGATCATAGTGATGCATAGCAACGAGAGGGGAGAGTGTTGTCTACGTACCCTCGTAGACCGAAAGCGGAAGCATTAGCACAACGCGGTTGATGTAGTCGTACGTCTTCACGATCCGACCGATCAAGTACTGAACGCACGGCACCTCCGAGTTCTGCACACATTCAACTCGATGACGTCCCTCGAACTCCGATCCAGCCGAGTGTTGAGGGACAGTTTCGTCAGCATGATGGCGTGGTGATGATGATGATGTTCTACCGACGCAGGGCTTCGCCTAAGCACCGCTACGATATGACCGAGGTGGATTATGGTGGAGGGGGGCACCGCACACGGCTAAGAGATCAAGAGATCAATTGTTGTGTCTTTGGGGTGCCCCCTGCCCCCGTATATAAAGGAATGGAGGAGGGGGAGGGCCGGCCCTCTCTATGGCGCGCCCTAGGGGAATCCTACCCCCACCGGGAGTAGGATTCCCCCTTTCCTAGTAGAACTAGGAGCCCTTCCAAGTAGTAGGAGTAGGAGGGAAGGAAAGGGAAGGGAAAAGGAGAAGGAAGGAAGGGGGCGCCCCCCCTCCCTAGTCCAATTCGGCCCAGCCCATGGGGAGGGGTGCGGCCACCCTTTGAGGCCTTTCTCTCCTTTCCCGTATGGCCCATTAAGGCCCAATACGAATTCCCGTAACTCCCCGGCACTCCCGAAAATACCCGAATCACTCGGAACCTTTCCGATGTCTGAATATAGTCGTCCAATATATCGATCTTTATGTCTCGATCATTTCGAGACTCCTCGTCATGTCCCTGATCTCATCCGGGACTTCGAACTCCTTCGGTACATCAAAACACATAAACTCATAATATAACCGTCATCAAACTTTAAGTGTGCGGACCCTACGGGTTCGAGAACTATGTAGACATGACCGAGACATGTCTCCGATCAATAACTAATAGCGGAACCTGGATGCTCATATTGGCTCCTACATATTCTAGGAAGATCTTTATCGGTCAAACTGCATAACAACATACGTTGTTCCCTTTGTCATCGGTATGTTACTTGCCCGAGATTCGATCGTCGGTATCTCAATACCTAGTTCAATCTCGTTACCGGCAAGTCTCTTTACTCATTCTGTAATACATCATCCCGCAACTAACTCATTAGTTGCAATGCTTGCAAGGCTTATAGTGATGTGCATTACCGAGTGGGCCCAGAGATACCTCTCCGACAATCGGAGTGACAAATCCTAATCTCGAAATACGCCAACCCAACAAGTACGTTCGGAGACACCTGTAGAGCACCTTTATAATCACCCAGTTACATTGTGACATTTGGTAGCACACAAAGTGTTCCTCCGGTAAATGGGAGTTGCATAATCTCATAGTCATAGGAACATGTATAAGTCATGAAGAAAGCAATAGAAATAAAATAAACGATCAAGTGCTATCCTAATGGAATGGGTCAAGTCAATCACATCATTCTCCTAATGATGTGATCCCGTTAATCAAATGACAACGCATGTCTATGGTTAGGAAACATAACCATCCTTGATAAATGAGCTAGTCAAGTAGAGGCATACTAGTGACACTCTGTTTGTCTATGTATTCACACATGTATTATGTTTCCGGTTAATACAATTCTAGCATGAATAATAAACATTTATCATGATATAAGGAAATAAATAATAACTTTATTATTGCCTCTAGGGCATATTTCCTTCAGTCTCCCACTTGCACTAGAGTCAATAATCTAGTTCACATCGCCATGTGATTTAACACCAACAGTTCACATCACCATGTGATTAACACCCATAGTTCACATTGTCATGTGACCAACACCCAAAGGGTTTACTAGAGTCAATAATCTAGTTCACATCACTATGTGATTAACACCCAAAGAGTACTAAGGTGTGATCATGTTTTGCTTGTGAGAGAAGTTTAGTCAACGGGTCTGCCAGATTCAGATCCGTAAGTATTTTGCAAATTTCTATGTCAACAATGCTCTACACGGAGCTATTCTAGCTAATTTCTCCCACTTTCAATATGTATCCAGATTGAGATTTAGAGTCATCTGGACCAGTGTCAAAATTTGCATCGACGTAACCCTTTACGATGAACCTTTTTGTCACCTCCATAATCGAGAAACATATCCTTATTCCACTAAGGATAATTTGACCGCTGTCCAGTGATCTACTCCTAGATCACTATTGTACTCCCTTGCCAAAAACAGTGTAGGGTATACAATAGATCTGGTACACAGCATGGCATATTTTATAGAACCTATGGCCAAGGCATAGGGAATGACTTTCATTCTCTCTCTATCTTCTGCCGCGGTCGGGTTTTGAGTCTTACTCAACTTCACACCTTGTAACACAGGCAAGAACTCTTTCTTTGACTGTTCCATTTTGAACTACTTCAAAATCTTGTCAAGGTATGTACTCATTGAAAAAATTTATCAAGCGTCTTGATCTATCTCTATAGATCTTGATGCTCAATATGTAAGCAGCTTCACCGAGGTCTTTCTTTGAAAAACTCCTTTCAAACACTCCTTTATGCTTTGCAGAATAATTCTACATTATCTCCGATCAACAATATGTTATTCACATATACTTATCAGAAATGTTGTAGTGCTCCCACTCACTTTCTTGTAAATACAGGCTTCATTGCAAGTCTGTATAAAACTATATGCTTTGATCAACTTATCAAAGCGTATTCCAACTCCGAGATGCTTGCACCAGTCCAAAGATGGATCGCTGGAGCTTGCATATTTTGTTAGCACCTTTAGGATTAACAAAACTTTCTTGTTGCATCATATACAACTCTTCTTTAATAAATCTATTAAGGAATGCAGTTTTGTTTATCCACTTGCCAGATTTCATAAAATGCGGCAATTGCTAACATGATTCGGACAGACTTAAGCATAGATACGAGTGAGAAACTCTCATCGTAGTCAACACCTTGAACTTTTCGAAAACTTTTTTGCGACAATTCTAGCTTTTGTAGATAGTGACACTACTATCAGCGTCCGTCTTCCTCTTGAAGATCCATTTAATATCAATGGCTCGCCGATCAATGGGCAAGTCAATCAAAGTCCATACTTTGTTCTCATACATGGATCACATCTCAGATTTCATGGCCTCAAGCCATTTCGCGGAATCTGGGCTCATCATCACTTCCTCATAGTTCGTAGGCTCGTCATGGTCAAGTAACATGACCCCCAGAACAGGATTACCGTACCACTCTGGTGCGGATCTCACTATGTTTTACCTACGAGGTTCGGTAGTAACTTGATATGAAGTTACATGATCGACATCATTAGCTTCCTCACTAATTGGTGTAGTAATCACAGGAACAGATTTCTGTGATGAACTACTTTCCAATAAGGGAGCAGGTACAGTTACCTCATCAAGTTCTACTTTCCTCCCACTCACTTCTTTCGAGAGAAACTCCTTCTCTAGAAAGGATCCATTCTCAGCAACGAATATCTTGCCTTCGGATCTATGATAGAAGGTGTACCCAACATTTTCTTTTGGGTATCCTATGAAGACGCACTTCTTCGATTTGGGTTTGAGCTTATCAGGTTGAAACTTTTTCACATAAGCATTGCAACCTCAAACTTTAAGAAACGACAGCTTAGGTTTCTTGCCAAACCATAGTTCATACGGTGTCGTCTCAACGGATTTAGTGGTGCCCTATTTAACGTGAATGTAGCTGTCTCTAATGCATAACCCCAAAACGATAGCGGTAAATCAGTAAGAGACATCATAGATCGCACCATATCTAATAAAGCACGTTTATGACGTTCGGACACACCATTACACTGTGGTGTTCCAGGTGGCGTGAGTAGTGAAACTATTTCACATTGTTTTAACTGAAGGCCAAACTCGTAACTCAAACATTTTACTTTTGCGATCATATCATAGAAACTTTTATTTTGTTACGATGATTCTCCACTTCACTCTGAAATTCTTTGAACTTTTCAAATGTTTCAGACTTGTGTTTCATCAAGTAGATATACTCATATCTGCTCAAATCATCTATGAAGATCAGAAAATAATGATACCTGCCGCGAGCTTCAATATTCATCGGACCACATACATCAGTATGCATGATTTCCAACAAATCTGTTGCTTGCTGCATTGTTCCGGAGAACGGAGTCTTAGTCATCTTGCCCATGAGGCATGGTTCGCAAGCATCAACTGATTCATAATCAAGTGATTCCAAAAGTCCATCAGCATGGAGTTTCTTCATGCGCTTTACACCAGTATGACCTAAACGGCAGTGCCACAAATAAGTTGCACTATCATTATTGACTTTGCATCTTTTGGTTTCAATATTATGAATATGTGTATCACTACGATCGAGATCCAACGAACCATTTTCATTGGGTGTGTAACCATATATGTAAACAGAATAACAATTTATTCTCTTACTTAAATGAATAACTGTATTGCAATAAACATGATCAAATCATATTCATGCTCAATGCAAACACCAAATAACACTTATTTAGGTTCAACACTAATCCCGAAAGTATAGGGAGTGTGCGATGATGATCATATCAATCTTGGAACCACTTCCAACACACATCGTCACTTCACCCTTAACTAGTCTCTGTTCATTCTGCAACTCCCGTTTCGAGTTACTACTCTTAGCAACTGAACCAGTATCAAATACCGGGGGGTTGCTACGAACACTAGTAAAATACACATAAATAATCCGTATATCAAATATACCTTTGTTCACTTTGCCATCCTTCTTATCCGCTAAATACTTGGGGCAGTTCCGCTTCCAGTGACCAGTTCCTTTGTAGTAGAAGCACTTAGTCTCAGGCTTAGGACCAGACTTGGGCTTCTTCACTTGAGCAGCAACTTGCTTGCCGTTCTTCTTGAAGTTCCCTTTCTTCCCTTTGCCCTTTTCTTGAAACTAGTGGTCTTGTCTACCATCAACACTTGATATTTTTCTTGATTTCTACCTTCGTTGATTTCAGCATTACGAAGAGCTTGGGAATCATTTCTGTTATTCCTTGCATATCATAGTTCATCACGAAGTTCTACTAACTTGGTGATGGTGACTAGAGAATTATGTCAATCACTATCTTATCTGGAAGATTAACTCCCACTTGATTCAAGCGATTGTAGTATCCAGACAATCTGAGCACATGCTCACTGCTTGAGCTATTCTCCTCCATCTTTTAGCTATAGAACTTGTTGGAGACTTCATATCTCTCAACTCGGGTATTTGCTTGAAATATTAACTTCAACTCCCGGAACATCTCATATGGTCCATGACGTTCAAAACGTCTTTGAAGTCCCGATTCTAAGCCGTTTAAGCATGGTGCACTAAACTATCAAGTAGTCATCATATTGAGCTAGCCAAACATTCATAACGTCTGCATCTGCTCCTGCAATAGGTATGTCATCTAGCGGTGCATTAAGGACATAATTCTTCTGTGCAGTAATGAGGATAATCCTGAGATCACGGATCCAATCTGCATCACTGCTACTAACATCTTTCAACTTAATTTTCTCTAGGAACATATCAAAAATAAAACAGGGGAGCTAAACGCGAGCTATTGATCTACAACATAGATATGCTAATACTACCAGGACTAAGTTCATGATAAATTAAAGTTCAATTAATCATATTACTTAAGAACTCCCACTTAGACAGACATCCCTCCAATCTTCTAAGTGATCATGTGATCCATATCAACTAAACCATGTCCGATCATCACGTGAGATGGAGTAGTTTCAATGGTGAACATCACTATGTTGATCATATCTACTATATGATTCACGCTCGACCTTTCGGTCTCCGTGTTCCGAGGCCATATCTGTTATATGCTAGGCTCGTCAAGTTTAACCTGAGTATTCCGTGTGTGCAACTGTTTTGCACCCGTTGTATTTGAACGTAGAGCCTATCACACCCGATCATCACGTGGTGTCTTAGCACGAAGAACTTTCGCAATGGTGCATACTCAGGGAGAACACTTGTACCTTGATAATTAGTGAGAGATCATCTTATAAAGCTATTGTCGAACTAAGCAAAATAAGATGTATAAAAGATAAACATCACATGCAATCAAAATATGTGACATGATATGGCCATCATCATCTTGTTCCTTTGATCTCCATCTCCAAAGCATCGTCATGATCTCCATCGTCACCGGCATGACACCATGATTTCCATCATCTTGATCTATATCAATGTGTCATCACATGGTTGTCTCGCCAACAATTGCTCTTGCAACTATTGCTATCGCATAGCGATAAAGTAAAGCAATTATTTGGCGCTTGCATCTTATGCAATAGAGAGATAACCATAAGGCTTTTGCCAGTTGCCGATAACTTCAACAAAACATGATCATCTCATACAACAACTTATATCTCATCACGTCTTGACCATATCACATCACAACATGCCCTACAAAAACAAGTTAGACGTCCTCTACTTTGTAGTTGCAAGTTTTACGTGGCTGCTACGGGCTGAGCAAGAACCGTTCTTACCTACGCATCAAAACCACAACGATAGTTTGTCAAGTTGGTGTTGTTTTAACCTTCGCAAGGACCGGGCGTAGCCTCACTCGGTTCAACTAAAGTTGGAGAAACTGACACCCGCTAGTCACTTGTGTGCATAGCACGGCGGTAAAACCAGTCTCGCGTAAGCGTACGCATAATGTCGGTCCGGGCCGCTTCATCCAACAATATCGCCGAACCAAAGTGTGACATGCTGGTAAGCAGTATGACTTATATCGCCCACAACTCACTTGTGTTCTACTCGTGCATATGACATCTACGCATAAAACCAGGCTCGGATGCCACTGTTGGGGAACGTAGTAATTTCAAAAATTTCCTACGCACACTCAAGATCATGGTGATGCATAGCAATGAGAGGGGAGAGTGTTGTCTACGTACCCTCATAGACCAAAAGCGGAAGCGTTAGCACAACGCGGTTGATGTAGTCGTACGTCTTCACGATCCGACCGATCAAGTACCGAACGCACGGCACCTCCGAGTTCTGCACACGTTCAACTCGATGACGTCCTTCGAACTCCGATCCAGCCGAGTGTTGAGGGAGAGTTTTGTCATCACGACGGCATGGTGACGATGATGATGTTCTACCGACGCAGGGCTTCGCCTAAGCACCGCTACGATATGACCAAGGTGGATTATGGTGGAGGGGGGCACCGCACACGGCTAAGAGATCAAGAGATCAATTGTTGTGTCTTTGGGGTGCCCCCT
>NC_041388.1:284290575-284307240 GCF_002162155.2 Triticum dicoccoides
CTACTCCCACCGGGAGTAGGATTCCCCCTTTCCTAGTAGAACTAGGAGCCCTTCCAAGTAGTAGGAGTAGGAGGGAAGGAAAGGGAAGGGAAAAGGAGAAGGAAGGAAGGGGGCGCCCCCCTCCCTAGTCCAATTCGGACCAGCCCATGGGGAGGGGTGCAGCCACCCTTTGAGGCCTTTCTCTCCTTTCCCGTATGTCCCATTAAGGCCCAATACGAATTCCCGTAACTCCCCGACACTCCCGAAAATACCCGAATCACTCGGAACCTTTCCGATGTCCGAATATAGTCGTCCAATATATCGATATTTACATCTCGACCATTTCGAGACTCCTCGTCATGTCCCCGATCTCATCCGGGACTCCGAACTCCTTCGGTACATCAAAACACATAAACTCATAATATAACCGTCATCGAACTTTAAGCGTGCGGACCCTACGGGTTCGAGAACTATGTAGACATGACCGAGACACGTCTCCGATCAATAACCAATAGCGGAACCTGGATGCTCATATTGGATCCTACATATTCTACGAAGATCTTTATCGGTCAAACCGCATAACAACATACGTTGTTCCCTTTGTCATCGGTATGTTACTTGCCCGAGATTCGATCGTCGGTATCTCAATACCAAGTTCAATCTCGTTATCGGCAAGTCTCTTTACTCGTTCCGTAATACATCATCCCGCAACTAACTCATTAGTTGCAATGCTTGCAAGGCTTATAGTGATGTGCATTACCGAGTGGGCCCAGAGATACCTCTCCGACAATTGGAGTGACAAATCCTAATCTCAAAATACGCCAACCCAACAAGTACCTTCGGAGACACCTGTAGATCACATATATAATCACCCAGTTACGTTGTGATGTTTGGTAGCACACAAAGTGTTCCTCTGGTAAACGGGAGTTGCATAATCTCATAGTCATAGGAACATGTATAAGTCATGAAGAAAGCAATAGCAATAAACTAAACGATCAAGTGCTATGCTAACGGAATGGGTCAAGTCAATCACATCATTCTCCTAATGATGTGATCCCATTAATCAAATGACAACTCATGTCTATGGTTAGGAAACATAACCATCTCTGGTAAACGAGCTAGTCAAGTAGAGGCATACTAGTGACACTCTGTTTGTCTATGTATTCACACATGTATTATGTTTCCGGTTAATGCAATTCTAGCATGAATAATAAACATTTATCATGATATAAGGAAATAAATAATCTCTTTATTATTGCCTCTAGGGCATATTTCCTTCACAGAGGCCCTGTATTAGTAGGGGCGCCATCTTTATTATAAGCATCATAATATATACATTGTCAAGATATGTACATTCTAAGAGTCGGTGACTCAAGTGTAGTAAGGCCGAAGATGAGCAATATTCCATGGCCGACGGGTCTCCTCCTGCGACGTGCGTGAGTCCTTGTGGTCTCGAACATCGACAAGGTAGTATGATCCATTGTTCAGATTCTTGCTGATCACAAAAGGCCATTCCCAAGGTGGGGATAGTTTATGCATATCAGTTTGATCCTGAATAAGCCGGAGCACTAAGTCACCTTCTTGAAAGGTTTTGGTCTTAACCCGACGGCTGTGATAACGATGCAGATCTTGCTGATAAATCGCTGATCGAGCCGCCACGAGGTCACACTCCTCATCTAATAGGTCAAGTGCATCTTGACATGCTTTTTCATTATCAGCTTCAACATAAGACGCCACACGGGGTGAGTCATGATGGATGTCACTAGGGAGAACCGCCTCTACTCCGTAAACCATGAAGAAAGGCGTGTAACCCGTAGATCTATTGGGGTAGTATTGATACTCCATAACACTAAAGGTAACTCCTCCACCCAACAACCCGACGTCCTCTACAAAGGAACCATAAGCCGGGGCTTGATACCTTTCAGGATCTCTTGATTAGCTCTCTCCGCTTGACCATTAGACTGAGGGTGGGCCACTGATGATACATCAAGCCGGATATGCTCACGTTGACAAAATTCCTCCGTGGCACCCTTGGATAGATTAGTGCCATTATCAGTTATAATACCATGGAGAAAACCAAAACGGAAAATCACCTTTTTCATGAATTAAACCGCCGTCGCCGCGTCACATTTACTGACCGACTTTGCTTCAACCCACTTCGTAAACTTATCAACCGCCACCAGGAGCTGCGTCTTTTTGTCTTTGGACCTTTGGAAAGGCCCAACCATATCAAGCCCCCAAACTGCAAACGACCAAGTAATTGGAATCATCCTCAATTCCTGAGCCGGAACATGAGTGCACCATGCGAACTTCTGACAACCATCACATCTACTGACTAGATCCTCCGCATCAGCGTGCGCCGTCAGCCAATAGAACCCATGACGAAAAGCCTTGGCTACGAGAGATTTAGACCCGGCATGACGACCACAATCCCCTTCATGAATCTCTTATAGAATCTCACAGCCTTCTTGAGGAGAAACACAACGTTGAAATGCCCCTGTGACACTATGATGATGCAATTCCCCATTGACAATAGTCATTGACTTAGACCGTCGGGTTATTTGTCTCGCCAAAGTTTCATCCTCAGGTAACTCGCCCCGGGTCATATAGCCAAATGGGGAACTGTCCAATTAGGAATAGCATGAAGAGCCGCCACCAGTTGTGCCTCTAGGTCAGGAATAGCAAGATCCTCCTGTGTAGGCAATTTGACAGAAGGGTTATGCAGAATATCCAGGAAAGTGTTAGGTGGCACCGACTTACGCTGAGACCCTAACCGGCTTAAAGCATCAACCGCCTCATTTTTCCTGCGATCAACATGTTCAACTTGATAACCCTTGAAGTGACCTGCGATTGCATCGACCTCTCAACGATAAACCGCCATGAGTGGATCTTTAGAATCCCAAGTGCCAGACACTTGCTAAGCTACCAGATCTGAATCACCGAAGCATCTCACCCGGCTTAAGTTCATTTCCTTAGCCATCCGAAGACCATGGAGCAAGGCCTCTGTCGGCGTTCTGGGAACAGGGGTCCCCAGACTTGCCTGCCTGCGGCCCATGGCGTGGCCCTACGAGCGGGCCCGTACGACCCATCTTCACCAACAAGCATTCAAGACCCTCGCGAGGGGCCAAGCCTCACGAGGCGGACGATGCAAGACCTCCTCGGGAGCGGCCTCATCAGGCTGGCTCACGAGGGGCGGAGAGATCAAGGCAAGGCAAACCTCGCGAGGTTCCCATGACGTGAGCCATGACGACTGAGGCCAGGCGGGCGCCAGCGCGCACAGTGTCCTTGTTTCCTCTTTGGTGCTAAAGAGGCAAGCGCGGGCGACGAGTACTGAGGCGTCAAGCAAATGTTTCCATATCGGTGCAACGAGACCAGGACCAGCAGGACGGCAAGACGGAGGTCACCATGGAGCCCAAGACGGCGTCGCCACTAGAGCCTTTGGCAGGCGAAGACTACTTTTGTCAGGATAGCTTGTACTAGCTGCCCCCTTTCAAATTGGCCGTTGTTGGCTCCCTTCCCGCTCAATATTTGGGGAGCGGACTAGGGCCTCTATATATAGGACTAGCCACCACCTTAGGTGGGGAGACCTCATCTTGGACCGGATCCATTCCACCAAGACCACCACACAAGTTAGCCAAGCACAAGAACACCTCGCCTTAGGAGGCTGTTCTTCCCCTTGTACTGCTCATCCTCAGCCCAAGAGGCAATCCACCACCACCACACTAGAGTAGGGTATTTACACCACAACGGTGGCCCGAAGCAGTATAAATCTTGTGTCCCTTGTGTTGCGAGTTCGTCCATCTAGCCTCTGAGATTGTAGCGAGGTTAGGGCGTGGATCGGTAGGGGGAGATCTTCGCGCGCACCCCAGTGTTCGAACCTTGAGGGTTTTGACGGAACCTGAAATCCGACATTTGGCGCGCCAGGTAGGGGTGCGCTGAAGCTTTCCTTCCGCCGCTCCGCGTCCCGTCGCTTCCTCATCTCCATGAAGGACGCTCGCCGAGCTCACGCTGAGCGCCGGGCTGCCCTTGCCGCCCGCGTCGCCCAGACGGCTCCCGTAGGCGGGCCCACCCCGTCATTCTCCGTCGCCTGCCGCCAACACCGCCACTGGCCCGGCGGGGAACGAGCAGCAAGCGTCCTCGCTGCACCCCTCGGTGCGGCGGGACGAGCACACCGCCACTCCATCGCTGACCCCGGCCGGTTCGTCATCTCACGCTCGTCGCGCTCCCGTGGACGCGCAGGCCGTGCTATGCATGGCACACGGGCTCCTACGCTACCACCCCGTCGATGACCTCTACGAGGACTAGCTCGAATGCATCGCTGAGCTTGTCAGCACCACAGGGGGCTCCCCTGCGTCATCCCTCTCGCTGCCTCGCCCTCCGCCAGCCGTGGACGGTGTAGCTCATTGATAACCCACAAGTATAGGGGATCGCAACAGCTTTCGAGGGTAGAGTATTCAACCCAAATTTATTGATTCGACACAAGGGGAGCCAAAGAATATTCTCAAGTATTAGCAGCTGAGTTGTCAATTCAACCACACCTGGAAACTTAGTATCTGCAGCAAAGTGTTTAGTAGCAAAGTAATATGATAGTAGTGGTAACGGCAACAAAAGTAAAGACAACAAAAGTAATGTTTTTGGTATTTTGTAGTGATTGTAACAATAGCGGTGGGAAAGTAAATAAGCGAGAACCAGTATATGGAAAACTCGTAGGCACCGGATCAGTGATGGATAATTATGCCGGATGCGGTTCATCATGTAACAGTCATAACATAGGGTGACACAGAACTAGCTCCAATTCATCAATGTAATGTAGGCATGTATTCCGTATATAGTCATACGTGCTTATGGAAAAGAACTTGCATGACATCTTTTGTCCTACCCTCCTGTGGCAGCGGAGTCCTATTGGAAACTTAGGGATATTAAGGCCTCCTTTTAATAGAGAACCAGAACAAAGCATTAGCACATAGTGAATACATGAACTCCTCAAACCACGGTCATCACCGGGAGTAGTCCTGATTATTGTCACTTCGGGGTTGCCGGATCATAACACATAGTAGGTGACTATAGACTTGCAAGATAGGATCAAGAACTCACATATATTGATGAAAACATAATAGGTTCAGATCTGAAATCATGGCACTCGGGCCCTAGTGACAAGAATTAAGCATAGCAAAGTCATAGCAACATCAATCTCAGAACATAGTGGATACTAGGGATCAAACCCTAACAAAACTAACTCGATTACATGATAAATCTCATCCAACCCATCACCGTCTAGCAAGCCTACGATGGAATTACTCACGCACGGCGGTGAGCATCATGAAATTGGTGATGAAGGATGGTTGATGATGACGACGGCGACGAATCCCCCTCTCCGGAGCCCCAAACGGACTCCAGATCAGCCCTCCCGAGAGGTTTTAGGGCTTGGCGGCGGCTCCGTATCGTAAAACGCGATGATTTCTTCTCTCTAATTTTTTTCCTCATCGAAACTCAATATATGGAGGTGGAGTTGGAGTCGGAGACGCAACAGGGGGCCCACGAGGTAGGGGGCTCCCTAGGGGGGCGCCCCCACCCTCATGGAAAGGGTGTGGGCCCCCTGGTCTTCATATTTGGCGAGGATTTTTTATTATTTTTTCTAAGACCTCCCGTGGAGTTTAAGGTCATTCCGAGAATATTTGTTTTATGCACATAAAACAACATCATGGTAATTCTGCTGAAAACAGCGTCAGTCCGGGTTAGTTCCATTCAAATCATACAAGTTAGAGTCCAAAACAAGGGCATAAGTGTTTGGAAAAGTAGATACGATGGAGACGTATCAACTCCCCCAAGCTTAAACCCTTGCTTGTCCTCAAGCAATTCAGTTGACAAACTGAAAGAACGGAAGAAAAACTTTTACAAACTCTATTTGCTCTTGTTGTTGTAACTATGTCAAGCCGGCATTCAAGTTTTCAGCATAGATCATAACTAACCACATTTGCAATAATTCTCAGGTCTCATATTTACTCATATCAATATCATAATCAACTAGCAAGTCATAATAATAAATCTCGGATGACAACACTTTCTCAAAACAATCATAATATGATATAACAAAATGGTATCTCGCTAGCCCTTTCTGAGACCGCAAAACATAAATGCAGAGCACCTTTAAAGATCAAGGACTGACTAGACATTGTAATTCATGGTAAAAGAGATCCAATCATAGTCATACCCAACATAAATTAATAGTAACGAATGCAAATGACAGTTGTGCTCTCCAGCTAGTGCTTTTTAATAAGAGGGTGATGACTCAACATAAAAGTAAATGGATAGGCCCTTTGCAGAGGGAAGCAGGGATTTGTAGAGGTGACAGAGCTCGGTTTTGAAATAGAGATAAATTGTATTTTGAGTGGTATACTTTCATTGTCAACGTAACAACTAAGAGATGGCGATATCTTCCATGCTAAACACATTATAGGCGGTTCCCAAACAGAATGGTAAAGTTTATACTCCCCCTCCACCAACAAACATCAATCCATGGCTTGCTCGAAACAACGAGTGCCTCCAACATACATCAGGTCCCAGGGGGAGTTTTGTTTGCAATTAATTTTGATTTAGTTTGCATAAAGCATGGGACTGGGCATCCCGGTGACCAGCCATTTTCTCGTGAGTGAGGAGCGGAGTCCACTCCTCTTGAGAATAACCCGCCTAACACGGAAGATAAGGACAGCCTTTGTTGATACATGAGCTAATCGAGCATACAAAACAGAATGTTTATTTGAAGGTTTAGAGTTTGGCACATACAAATTTACTTGGAACGGCAGGTAGATACCGCATATAGGAAGGTATAGTGGACTCATCTGGAATAACTTTGGGGTTTAAAGGATTGGATGCACAAGCAGTATTCCCGCTTAGTACAGGTGAAGGCTAGCAAAAGACTGGGAAGCGACCAACTAGAGAGCGACAACAGCCATGTACATGCATTAAAATTAATAAACATTGGATGCAAGCATGAATAGGATATAATCCACCATGAACATAAATATCGTGAAGGCTATGTTGATTTGTTTCAACTACATGCGTGAACATGTGCCAAGTCAAGTCACTTAAATCATTCAAAGGAGGATAACACCCCATCATACCACATCATAACCATCTTAATAGCATGTTGGCACACAAGGTAAATCATTATAACTCATAGCTAATCAATCATGGCACAAGCAACTACGATCTCTAATTGTCATTGCAAACATGTTTATTCATAATAAGCTGAATCAAGAACGCGGGACTCATCATATTTACAAAAACAAAAGAGGTCGAGTTCATACCAGCTTTTCTCATCTCAGTCAGTCCATCATATATCATCATAATTGCCTTTCACTTGCACGACCGAACGATGTGAATAATAATAAGAGTGCATGTGCATTGGACTAAGCTGGAATCTACGAGCATTCAATAAATAGGAGAAGACAAGGCAATATGGTCTCTTTGGTTAATTCAACAATGATGCATATAAGAGCCACTTCAACAATTTAATTATGGTCTTCTCCTACTGACCCCCAAAGAAAAGAAAAGAAATTAAAACTATTTACACGGGAAAGCTCCCAACAAGCAAAAGGAGAACGGGAAATATTTTTGGATTTTCTTTTTAATTACTACTACTACAGCAGAAAAATAAACTACTACTAATTTTTTTGTGGTTTTTCTTAAGGTTTAACAAGTACACAAGAAGAAAGTAGGAAAAAGAAAATAAACTAGCATGGATAATACAATGAAAAAGTATGAGCACCGACATCTAGCAATGAGTGTATGTGAACATAAATGTAATGTTGGTGAGAAATACGTACTCCCCCAAGCTTAGGCTCTTGGCCTAAGTTGGTCTATGGCCACGGCTGGCCTGGCGGATATCCATAATAATAGTTGTTGGGGTCGTACTGTGATGAAGAAAGATAGTTGGGATCATACTGATGTGCAGCGGTTATTGCCTGCTGAGCTACAACATGGAGTCGAGCTGCCTCCGCTCTCCTCTCGTACTCTTCTGCCTCCTCTTTGGTAATAACATATCTTCCTTTTGCCTGTGAATCAAAGAAGGCAGGAGCAGGGAGAGTAAGACGGAAAACACGTCGTTTATCAAAAAATTAAACGGTATAAGAGAGGTGATTCAGGCCTCTCGACAAACTGGTGCGAAGCCATAGAGTTATAATCTAGATATGCAGGAGGCAACTCCGTATCACCCTCACGAATGTCTATTTCAAGAAAATGAGCTAAGCGGGTTGCATAAATTCCTCCAAAGAAATCTCCATTATGTCTATTATGATGCAACCTACGAGCTACAATGGCTCCCATATGATAAGATTGGTCTCCTAACACGGCACTCCTAAGAATGCTAAGATCAGGGACAGACATGTGACATGCTTCATCCTTAGCATTTATGCATCTACCGATGAAGAGAGCAAAATAATGTATAGCAGGAAAGTGAATGCTCCCTATGGTAGCCCGCGTTATATCTCTAGATTCCCCCACAGTTATACTAGCAAGAAAGTTTCTAAATTCAGATTTAGGGGGATCCCTAACACTACCCCATGATGGAAGTTTGCAAGCAGAAGTGAAATCCTCTAAGTCCATGGTATAAGATTTGTCATAGAGATCAAACATGACTGAAGGAGAATTATGCGAAGATGAATACTCAAACCTTCTCACAAATGAACTTGTGAGATCATGATACCGGGGGAATTTTTTAGCCTCAAAATCCTCAAGATCGGCATTGTGCAAATATGCTTTGAATTCTTCTTTAATTCCCGCACGGTCCATAAAATTTTCTGACGGCCATTCGCAAGGCCGTACTGGAGCGTCTCTTGGTGGATCCTCGTCAGCATCGCACACAGCAATCCTGGGTCCTCGCTTCTTAGAGGAACCACCTTGGAACATCTTCCTAAGCATATTGTTTATCTCTGAAAAATTCTGAAATTTTTAGCAACTTCAAAATAAAAGTAACCAAACTCAATAAAACTGATAGCAACTACTCCTACAAGTGCCTAGAGCCTATATCAAGCATTAGAACTACTTGGAACCATATAAATTTGACATGCCAGCTCAAGAACATGGTCACCTATGCAACACAAATTTGCAATGAATAAAGCACTATAACAAAAACTAATTGGACCAATGGAGGAGTCACATACCAAGGAACAATCTCCCCAAGCAGCTTTGCAAGAGGTGCTTTGAGCAAGGAGATCAAAAATCACAGCAAAAGTGGCTGGAACTCGTGCTTGAGTTGGTTTTTTGGGTTTGTGTGAGATAGAGGAAGAAGATGGGTGCTGGGATAAGTGGAGGAGGGCCACCATGGGCCCACGAGGCAAGGGGCGCGCCCACCACCCTCGTGGCCAGGTGGCAGCTCCTCCCGCGGTAATTTTTGCACAGTAAATCCTCAAATATTCCCAAAAAAATCATATTAAATTGGCATGTCATTCTGAGGACTTTTATTTCCAGGTTATTTTTATATTGCACGGATAATCAGATAATAGACAAAAAAATATTATTTTTACTTTATTTAATATAAATAACAGAAAATATAGAGTGGGTACAGAATTTTGTGTTTCTAGTTTCATCCATCTCATGGTCATCAAAAAAGAATCCACTAAAAAGGTTGATCAAGTCTTGTTAACAAACTCATTCCGATAATCATGAAACCGGAGAAATTTCGAATAACACTAAGTTACCTCAACGGGGATATGCACATCCCCTATAATAAGTATATCATATTTCTTTTTGACAGTAGGAAGAGGAAATTCAAAACCTCCAATTATAATCGATGGAATTTTTTCAATGGAGTTAATACTATGAACTTGAGGTTGTTTCCTCGGAAAGTGTACCGTATGCTCATTACCATTAACATGAAAAGTGACATTGCCTTTGTTGCAATCAATAACAGCCCCTGCAGTATTAAGAAAAGGTCTTCCAAGAATAATAGACATACTATCATCCTCGGGAATATCAAGAATAACAAAGTCCGTTAAAATAGTAACGTTTGCAACCACAACAGGCACATCCTCACAAATACCGACAGGTATAGCAGTTGATTTATCAGCCATTTGCAAAGATATTTCGGTAGGTGTCAGCTTATTCAAGTCAAGTCTACGATATAAAGAGAGAGGCATAACACTCACACCGGCTCCAAGATCACATAAAGCAGTTTTAATATAATTTCTTTTAATGGAGCAAGGTATAGTAGGTACTCCGGGATCTCCAAGTTTCTTTGGTATTCCACCCTTAAAAGTATAATTAGCAAGCATGGTGGAAATCTCAGCTTCCGGTATCTTTCTTTTATTAGTAATGATATCCTTCATATATTTAGCATAAGGATTTGTTTTGAGCACATCAGTTAATCACATACGCAAAAAGATAGGCCTAATCATTTCAGAAAAGCGCTCAAAATCCTCATCATCCTTTTTCTTGGATGGTTTTGGAGGAAAAGGCATGGGTTTCTGAACCCAAGGCTCTCTTTCTTTACCATGTTCCCTAGCAACAAAGTCTCTTTTATCATAACGTTGATTCTTTGATTGTGGGTTATCAAGATCAACAGCAGGTTCAGTTTCTACATCATTATCATTACTAGGTTGAGCATCATCATGAACCTCAGCATTAATATTTTTATTAGGTTCATGCTCATTACCAGATTGTGTTTCAGCCTCAGACATAGATATATCATTTGGATTATCAGGTGGTTCAGCAATAGGTTCACTAGAAGTTTGCACAGTTCTATCATTTTTATTTTTCTTCTTTTTAGAAGAATTAGGAACATCAATATTATTTCTCTGAGAATCTTGCTCGATTCTCTTAGGGTGGCCCTCAGGATACAAAGGTTCCTGAGTCATTCTACCAGTTCTAGTAGCCACTCTAACAACATAATCATTTTTCTTACTATTAATTTCTTCAAGCACTTCTTTTTGAGCTTTAAGTACTTGTTCTACTTGAGTGGTAACCATAGAAGCATGTTTGCTAACAAGTTTAAGTTCACCTTTAATATCAGCCATGTAATCACCCAAGCGTCTAATCATATAAGCATTTTCTTTTAATTGTCTACCAAAATAAGCATTGAAGTCGTCTTGCTTATACATAAAGTTATCAAACTCATCCAAGCACTGACTAGCAATTTTAGTAGGAGGAACTTTGGCTTTATCATATCTATAGAGAGAATGTACCTTTACTACCTGTGTCGGGATATCGGGGTCAGGAGGTTCTTCAACAAATAAAGAATTGAGATCATATGTTTCTTCAACAGGCAGTATATTAAGACCATGTATTTCTTCAATAGGGGGTAAATTCTTAACGTCTTCAGCTTTAATACCTTTTTCTTTCATAGATTTCTTTGCCTCTTGCATATCTTCGGGACTGAGAAATAGAACACCTCTCTTCTTTGGAGTTGGTTTAGGAATAGGTTCAGTAATTGGAGCAGGAGCTAGCTCAGGAGGTGGCTCAGGAGGTGCCAATTATTTTCATTTGTCAACATATTATTCAATATAATTTCAGCTTCATCCGGTGTTCTTTCCCTGAAAACAGAACTAGCACAACTATCCAGGTAATCTCTGGAAGCATCGGTTAGTCCATTATAAAAGATATCAAGTATTTCAGGTTTCTTAAGAGGATGATCAGGCAAAGCATTAAGTAACTTGAGAAGCCTCCCCCAAGATTGTGGGAGCTCTCTTCTTTAATTTGCACAAAGTTGTATATTTCCCTCAAAGTAGCTTGTTTCTTATGAGCAGGGAAATATTTAGCAGAGAAGTAATAAATCATATCCTGGGGACTATGCACACAACCAGGATGAAGAGAATTAAATCATATCTTAGCATCACCCTTTAATGAGAACGGAAATATTTTGAGTAAATAGAGGTAACGTGATCTCTCATCATTAGTGAACAGGGCAGCTATATCATTTAATTTAGTAAGATGTGACACAACAGTTTCAGATTCATAACCATAAAACGGATCAGATTCAACCAAAGTAATTATATCAGGATCAACAGAGAATTCATAAACCTTATCAGGAACACATATAGGTGAAGTAGCAAAAGCAGGGTCAGGTCTCATTTTATCTCTAAGTGATTCTTTGTTCCATTTAATTAATAACCTCTTAAGCTCATATCTATCTTTGCAAGCAAAAATAGCAACAGAAGATTCCATATCAAAAATAGCCCTCGGGAATAACAGGTATATTTTCATCATCACTATCATCATCGTATTCAGATTCAATAATTCCTTTTTCTCTAGCCCTAGCAATTTGTTCATCAAGAAATTCACCAAGGGGCACAGTAGTATCAGACATAGAAGCAGTTTCATCATAAGTATCATGCATAGCAGAAGTGGCATCATCAATAACATGCGACATATCAGAACGAATAGCAGAAACAGGTGTAGGTGTCGCTAACTTACTCATAACAGAAGGTGAATCAAGTGCAGAGCTAGATGGCAGTTCCTTCCCTCCCCTCGTAGTTGAGGGATAGATCTTGGTTTTTGGATCTCTCAAGTTCTTCATAATGATAAGCAGATATAAATCCCAAGTGACTCAAAGAATAGAGCTATGCTCCCTGGCAATGGTGCCATAAATTAGTCTTGATAACCCACAAGTATAGGGGATCGCAATAGCTTTCGAGGGTAGAGTATTCAACCCAAATTTATTGATTCGACACAAGGGGAGCCAAAGAACATTCTCAAGTATTAGCAGCTGAGTTGTCAATTCAACCACACCTGGAAACTTAGTATCTGCAGCAAAGTGTTTAGTAGCAAAGTAATCTGATAGTAGTGGTAACGGCAACAAAAGTAAAGACAACAAAAGTAATGTTTTTGGTATTTTCTAGTGATTGTAATAGTAGCAGCGGGAAAGTAAATAAGCGAGAACCGGTTGTAACATCCAAAATTTTCAATTTGGAATGTTATACACTAAATCATCATTGCATAACATATTTTATTGCATTCTGGTTGATCCTAGAAATTCTACGCAACTCAAGGACCCTTGGAGAGAGTTGGGGATTTTGTTATTTTCATATTTGAGTTTTCTCAAATTTTGAAAATAGGATCATTTGATTTTATTTATTTTATCTTCAATTATTTCTATTACAAAAATATGAGAGAGGGAATAAAATGACTTTCCCAAAATAAAGAAATATTGAGGATTTAATAAAAAATAAAATAAGATTTTATTTTGGTTTTATTTGCTATTTTATGTGTATTAGGGAAAATGCACGTTTTTCAAAATTGCATTTAGGCCCCAAATAAATGTTCATCCTCTGCGGCTTGATTTTAGAAGTCAGGGAAAATTTATTTTAGGATTTTTGGAGTCCGTTTAGTATTCCTTTTTTTCTAAGCATAATTATTTAAAAAAAAAGAACCGACCTAACCGGGCCGTGTCCGACTAGGACACTTGGCCCAGCCGGCCTTTAAAGTCGCGAGGGACCGAGCCGCAGCCAGCCGCCCCAGCCCCCGTAACCCTAGCCGCCGCCGCCCCTCGCCTCGCCGCCGCGCCACCCCGCCCTTGATCCGCCGCCGCCCCGCCCGCCGGACGCCGCCGCTGACCCCACCGACTTCGCCGAAGCTAGCAGCCGCCCTGCTGCCGTTTTTTTGGAAAACCCTTCAGTTTTTCCGTCGGTTTTCGTTGATTTTTTTAGTTACCGTTTTTTATTAAATTCGGTTTTTTCGGTTTAGTTATTTAGCGAGCGTTCGCTCGTTCGCTCGTTTTAACGAACGCGTTCATTGTTTAGATCCAGATAACGAATGTTCATTCGTTAATCTGTTTGTTGTTTTTCTTTTTCTCGGATTAAATCCGCGATTTTTCTGATCGTGATTCCTGATCCGATTTTCGTTTTAGTCTAACTTTTCGCTCGTTTATCAGAATCAGGCGATTCAAGCGCCTGGAGTTTCGTCTCGAAACCCTATTTCTGTTTAACCAACTCAAACAAGTTTTTGCCACTGTAAAAATTGCCTAGATCCAGAATAGTAATCGAAGCCTGTTTCTTTTGCCGTTTGTCTTTCGTTGTTTCGTTCGATTTGATTTCTTTTGCCAACCAGAGTTCTTAAGTTGAACTTTCTAGTTAGATCTCTTATTTGAGTTTTACCTGTGCATTAGTTGAGTACTTATTGTATGCTTGTTTGTTTGCGATAGAGTACCCGTAGTGCGCCGGTTGCTACTTCGAATCGCTAGGTTTTGCGGATCATCAACAAGGCAAGTAACACTTTGATCATATCTCCTACTACCCAGTTTTATTGCATTAGATCAATCCTCACACATTGAATTGTTTAGGATCTAATTAAATTTTGGGTATGAAGTAGTTGAGGTAGTACCTATTACCTGTTTATTTTCAAACCTTTGGGAGTTACTTCTACGTTTGCTTATTATGCCATGCTATGCTAGTAGACGTGGATTGGGTGAGTGTATCCATGACAGCTGTGAGATTGTTAATTAATGGTTTATCTAAGGTGGCAACCTAAACACATATCTGGGTGGATTGAGGCACCTGGGTATTCCAGCGATTGCCTGTTTTCTTTTGGACCGCCACCCAGGCCCAAAGGGATCATGAGATTATTCATGCTAGAAAGTTCCGTGTGCAGCCACAAGCTACTATGGGCTCTAGCATAGTTGATTAAGTTGTGCGAACTCTTATAGTGGTAGACTAGCAGATGTAGGGGAAAGTAGGTGTAACGGTCTACCCGATCGTAAGGTGCTAGCGCTTCTGAAAGACTATGTCTCGGTCATCCGTTTCTCAAACACCATGTAGTGCGAGAAACCAAACGGAGGCGATCGAGTCTTGTGGGGAAAAGTGCGCAAACCTCTACAGAGTGTATAAACTAATCATGGTTAGCCGTGTTCCCGGTTATGGACATCTTGAGTATCTAGTACCTGGATTATCATGTGAATCTCATCATGTTACTCTAATTAATTTTGTTGGGTTTTGTTTAATGATGATGCTTAATTGGGATTGAGAATGCTGTCAACCATTCTCAATGTTTAACAACTACCATGATAGTTAAATAAAATCTATTCCTTTGCAGTAGGGAAAAAATGGCTTTACGCAAAACTGTAACCATAGAGCTTTCCACCAGCCATACATGCATATAGTATAGACTATTTCATTCCATTACTCTCTATGTTTTACTTTGCCAGCATATTCCATGTGCTGACCCGTTTCGGGCTGCAACGTTAATGTTGCAGACTTTTCAGACAATGATTAAGGTGCTTTTAGGTCGTGGTTCTATACTCAGTGATGCCGTTGGAGTTGATGGACTCACTTATCTTCCAAGCCTTCCGCTGTTATCGTTATTAGATGGCCTTAAGCCATATTTATTGTAATAAGTTCTCTTTTGAGACACTCGATGTAATAAGTGTGTGATTGCTACTCTGTTATAAATCCTTCAAGTACTGTGTGGTGTCAGCATTACTCATCTAGGGATGACACCTGAGCACAGAGATTGGACTGTTTGAGGTCTGGTCGCTACAAGATGGTATCAGAGAACACGCTGACTGTAGGACATGACCACTAAGCTAAAGACCTAGATCACTACTCACTCTCTTCTCTTTCTAACTTCTCATCTTTTCTACTCTTTTAGGATGGCGGATGCATGGAACAAGTTCACGCAACCGGATGAAGATACACCCTTTGGACGCCACTTGAAGGAAGTCACTAGATACCTGAACATAGGAGTACCAAGCTTCACCGGAACCTACAAAGCCACTTTACCTGAAGAAGAGCGCTGGATGATTCAAGTTCAAGTTCCAGGAAGGACGTTCATGCCAGTCACTGAGCCCATAGAGTTTTCCTTTGATGCACCAACCTGGAGACTAGGAAAGAGCATGGCAGCTCACATCGCCATGGGACGCATTGGAGAAGTTTACTGCAATGATCTCAAGGATACTATCTACTGGATTTGTGGGCGCCGAGATGAGCACTGGGAGATGATCAGCACCAGGAAGGATAGATCAGTTGCAGCTTTTATCCAGGAGTTAAACCAACACATTCGACTTCAGGAGAACCAGATGTGCGCCGACATGATAGATCCGAAGAAGGCAAAGACAAGAATCAAGGAACTGGAGGAGGAACTCAAGGCTACACGTGAAGATTATGAAGAGGAAATCGAAGTATTAGTGGAGAAGAATGATGATCTGATCAAGAAGATCGGAATATTTATGGGAGGCCCTACACTAGTAGAAGAAGACGAAGAACCCAAGGAGATTCGCCCGGAAGACTACATCATCATCGACGACACCGGCTCGGATCCAGACGATAGCGATGATTGTTGGGGAACGTTGCAGAAAACAAAAAAATTTCCTATGTTTCACCAAGATCAATCTATGGAGTCAACTAGCAACGAGAGGAGAGTGCATCTACATACCCTTGTAGATCGCGAGCGGAAGCGTTCAAGAGAACGGGGATGATGGAGTCGTACTCGCCGTGATCCAAATCACCGATGACCAAGTGCCGAACGGACGGCACCTCCACGTTCAACACACGTACGGAGCGGATGACGTCTCCTCCTTCTTGATCCAGCAAGGGGGAAGGAGAGGTTGATGAAGATCCAGCAGCACGACGGCGTGGTGGTGGATGCAGCAGTGATCGCAGCAGGGCTTCACTGAGCTTCTGCGAGAGGGAGAGGTGTAGCAGGGGAGAGGGAGGCGCCAAGACTTGAGGTGTGGCTGCCCTCCCTCCCCCCTTTATATAG
>NC_041388.1:284307620-284321093 GCF_002162155.2 Triticum dicoccoides
CCCTAGGCGCAGGGGGGCCCAAGGGGGGGGCGCACCAGCCCACTAGGGGCTGGTTCCCTCCCCACTTCCGCCCACGGGGCCCTCCGGGATGGGTGGCCCCACCCAGTGGACCCCTGGGACCCATCCGGTGGTCCCGGTACAATACCGGTGATTCCGAATCCTTCCCGATGGCCGAAACTGCACTTCCTATATATAATTCTTCACCTCCGGACCATTCCGGAACTCCTCGTGACACCCGGGATCTCATCCGGGACTCCGAACAACTTTCGGGTTGCTGCATACTAATATCTCTACAACCCTAGCGTCACTGAACCTTAAGTGTGTAGACCCTACGGGTTCGGGAGACAAGCAGACATGACCGAGACGACTCTCTGGTCAATAACCAACAGCGGGATCTGGATACCCATGTTGGCTCCCACATGCTCCTCGATGATCTCATCAGATGAACCATGATGTCGAGGACTTAATCAATTCGTATACAATTCCCTTTGTCAATCGGTACGTTACTTGCCCGAGACTCGATCGTCGGTATCCCAATACCTTGTTCAGTCTTGTTACTGGCAAGTCACTTTACTCGTACCGTAATGCATGATCCCGTGATCAACCACTTGATCACATTGAGCTCATTATGATGATGCATTACCGAGTGGGCCTAGAGATACCTCTCCATCATACGGAGTGACAAATCCCAGTCTCGATTCGTGCCAACCCAACAGACACTTTCGGAGACACCTGTAATGTACCTTTATAGTCACCCAGTTACGTTGTGACGTTTGGCACACCCAAGGCACTCCTACGGTATCCGGGAGTTGCACAATCTCATGGTCTAAGGAAATGATACTTGACATTCAGAAAAGCTACAGCAAACGAACTACCCGATCTTTGTGCTATGCTTAGATTTTGGTCTTGTCCATCACATCATTCTCCTAATGATGTGATCCCTTTATCAATGACATCCCCATGTCCATAGCCAGGAAACCATGACTATCTGTTGATCAACGAGCTAGTCAACTAGAGGCTCACTAGGGACACATTGTGGTCTATGTATTCACACATGTATTACAATTTCCGGATAATACAATTATAGCATGAATAATAGACAATTATCATGAACAAGGAAATATAATAATCATTTTATTATTGCCTTTAGGGCATATTTCCAACAGTCTCCCACTTGCACTAGAGTCAATCATCTAGTTACATTGTGATGAATCGAACACCCATGGAATTTTGGTGTTGATCATGTTTTGCTCTAGGGAGAGGTTTAGTCAACGGATCTGCTACATTCAGGTTCGTATGTACTTTACAAATCTCTATGTCTCCATTTTGAACACTTACACGAATGGAGTTGAAGCGACGCTTGATATGCCTGGTCTTCCTGTGAAACCTGGGCTCCTTGGCAAGGGCAATAGCTCCAGTGTTGTCACAGAAGAGAGTCATCGGGTCCGACCCATTGGGTATGACTGCTAGGTCGGTAATAAACTCCTTCACCCAGACTGCTTCGTGTGCTGCCTCCGAGGCTGCCATGTACTCCGCTTCACATGTAGATCCCGCCACAACGCTTTGCTTGCAACTGCACCAACTTACTGCCCCACCATTCAAAATATACACGTATCCGGTTTGTGACTTAGAGTCATCCAGATCTGTGTCGAAGCTAGCATCAACGTAACCCTTTACGACGAGCTCTTCGTCACCTCCATAAACGAGAAACATTTCCTTGGTCCTTTTCAGGTACTTCAGGATATTCTTAACCGCTGTCCAGTGTTCCATGCCGGGATTACTTTGGTACCTTCCTACCAAACTCACGGCAAGGTTTACATCAGGTCTGGTACACAACATAGCATACATGATAGACCCTATGGCCGAGGCATAGGGGACGACACTCATCTTTTCTCTATCTTCTGCCATGGTCGGGCATTGAGCCAAGCTCAATCTCGTACCTTGCAATACAGGCAAGAACCCCTTCTTTGACTGATCCATTTTGAACTTCTTCAATATCTTGTCAAGGTACGTACTCTGTGAAAGACCAATGAGGCGTCTCGATCTATCTCTATAGATCTTGATGCCTAATATATAAGCAGCTTCTCCAAGGTCCTTCATTGAAAAACACTTGTTCAAATAGGCCTTTATGCTTTCCAAGAATTCTATATCATTTCCCATCAACAGTTTGTCATCCACATACAATATGAGAAATGCTACAGAGCTCCCACTCACTTTCTTGTAAATGCAGGCTTCTCCATAAGTCTGCATAAACCCAAACGCTTTGATCATCTCATCAAAGCGAATGTTCCAACTCCGAGATGCTTGCACCAGCCCATAAATCGAGCGTTGGAGCTTGCACACCTTGTCAGCATTCTTAGGATCGACAAAACCTTCCGGCTGCATCATATACAATTCTTCCTTAAGGAAACCATTAAGGAATGCCATTTTGACGTCCATTTGCCATATCTCATAATCATAGAATGCGGAAATTGCTAACATGATTCGGACAGACTTCAGCTTCGCTACGGGTGAGAAAGTCTCATCGTAGTCAACCCCTTGAACTTGTCGATAACCCTTAGCGACAAGCCGAGCTTTATAGATGGTCACATTACCATCCGCGTATGTCTTCTTCTTAAAGATCCATTTATTTTCTATGGCTCGCCGATCAACGGGCAAGCCAGTCAAAGTCCATACTTTGTTTTCATACATGGATCCTATCTCGGTTTTCATGGCTTCCAGCCATTTGTCGGAATCCGGGCCCGCCATCACTTCTTCATAGTTCGAAGGTTCACCGTTGTCTAACAACATGATTTCCAAGACAGGGTTGCCGTACCACTCTGGTGCGGAACGTGTCCTTGTGGACCTACGAAGTTCAGTAGCAACTTGATCTAAAGTTTCATGATCATCATCATCAACTTCCTCTCTAGTCGGTGCAGGCACCTCAGGAATATTTTCTTGAGCTGCGCCACTTACCGGTTCAAGAGGTAATACTTCATCAAGTTCTACCTTCCTCCCACTTATTTCTTTCGAGAGAAACTCTTTCTCTAGAAAGGACCCATTCTTGGCAACAAAGATCTTGCCTTCGGATTTGAGGTAGAAGGTATACCCAACAGTTTCTTTAGGGTATCCTATGAAGACGCATTTTTCCGACTTGGGTTCGAGATTTTCAGGTTGAAGTTTCTTGACATAAGCATCGCATCCCCAAACTTTTAGAAACGATAGCTTAGGTTTCTTCCCAAACCATAATTCATACGGTGTCGTCTCAATGGATTTCGACAGAGCCCTATTTAAAGTGAATGCGGCAGTCTCTAAAGCATAGCCCCAAAATGATAGCGGTAAATTGGTAAGAGACATCATAGATCGCACCATATCTAATAGAGTGCGATTACGTCGTTCGGACACAGCATTACGCTGAGGTGTTCCAGGCGGCGTGAGTTGTGAAACTATTCCACATTTTCTTAAGTGTGTGCCAAATTCGTGACTCAAGTATTCTCCCCCACGATCTGATCGCAAGAACTTGATTTTCCTGTCACGTTGATTCTCAACCTCACTCTGAAATTCCTTGAACTTTTCAAAGGTCTCAGACTTGTGTTTCATTAAGTAGACATACCCATATCTACTCAAGTCATCAGTGAGGGTGAGAACATAATGATAGCCACTGCGAGCCTCAACACTCATTGGACCGCACACATCAGTATGTATGATTTCCAATAAGTTGGTTGCTCGCTCCATTGTTCCTGAGAATGGAGCCTTGGTCATTTTACCCATGAGGCATGGTTCACACGTGTCAAATGATTCGTAATCAAGAGACTCTAAAAGTCCATCTGCATGGAGCTTCTTCATGCGTTTGACACCTATGTGACCAAGGCGGCAGTGCCACAAGTATGTGGGACTATCATTATCAACCTTACATCTTTTGGTATTCACACTATGAATATGTGTAGCATTACGCTCGAGATTCATTAAGAATAAACCATTCACCATCGAAGCATGACCATAAAACATATCTCATATAAATAGAACAACCATTATTCTCGGATTTAAATGAGTAGCCATATCGTATTAAATGAGATCCTGATACAATGTTCATGCTCAAAGCTGGCACTAAATAACAATTATTGAGGTTTAAAACTAACCCCGTAGGTAAATGTAGAGGTAGCGTGCCGACGGCGATCACATCGACCTTGGAACCATTCCCGACGCGCATCGTCACCTCGTCCTTCGCTAGTCTCCGCTTATTCTGCAGCTCCTGCTTTGAGTTACAAATGTGAGCAACCGCACCGGTATCAAATACCCATGAGCTACTATGAGTACTGGTATGGTACATATCAATTACATGTATATCACATATACCTTTTGTGATGCCGGCCTTCTTGTCCGCTAAGTATTTGGGGCAGTTCCGCTTCCAGTGACCACTTCCCTTGCAATAAAAGCACTCAGTCTCGGGCTTGGGTCCATTCTTTGGCTTCTTCCCGGCAGCTTGCTTACCGGGCGCGGCAACTCCCTTGCCGTCCTTCTTGAAGTTCTTCTTACCCTTGCCTTTCTTGAACTTAGTGGTTTTATTCACCATCAACACTTGATGTTCCTTTTTGACTTCTACCTCTGCTGATTTCAGCATTGCAAATACTTCAGGAATGGTCTTTTCCATCCCCTGCATATTGAAGTTCATCACAAAGCTCTTGTAGCTTGGTGGAAGCGACTGAAGGATTCTGTCAATGACCGCATCATCCGGGAGATTAACTCCCAACTGAGTCAAGCGGTTATGCAACCCAGACATTTTGAGTATGTGCTCACTGACAGAACTATTTTCCTCCATCTTACAGTTGAAGAACTTGTCGGAGACTTCATATCTCTCGACTTGGGCATGAGCTTGGAAAACCATTTTCAGCTCTTCGAACATCTCATATGCTCCGTGTCGCTCAAAACGCTTTTGGAGCCCCGGTTCTAAGCTGTATAGCATGCCGCACTGAACGAGGGAGTAATCATCAGCACGTGTCTGCCAAGCATTCATAACGTCTTGGTTCTGTGGGACGGGTGCGTCACCTAGCGGTGCTTCTAGGACATAATCTTTCTTGGCAGCTATGAGGATCATCCTCAGGTTCCGGACCCAGTCCGTATAGTTGCTGCCATCGTCTTTCAGCTTGGTTTTCTCTAGGAACGCGTTGAAGTTGAGGACAACGTTGGCCATTTGATCTACAAGACATATTGTAAAGATTTTAGACCAAGTTCATGATAATTAAGTTCATCTAATCAAATTATTCAATGAACTCCCACTTAGATAGACATCCCTCCAGTCATCTAAGTATGACATGATCCGAGTTGACTAGGCCGTGTCCGATCATCATGTGAGACGGACTAGTCAACATCGGTGAACATCTTCATGTTGATCGTATCTTCTATACGACTCATGCTCGACCTTTCAGTCTTCTGTGTTCCGAGGCCATGTATGTACATGCTAGGCTCATCAAGGCAACCTAAGTGTATTGTGTGTGTAAATCTGTCTTACACCCGTTGTATGTGAACGTTGGAATCTATCACACCCGATCATCACGTGGTGCTTCGAAACAACGAACTGTCGCAACGGCGCACAGTTAGGGGGAACATTTTCTTGAAATTATTATGAGGGATCATCTTATTTACTACCATCGTTCTAAGTAAACAAGATGCAAAAACATGATAAACATCACATGCAATCAAATAATAGTGACATGATATGGCCAATATCATATAGCTCCTTTGATCTCCATCTTGGGGCTCCATGATCATCTTGTCACCGGCATGACACCATGATCTCCATCATCGTGTCTCCATGAAGTTGCTCGCCAACTATTACTTCTACTACTATGGCTAACATGTTTAGCAATAAAGTAAAGTAATTTACATGGCGTTTCTCAATGACACGCATGTCATACAAAAAATAAAGACAACTCCTATGGCTCCTGCCGGTTGTCATACTCATCGACATGCAAGTCGTGATTCCTATTACAAGAACATGATCATTCTCATACATCACATATATCATTCATCATTCATCACAACCTTTGGCCATATCACATCACAAAACACTTGCTGCAAAAACAAGTTAGACGTCCTCTAATTGTTGTTGCAAGTTTTTACGTGGCTGCTATAGGTTTCTAGCAAGAACATTTCTTACCTACGCCAAAACCACAACGTGAATTGGCAATTTCTATTTACCCTTCATAAGGACCCTGTTCATCGAATCCGATCCGACTAAAGTGGGAGAGACAGACACCCGCCAGCCACCTTATGCAACTAGTGCATGTCAGTCGGTGGAACCGGTCTCACGTAAGCGTACGTGCAAGGTTGGTCCAGGCCGCTTCATCCCACGATGCCTCCGAATCAAGATAAGACTAGTAACGGCAAGCAAATTGACAATATCGACGCCCACAACTATTTTGTGTTCTACTCGTGCATAGTAACTACGCATAAACCTGGCTCTGATACCACTGTTGGGGAACGTTGCAGAAAACAAAAAAAATTCCTACGTTTCACCAAGATCAATATATGGAGTCAACTAGCAACGAGAGGAGAGTGCATCTACATACCCTTGTAGATCCCGAGCGGAAGCGTTCAAGAGAACGGGGATGATGGAGTCGTACTCGCCGTGATCCAAATCACCGATGACCAAGTGCCGAACGGACGACACCTCCGCGTTCAACACACGTACGGAGCGGATGACATCTCCTCCTTCTTGATCCAGCAAGGGGGAAGGAGAGGTTGATGAAGATCCAGTAGCACGACGGCGTGGTGGTGGATGCAGCAGTGATCGCAGTAGGGCTTCGCCGAGCTTCTGCGAGAGGGAGAGGTGTAGCAGGAGAGAGGGAGGCGCCAAGACTTGAGGTGTGGCTGCCCTCCCTCCCCCTTTATATAGGCCCCCTGGGGGGGGGCGCCGGCCCTAGGAGATGGGATCTCCTTGGGGGGGCGGCGACCAAGGGGGAGGCTTGCCCCCCAAGGCAAGTGGAGGCGCCCCCACCCTAGGGTTTCCAACCCTAGGCGCAGGGGGGGCCAAGGGGGGGGGGCGCACCAGCCCACTAGGGGCTGGTTCCCTCCCCACTCCAGCCCACGGGGCCCTCCGGGATGGGTGGCCCCACCCGGTGGACCCCCGGGACTCATCCGGTGGTCCCGGTACAATACCGGTGACTCCGAATCCTTCCCGATGGCCGAAACTGCACTTCCTATATATAATTCTTCACCTCCGGACCATTCTGGAACTCCTCGTGACGTCCGGGATCTCATACGTGACTCCGCACAACTTTCGGGTTGCTGCATACTAATATCTCTACAACCCTAGCGTCACCGAACCTTAAGTGTGTAGACCCTACGGGTTCGGGAGACAAGCAGACATGACCGAGATGACTCTCCGGTCAATAACCAACAGCGGGATCTGGATACCCATTTTGGCTCCCACATGCTCCTCGATGATCTCATTGGATGAACCACGATGTCGAGGACTTAATCAATTCGTATACAATTCCCTTTGTCAATCGGTACGTTACTTGCCCGAGACTCGATCATCGGTATCCCAATACCTTGGTCAGTCTCGTTACTGGCAAGTCACTTTACTCGTACCGTAATGCATGATCTCATGATCAACCACTTGATCACATTGAGCTCATTATGATGATGCATTACCGAGTGGGCCCAGAGATACCTCTCCGTCATACCGAGTGACAAATCCCAGTCTCGATTCGTGCCAACCCAACAGACACTTTCGAAGACACCTGTAATGTACCTTTATAGTCACCCAGTTACGTTGTGACGTTTGGCACACCCAAGGCACTCCTACGGTATCCGGGAGTTGCACAATCTCATGGTCTAAGGAAATGATACTTGACATTCAGAAAAGCTACAGCAAACGAACTACACGATCTTTGTGCTATGCTTAGGTTTGGGTCTTGTCCATCACATCATTCTCCTAATGATGTGATCCCATTATCAATGACATCGCCATGTCCATAGCCAGGAAACCATGACTATCTGTTGATCAACGAGCTAGTCAACTAGAGGCTCACTAGGGACACATTGTGGTCTATGTATTCACACATGTATTATGATTTCCGGATAATACAATTATAACATGAATAATAGACAATTATCATGAACAAGGAAATATAATAATCATTTTATTATTGCCTCTAGGGCATATTTCCAACAATGATGACTATGTTGATGAAGCTGGAGCAGATATAATGGAGTCTGCAATCGAAGAGTATTTCTAGTAGACCACCCCAACAGTAGTAGTAGTCCACCATGTAAATATAGTAGTCCGAGCACTTTTGCGGTAGTTAGATCGATTGTATGCCCTTGTTTGATTGATTGAATGAAGTGAATTGTTTGCTTTTGCCTCATGTGCATATGGGTAGTGTTTTCTCCTTAGACCCCTCTCTATTCTTAAATCTCATCTTTTCTAAACCCTGAAATGCCTCCGAGACGTGACCCCGGATTTACCTTCCCACCGGAGCTCACCCAGTTGATCTAGCAGCAGAACACATTGTTGCAGTTGCTAGTCCAGAACCAGAATCAGGGGAACAACAACAACAACCCACCACCACCACCACCACCTGTTGATCACTTAGCCCATTTTCTTAGGCTGAATCCGCCGGTGTTTTGCAGTAGCACCGAGCCGATAGTAGTAGATGATTGGCTCCGCAAGACAGCAAGGGAGTTGACCATGGCGGGATGCACGGATGCGGAAAAGGTGAAGTTTACCGCACATCAGCTTGAAGGACCCGCAGCATCATGGTGGGAGAATTTCACAGCCACTTTCCCTGTCGACATTGTCACATGGGACCAGTTTCAGCAGGCTTTCCGTACTGCCCATGTTTCAGCAGGAGCTATGGCCATGAAGAAGCGAGAGTTTCGCAACTTGCGCCAAGGAGGAAGGACAGTTGGCCAGTATGTGGAGGACTTTAGTAAATTAGCATGTTATGCCCCAGATGACGTTGCTACGGATGCAGCTAAGCAGGAGAAATTTCTAGAAGGACTGAATGATGAGTTGAGCATGCAGTTGATGGTAGCAACCTTCAACAATTACCAGGAGTTGGTAGATCGTGCTCTCATGATTGAAGGGAAGCAGCAGCAGATTGAGAATCTCAAGAGGAAGTAGGGACAAGGGAAGTACAATTCAGGAGCTCAGCAGAAGCCATGTTTTACCCCTAGACCGGGAGGACATTTTCAGCATACCCATGGAGGCGGTAGCTCGCACAATCACAATGGCACCAAAAATGGTAATGGGAATGGAGGAAGCAACGGCCAGAACCGCACCAACCCATTGACCCCAGCCAAGAGAGACCTGAGCCAAGTCACTTGTTTTAAGTGCCAGAAGACCGGACATTATGCCAATGAATGTCCTGAATCCCAGAATGGAAATGGCAATGGAAGCTCTGGGAATAAGCCGAACCCTTTCAACAGGGGACAGGTGAACCACGTTAACATGGAGGAGGTTGAAGAGTAGCCGGATGCAGTAATCGGTAAGTTTTTGGTTAAGTCATTTACTGCACTCATTCTTTTGATACTGGTGCATCGCATTCATACATATCAAGGGGATTTGTGGATAAGTATAACCTGCCCACCAAAGTTCTTAGAACACCTATGTTAGTAAGCTCACCAGGAGCGGAGTACATGGCTAGCAAGGGATGTTTTCAAGTGCCATTGAGTATAGGTAGGCATGTGTTTCCCTCGGATTTGATCATTTTGGAATCACAAGGATTGGATGTAATTCTGGGTATGGATTGGCTGTCGATGTATGGAGGAAACATCGATTGCGCCAGTAAGTCGATCTTGCTTACCACCCCAGAAGGAAGAAGGATCAAGTATGTATCCCGGCATGTGCCGAAAAGGACTCAAGTAAATTGTTTAACAGGAGTTGTGCAGGAGGAAGTACCAGTAGTGAAGGATTTCCCTGATGTATTTCCAGAAGAGTTGCCAGGCATGCCACCGGATAGAGATATTTAGTTTTTGATTGAGCTTTTGCTAGGCACAGGGCCAATACCAAAGAGACCATATAGGATGCCCGCAAAAGATTTGGTGGAGATTAAGAAGCACATTAAGGAGTTACTGGATAAAGGATATATTCACCCAAGTTCTTTGCCTTGGGGATCTCCAGTACTTCTAGTGGAGAAGAAGGATGGATCGTTAAGGATGGTTGTTGATTATCGAGGATTGAATGAAGTAACCATCAAGAACAAATACCCATTACCGATGATCAATGATATGTTTGATCGATTGCAAGGAGCTAAGGTATTTTCCAAGATCGATCTGAGATCATGATATCACCAGTTGAAGATTTGAGAACAGGATATACCTAAGACGGCTTTTACCACCAGGTATGGGCTGTACGAATATACCGTTATGTCATTTGGTCTGACTAACGCACCTGCATATTTTATGAACATGGTGAACAAAGTGTTTATGGAGTTTTTGGATAAGTTCATCGTAGTGTTCATTGATGATATCCTGGTTTACTCGAAGAATGAAGAGGAGCATAAGGAGCATTTGCGTTTGGTACTTGGAAAGCTCAGAGAACATCAATTATATGCCAAATTTAGCAAATGTGAGTTTTGGTTGAAAGAAGTTGGATTTCTCGGACATGTTATATCCAGAGAAGGTATAGCAGTAGATCCCACTAAAGTTGATACTGTGACCAATTGGGAAGCCCCAACAACAGTTGGGGAGATCCGGAGTTTTCTTGGACTCGCAGGATACTACCGGAGGTTTATTGAGAATTTCTCAAAGATTGCGAAGCCTATGACGGAGTTGTTGAAAAAGGATACCAAGTTCATATGGACTGAGGAATGTGAGGCTAGTTTCCAGGAGTTAAAGAAACGTTTGGTTACCTCACCAGTACTGATTTTGCCAGATCAGACCAAGGATTATGAGGTGTATTGCGACGCTTCACGTCGAGGACTTGGAGCAGTGCTTATGCAAGAAGGAAGAGTTGTTTCATATGCCTCACGACAGCTTAAGCCTCATGAGTTGAATTATGCTATGCATGATTTGGAGTTAGCAGCCGTAGTGCATGCATTGAAGACTTGGAGACATTTTCTCATTGGAAACCATTGTGAAGTATACACGGATCATAAGAGCTTGAAGTATATTTTCACGCAGAAGGAGTTGAATCTCAGGCAAAGGAGATGGTTGGAGCTCATCAAGGATTATGATATGAAATTGCATTATCACCCCGGAAAGGCTAACATAGTAGCTGACACGTTGAGCCGTAAGAGCCATGTCAACACCCTAATGACGGAATATTTACCAAGGGAGTTAGATGAAAATCTTCATGACCTATGTTTGGAGATAGTCCCAAGAGGCTATGCAGCAGCATTGGAGATTCAGTCTACCTTGATGGATAAGATCAGAGAAGCCCAAAAGACTGATAAGGAGATTGCCTCTATTAAGGAGAAAATGAGCAAATGAAAAGCTAAGGGATTTCGTGAGGATGAGCACGATACCTTATGGTTTGAAGACCGTGTCTATGTACCAAATGATTCGGAGATCAGGAAGTTAATTTTACAAGAGGCCCATGACTCACCGTATTCGATTCACCCAGGAAATACCAAGATGTATTTGGATTTGAAGGATATTTTCTAGTGGACCAGAATGAAAAAGGATATTGCGGAGTATGTAGCAGTTTGTGATGTATGTCAGAGAGTAAAGGCAGAGCATCAGAAGCCAGCCGGATTGCTACAGCCATTGCCGATACCCGAATGGAAGTGGGATAAGCTAGGCATGGATTTTATTACAGGATTGCCCAGAACACGTTCATGCTATGACTCGATATGGGTTGTAGTCGATCGTTTGACAAAGGTAGCTCATTTCATTCCAGTGAAGACTACCTATACCAGTGCAAAGTTGGCAAAGATATACATGACCAGAATCGTTTGTCTGCATGGAGTTCCAAGGAGCATAGTATCAGATAGAGGAACCCAATTTACCTCAAAGTTCTGGAATCGATTGCATGAAACTTTGGGTACCAGACTGGAATTTAGCACAGCTTTCCACCTGCAGACAGATGGACAGACCGAGAGAGTCAATCAGATTTTGGAGGATATGCTAAGAGCTTGTGCGCTAGATTACGGATATAGATGGGACGAGAATTTGCCATATACAGAGTTCTCTTACAACAACAATTATCAATCCAGTTTGAAGATGGCCCCTTTCGAAGCCTTGTACGGAAGGAGGTGCAGGACCCCATTGTCTTGGGATGAAGTTGGAGACGACCAGTTGTTTGGACCAGATCTGATAAAGGAGTCTGAACAGAAAGTGAAATTGACTCGCGATAGGCTCAAGGTAGCTCAATCCAGGCAAAAGAGTTATGCAAATTGTAAACGCAAGGAGACAGTTTACGAAGTCGGAGACCGAGTTTATCTTCGAGTATCACCACTTCGAGGAGTTAAGCGCTTTGGAGTTAAGGGAAAGTTAGCGCCACGTTTTATAGGCCCATACGAAGTTTTGGAGCCTATAAGTTGGAATTGCCCGAAGGATTGTCAGGAGTTCACGACGTATTCCACGTTTCCCAGTTGAAGAAGTGCCACGCAGAGATGGCTGATATACCGCTGAGTGATACAGTGCCACTGGAAGCAATTCAGTTGGACAGTGATTTGACCTATGAGGAGAAACCAGTCAAGATTTTAGAGTATGCCAGTCGAGTCACCCGCAGCAAGGTTATCAAGTTTTGCAAGGTTCAGTGGAGCCACCACACGGAGGATGAAGCCACCTGGGAATGAGAGGAGGAATTGCTGAAGGACCACCCTCACCTATTTTCTAGCCAACCCGAATCTCGAGGGCGAGATTCATCTTAAGGGGGGTAGGTTTGTAACATCCCAAATTTTCAATTTGGAATGTTATACACTAGATCATCATTGCATAACATATTTTATTGCATTCTGGTTGATCCTAGAAATTCTACGCAACTCAAGGACCCTTGGAGAGAGTTGGGGATTTCGTTATTTTCATATTTGAGTTTTCTCAAATTTTGAAAATAGGATCATTTGATTTTATTTATTTTATCTTCAATTATTTCTATTACAAAAATATGAGAGAGGGAATAAAATGACTTTCCCAAAATAAAGAAATATTGAGGATTTAATAAAAAAAGATTTTATTTTGGTTTTATTTGCTATTTTATGTGTATTAGGGAAAATGCGTGTTTTTCAAAATTGCATTTAGGCCCCAAATAAATGTTCATCCTGTGCGGCTTGATTTTAGAAGCCGGGTAAAATTTATTTCGGGATTTTTGGAGTCCGTTTAGTATTCCTTTTGTTTTTTTAAGCGCAATTATTTTAAAAAAATGAACCGACCTAACCGGGCCGTGTCCGACTAGGACACTTGGCCCAGCCGGCCTTTAAAGCCGCGAGGGCCCGAGCCGCAGCCAGCCCCCGAAACCCTAGCCGCCGCCACCCTCGACCCGCGCGCAACCACGCCGCCGCCGCGCGAGTCCGCCGCCGCCGCCCCTCGCCTCGCCGCCCCGCC
>NC_041388.1:284321778-284451060 GCF_002162155.2 Triticum dicoccoides
GCTGCCGCCGCCCCGCCCGCCGGCCGCCGCCGCCGCCGACCCCGCCGACTTCGCCGGAGGTAGCAACCTCCCCGTCGCAGTTTTTTGGAAAACCCTTTGATTTTTCCGTCGGTTTTTGTCGGGTTTTTTAGTTTCCGTTTTTTTTATTAAATTTGGTTTTTTTGGTTTAGTTATTTAGCGAGCGTTCGCTTGTTCGTTCGTTTTAACGAACGCGTTCATCGTTTAGATCCAGATAACGAACGTTCGTTCGTTAATCTGTTCGTCATTTTTCTTTTTCTCAGATTAAATCCGCGATTTTTCTGATCGCGATTCCTGATACGATTTTCGTTTTAGTCTAACTTTTCGCTCGTTTATCGGAATCAGGCGATTCAAGCGCCTGGAGTTTTGTCTCGAAACCCTCTTTCCGTTTAACCAACTCAAACAAGTTTTTGCCACTATAAAAATTGCCCTAGATCAAGAATAGTAATCGAAGCCTATTTCTTTTATCGTTTGTCTTTTGTTGTTTCGTTTGCTTTGATTTCCTTTGCCAACCGGAGTTCTTAAGTTGAACTTTCTGGTTAGATCTCTTATTTGAGTTTTACCTATGCACTAGTTGAGTACTTATTGTATGCTTGTTTGTTTGCGATAGAGTACCCGGAGTGCGCTCTTGCTACTTCGAATCGCTAGGTTTTGCGGATCATCAGCAAGGCAAGTAACACTTTGATCATATCTCCTACTACCTAGTTTTATTGCATTAGATCAATCCTCACACATTGCATTGTTTAGGATCTAATTAAATTGTGGGTGGGAAGTAGTTGAGGTAGTACCTATTACCTGTTTATTTTCAAACCTTTGGGAATTACTTCTACGTTTGCTTATTATGCCATGCTATGCCAGTAGACGTGGATTGGGTGAGTGTATCCATGACAGATGTGAGATTGTTAATTAATGGTTTATCTAAGGAGGCAACCTAAACACACATCTGGATGGATTGAGGCACCTGGGTATTCCAGCGATTGCCTGTTTTCTTTTGGATCGCCACCCAGGCCCAAAGGGATCATGAGATTATTCATGCTAGAAACTTTCGTGTGCAGCCACAAGCTACTATGGGCTCTAGCATAGTTGATTAAGTTGTGCGAACTCTTACAGTGGTAAACTAGCAGATGTAGGGGAAAGTAGGTGTAACGGTCTACCTGATCGTAAGGTGCTAGCGCTTCTGAAAGACTATGTCTCGGTCATCCGTTTCTCAAACACCATGTAGTGCGAGAAACCAAACGGAGGCGATTGAGTCTTGTGTGGAAAAGTGCGCAAACCTCTGCAAAGTGTATAGACTAACCATGGTTAGCCGTGTCCCCGGTTATGGACATCTTGAGTATCTAGTACCTGGATTATCATGTGAATCTCATCATGTTACTCTAATTAATTTTGTTGGGTTTTGTTTAATGATGATGCTTAATTGGGATTGAGAATGCTGTCAACCATTCTCAATGTTTAACAACTACCATGATAGTTAAATAAAATCTATTCCTTTGCAGTAGGAAAAAATTGGCTTTATGCAAAACTGTAACCATAGAGCTTTCCACCAGCCATACATGCATATAGTATAGACTATTCATTCCATTACTCTCTATGTGTTACTTTGCCAGCATATTCCATGTGCTGACCCGTTTCAGGCTGCAACGTTAATGTTGCAGACTTTTCAGACGATGATGAAGGTGCTTTTAGGTCGTGGTTCTATACTCAGTGATGCCGTTGGAGTTGATGGACTCACTTATCTTCCAAGCCTTCCGCTGTTATCATTATTAGATGGCCTTAAGACATATTTATTGTAATAAGTTCTATTTTGAGACACTCGATGTAATAAGTGTGTGATTGCTACTCTGTTATAAATCCTTCAAGTACTGTGTGGTGTCAGCATTACTAATCCAGGGATGACACCTGAGCACAGAGATTGGACCGTCTGAGGTCTGGTCGCTACACCAGTATATGGAAAACTCGTAGGCACCGGATTAGTGGTGGATAATTATGTCGGATGCGGTTCATCATGTAACAGTCATAACATAGGGTGACACAGAACTAGCTCCAATTCATCAATGTAATGTAGCCATGAATTCCGTATATAGTGATACGTGCTTATGGAAAAGAACTTGCATGACATCTTTTGTCCTACCCTCCCGTGGCAGCGGGGTCCTATTGGAAACTTAGGGATATTAAGGCCTCCTTTTAATAGAGAACCGGAACAAAGCATTAGCACATAGTGAATACATGAACTCCTCAAACCACGATCATCACCGGGAGTGGTCCCGATTATTGTCACTTCGGGGTTGCCGGATCATAACACATAGTAGGTGACTATAGACTTGCAAGATAGGATCAAGAACTCACATATATTGATGAAAACATAATAGGTTTAGATCTGAAATCATGGCACTCGGGCCCTAGTGACAAGCATTAAGCATAGCAAAGTCATAGCAACATCAATCTCAGAACATAGTGGATACTAGGGATCAAACCCTAACAAAACTAACTTGATTACATGATAAATCTCATCCAACCCATCACCGTCCAGCAAGCCTATGATCGAATTACTTACGCACGGCAGTGAGCATCATGAAATTGGTGATGGAGGATGGTTGATGATGACGACGGCGACGAATCCCCCTCTCCGGAGCCCCGAACGGACTCCAGATCAGCCCTCCCGAGAGGTTTTAGGGCTTGGCGGCGGCTCCGTGTCGTAAAACGCGATGATTTCTTCTCTCTGGTTTTTTTCTCATCGAAACTCAATATATGGAGGTGGAGTTGGAGTCGGAGATGCAACAGGGGGCCCACGAGGTAGGGGGCGCGCCCTAGGGGGGGCGCCCCCCACCCTCATGGAAAGGGTGTGGCCCCCCTGGTCTTCATATTTGGCGAGGATTTTTTATTATTTTTTCTAAGACCTCCCATGGAGTTTCAGGTCATTCCAAGAATATTTGTTTTCTGCACATAAAACAACATCATGGTAATTCTACTGAAAACAATGTCAGTCCGGGTTAGTTCCATTCAAATCATACAAGTTAGAGTCCAAAACAAGGGCAAAAGTGTTTGGAAAAGTACATACGACGGAGACGTATCACTCATGGAGCGCCTCCACCACCTCTGCCCCAAGACGGAGTCTTGGCGCCAAGGCGCACGGCCCCATGGCGCGACCTACCGCGTCCGGCATCCGCACAAGAAGAGAGAAGCTGCCAAGAAGTCCCTCGGCCACGAGAGAACGCCCCCGCGCTCCCTGCGCCAGCACGGCAAGACCGCATGCCGCCTGCGGCGGTGGTGTGCGGACCCCATCAAGGACAAGTTCTCCACCAGCACAGAGTCCCAGTGACCACGGCGGGCTGCCGCACTTTCACCCCTGAGCTGCGTAGCATCGCCTGGCCGGGCAAGTTCAAGCCAAATCTGCCTCCTCGCTACGACGGCACGCCCGACCCCGCGGAGTTCCTGCAGCTCTACAAGCTGAGCATCGAGGCAGCCAACGGCGACGAGAAAGTCATGGCGAATTGGTTCCCCATGGCTCTCAAGGATGGCGCCCGCTCGTGGCTCCTGAACCTGCCTTCCGGCTCCATCTCCTCCTGGGACGAGATGCGCGACCGCTTCATCGCCAACTTCCAGGGCACTCGCGACCGCCCATCAGCCGTGGGAGGCCTGTGCCGCATCAAGCAGCAACTGGGAGACACCCTACAGAAGTACATCCAGTGCTTCAACAACGTTCGCCTCAAAATCCCCAAGGTGACGGACGAGGCTATCATCTCTGCGTTCTCTGATGGCGTTCGCGATGTCAAGATGAAGGAGGAGCTCGCCATCCACGAGGAACTATGCACGTCTCTGGAGATGTTCAACCTGGTGACCTAGTGCGCAAGAGCTGAGGAGGGGCGTCTTTCCCTCCTCGAGCTCCCAGCCGCGGACCCAGAGGAGAAGAAAGCCAAGGCCAAGGACTTGAAGCGCAAGGGAGCAGCTGTGCTCACAATGGAGCCGGACACCAAGTGTGGCAGAGACCAGGCCAAGTCATCCAAGAGTAGCCGGCCATTCTGCACCTTCCACAGCCTGCATAGCCACAACACCAACGACTGTCAAGAGCTCAGGGCCATTCGAGAAGGACGCTTCGGTCGACGCCCCGAGCGCAATGACCGGGGCTACGACCGAGGAGGAGGACATGGTGGTGGACGCTGGGATGACCGTGGCCCGCATCAGGAGTGGCGCAACCGGCCTCACGAGAACCGCTGGCAGGATCAGCCTCGCGAGGGCGCCTGGAGAGATCAGCCTCACGAGGATCGTCCTCAGGGCAATGCTAGGCTTCCTCCGCTGCCGCCACCACCAAGAAGGAATGACGATCACCGCCAAGACGAGGGGGCTGGGGGCTTCTAGGAGCCGCATACTATTGCCTGTATCTTGGGCGGATCTCAAGCCCTAGCCTCACATCGTATCTTCAAGCAGTTTTCTCATGAAGTGAATGCAGTCCTCCCCAAGCTCGAGGCCACATGCCCGCTCAGGTGGTCCAAGTGTGCCATCACATTCAGCTCAGCAGATCAGCTCAAGTGCGCGTCCACCGCTGGCGCCCTCCCGATGCTTTGTTTACCAATCATCAGCAATGTGCAAGTCACCAAGACCCTTATCGACGGCGGCGCAGGGCTCAACGTCCTGTCTGTCGACATGTTCGACAACCTCCAAGTGTCGTATGATCAACTTCAGCCTACCAAGCCTTTCTCAGGAGTGACCGACGGCTCCACCACCCCGATCAGGCAGGTCCACCTCCCAGTCACCTTCGGGCAGCGCGACAATTACCGCACCGATCTCATCGACTTCGACGTTGCCCACATCCGTCTATGATACAATGCAATCCTTGGGTACCCAGCCCTGGCCAAGTTCATGGCGGTGACCCATCACGGCTACAACGTCCTCAAGATGCCAGGCAGTGGCAGAATCATCACAGTCCCGTGCGAAGAAAGAGATGTAGTGTGCTCCCTTGAGCGTGCCTTCCAAGCTACAGCAATCGACGACCCCGACAGCAAGGGCGAGTGCCCTCCTGAGGCCACCCCCAAGAAGAAGAAGCAGCTGCTCTGCGCAGGGCCTCAGGCAAGCGACGCCACGATTGGATCGACGCCTGCACCTGGGACGCCTCCCTCCATCCCATAGGAAGGCGCGCCCGGTGCCCTCCTCGGGCAGGGCGCGGGGGCTCTCTTCTGGAGGGCCTCAGACCTTGTCAACATCACGAGGGAGGCGCTCGGGCACCATCTGGAGGCGTGCTTTGTGGCACGTCTCCCTTATTAGGACACCGGGCAAGGAGCGCCCGGCGCTCAGGAGTTCATCACAAAGGTATATCAGGAGCTTCAGGAAGCAAGGGCAATACACGGCGACCACCGCCCACATGGCGTTGCTCCCCACCCTGGCGAGGGTGGTGATCTGCGCGTCTACATCGACATACCGGGGCTCAACCGAGCCGCATCTCAGGAGCGCTTCTGGCCTTTGCGTGTTGGGCGCTGCGAAGGTCCACCTCACAGCTACGTTCGCATGCCGTTCGGCCTGCCGGGTGTGGCTGCTGCCTTCCAGAGCAGCCTGCGGAGCATCATGGCGGGTCAGGAGGCCAGGCACCACACCGTCCTGGCGGAGATGGCGACGGTCCTCGAGGAACCGCCTGGACCCCCAGAGCCTCCCGAGGCTCGGGGCCCCGGTGGCTCGTGAGGCGCAACCCCTTCACCGTGTACCTTCGGTTGCCTCTACACCCCTTCATCAATGGAACCAGGTGACATTTTCCAAGTTTATTTAGCTAGGAGCGCTCTCAGGGATGCATTATTCCCAGGCCACGTGGGTCCGTCCCTGTGGCATGTATCCCTTCTTTTTTATGTCTTTGGCATACCTTGCTGGGGGGGCCCTCGGGCTGCATCATCCCCAAGCCGCTCGGGCCGGACCCAGTGGCACGTATCATTCATGCATTTACCTGAGCTAGCTTGCCTTCCATGCTTAATCTATCTATGATTATCACCTGCTTGATTGTCACCCCTCGCGGGAGCCGCATGCTGGTCGTCTTTCTTCAGGACCCTTCGTGTGAGAGGGTTAGGCACGACGTCTGTGCTCGGGCCCGTCCCTGCAGCGTCGATAAATCCAATGGCTGAGCTCTGTCTGGCGGGCCGGCCCGTTCATGTCACCTCTTGGGGCCATTGGTGCTTGGCCTTCTCACGCGATAACCTCAGGAGATTCGTTCGGCGTAGGCTGTCTAACCATCTCGCAGGACCAACATAGCGGACAAGAATCAAGACCAGGTGCAACCCGCCTTGAGGTAGGGCCTCGTGAGTCCCGCGCTGGCTCACGAGTGCCCAAACGCACCTTGTCTAGCCCAGCCGTGCAAGCCACGTGTCAGGGTGGGGCTGTACATGCCCCGGGAGCTCTCCGCAGTAGGGAGGCCCCTCCTGCGCACCAGAGGCAGACCAACAATCACCATGGCGGCTCGAGCCCTTCCTCACGCTAACTTGCAGGAGCTCCCTGAGGTTCGCAGCGGGTGGTACTGCGGACTCTCTCTCTTCTCTTGTGTGATTCACTTGCGCGTTAAAAGGGGGGTTCCCAAGCATCGCGAGTCAGGAGCTCTTATTGGCTCTCCAGCCCTCACCCCCTAGCCTTGACCACAGCATCACGACCTGGCATACCAGTGGCGGCTGAGCTCGCTCGAGGACCGGGACCTGAGGACGCAGAGCACTCAGAAGAGCACAGAGAAGAGGGGGAGGCTTGCACGGGCCTGACCTAGTTACCTTACAGTGGTCGACGCTCAAGTCTGGTGCAGCGCAAGGAAACGACTTCAGGCAACCAAGATAAGTTCGCGCTCGGAATCCACCAATCATTACGACGTGAGACCCTTGTTCGCAACATCCCTGTTGTGGCAACGTCGCCTTCCTTTCTTACCTCTTGATGGCCGCTTGAGCGCTAAAGGGGACCTCGTGAGCATCGCGCCTCAGGAATTCCTACCGGACCTTGGGCTACTCACCTCCTGGCCTTGACCATGGCATCGCGACCTGGCATACCAGCGACGGCTGTAGCCTGCCTAGGGACCGAGACCTGTCGGCGTAGAGCACCAAACCGTCGTGAGGATAGAAAGGGGAGACTGAGCCAAAACTAGACGCGCACCACTTGCCGCCCTGCTGCGGCAACGTTTCCTCCCTTTCCCATCCTAAGACAGTTTCTTGAGTGCTAAAGGGGACCTCCTGAGCATCGCGCCCCAGGAGCTCTTATTGGACCTTGGGCCGCTCACCCCCTGGCCTTGACCACGGCATCGTGACCTGGCATACCAGCGACGGCTGCAGCCTACCTAGGGACCGGGACCTGTCAGCGTAGAGCACCAAGCTGCCGTGGGATTGGAAAGGGGAGGCCGAGTGTCGGTGTCAAAACCGTCGGATCTCGGGTAGGGGGTCCCGAACTGTGCGTCTAAGGCGGATGGTAACAGGAGGCAGGGAACACGATGTTTTACCCAGGTTCGGGCCCTCTTGATGGAGGTAAAACCCTACATCCTGCTTGATTTATTCTTAATGATATGGGTATTACAAGAGTTGATCTACCACGAGATCGGAGAGGCTAAACCCTAAAAGCTAGCCTATGGTATGATTGTATGTTGTCCTATGGACTAAAACCCTCCGGTTTATATAGACACCGGAGGGGGCTAGGGTTACACAAGGTCAGTTACAAAGGAGGAGATATCCATATTCGTACTGCCTAGCTTGCCTTCCACGCCAAGTAGAGTCCCATCCGGACACGAGACGAAGCCTTCAATCTTGTATCTTCATAGTCCAACAGTCCGGCCAAAGGATAGAGTCCGGCTATCCGGAGACCCCCTAATCCCGGACTCCCTCAGTAGCCCCTGAACCAGGCTTCAATGACGACGAGTCCGGCGCGCAGTATTGTCTTCGGCATTGGAAGGCGGGTTCCTCCTCCGGATATACCACAGAAGAGTTCAAATAAAAGGATAGTGTCCGACCCTACAAAATAAGTTCCACATACCACCGTACAGAGAATAATATTTCCACAAATCTAATCTGCTGACACGTTTAGGCAACATGACACCACGCCATGGCTTCGGTGATTATTCGAATCATTTTTCTTTAACTAGCCCCGCACATAACGCGAGGCAGTTTCTTGACACGTCTTGTCAAAGTAGAGATCGTGTTCCCCTTATTACGGGATTCTCATCAATACGGGCGTGGGTAACCCAACCGCGCCATCGATTACGGCGCTTGGGGGATAAGCGAGTTTTACCAGGCTAGTGGGGGTGCATAGTTTCGGCCGCCCTTATAAAGGGACAAGGTTTAACTTTTTTCTACCCACGCCTTCTTCCTCCTTGCTCATCCATTCTCACGCACTCGAGCCCCAACGCCCAAGTCCACATCTTTCTCCTCAACCTTCTCCAAACATGTCCAGAGTGGGAGGCAAGTGGATGGCTTCCTCCGTTACGGAGGAACACATCAAAAAGCTGCGCGGAGCCGGATACTTAGCCGCGAATATCGCGCATCGGCTGCCCGCTGCGGGGCAGATCGTCCCTACCCCGGAACCCCATGAGAGGGTAGTTTTCCTCCACCACTTCCTCTGGGGACTGGGGTTTCCCCTTCATCCATTCGTTCGCGGTCTCATGTTCTACTATGGGCTGGACTTTCATGATCTGGCCCCGAACTTCATCCTCAACATTTCGGCGTTCATCGTCATCTGTGAGGCCTTTCTCCGCATCCGCCCCCACTTTGGTCTGTGGCTGAAGACCTTCAATATCAAGCCGAAGGTGGTGGGCAGCCAACAAGCAGAATGCGGCGGAGCCATGGTGGGCAAGATGCCCAATGTTATATGGCTCGAAGGCTCTGGAGACCATAAAGGGGTGGTGTGGGAGTCCTGGATTAGGGGGTCTCCGGACAGCCGGACTATATCCTTTGGCCGGACTGTTAGACTATGAAGATACAAGATTGAAGACTTTGTCTCATGTCCGGATGGGACTCTACTTGGCGTGGAAGGCAAGCTAGGCAGTACGGATATGTATATCTCCTCCTTTGTAACCGGCCTTGTGTAACCCTAGCCTCTCCGGTGTCTATATAAACCAGCGGGTTTTAGTTCGTAGGACAACAAACAATCATACCATAGGCTAGCTTCTAGGGTTTAGCCTCTCTGATCTCGTGGTAGCTCCACTCTTGTACTACCCATATCATCAATATTAATCAAGCAGGACGTAGGGTTTTACCTCCATCAAGAGGGCCCGAACCTGGGTAAAACATTGTGTTCCCTGCCTCCTATTACCATCCGCCTTAGACGCACAGTTCGGGACCCCCTACCCGAGATCCGCCGGTTTTGACACCGACATTGGTGCTTTCAGTGAGAGTTCCTCTGTGTCGTCGCCGTTAGGCTTGATGGCTCCTACTATCATCGATAGCGATGCAGTCCAGGGTGAGACTTTTCTCCCCGGACAGATCTTTGTGTTTGGCGGCTTTGCACTGCGGGCCAATTCGCTTGGCCATCTGGAGCAGATTGAAAGTTACGCCCCTGGCCACCAGGTCAAGTTTGGAAGCCTAAACTACACGGCCAATATCCGCGGAGACTTGATCTTCGACGGATTCGAGCCTCTGCCTTGTGCGTCACGCGGTCATGATGAGCATGATTTAGCTCTACCATCGGACAGTGTTAAGGAGATCACACCGGCAGCCGCTCCGACCCTCAATTCGGAGCCTGTTGCGCCTTCCGCGGACGGGTGGATGGACCCCGCCACGGAGGCCTTACCCTCAGCGGCGATCGAGCCGAACATCGACCTTACCTTGCACGAGAGCCGTGTTGTTAAACCGCCGGATCCTTCTCCGGCCACGGACTCCGAACCGCCTGCGCCCGTTCCTATCGAGTCTGGCTTGGCGCCGATCATGGAGTTTACCTCCTCGGATATCTTTCAACACCCGCCCTTCGGCGATATACTGAACTCATTAAGGTCTCTCTCCTTGTCAGGAGAATCCTGGCCGAACTATGCCCAGCAGGATTGGGATGCGGATGACGAAGAAATTCGCCGCCCACCCACCACCCACTTAATAGCCACTGTCGATGACTTAACCGACATGCTCGACTTCGACTCCGAAGACATCGACGGTATGGACGACGATGCAGGATACGAACAGGAACCACTTCCCACAGGGCACTAGACGCCCACTTCACCACATGACGTATATATGGTGGACACACCAAAAGAAAACGACGACGAGGAACGGAAGGACGCAATGAAGGGTTGTTCCCTCGAGAAGCAGTCAAAACGGCGGCGTAAGCGCCGCCCCAAATCCCGCCTCAGTAGAAACAATGATCATACAGACCCAGCATTAGAGCAGGGTGAACCATTGCCGGACCACGACAACACGGAGAATCAAGCCGAACAACCAGACTCTATCAAAGATAATAGTCCAGATGACGTCACACCGGACAGACACCCGGAGCAACAGGATGCCCATCAAAGGCTTGTTGCCACCGCGATGAGTCTAAAAAAGCAGAAGCAAAGGCTCAAGGCTGCGCAAGACACACTCCAAATCAGATGGAGTAAAGTACTCAACACAGCAGCAAAGTACGGTGGTAATCGCCCCACCAAGAGCTACCCGAAGTGGAAGTTGCTACCTGAATTCAATGAGGAGGCCTTAGATCCCCCACAACCAAAAATCACAACACCCATCTGGCCGGATAGGCGACCTCACGACCAACATAGAGGGGCAAGCAACGCCGCACATAAGCCAATACGCGTTCCACGCGAGGGCTCGCATCAAAAGGACGGCGCAACCAGATCCATCTATGGATCACGTAAGCATGCCCCAGCATACAATGCAACACAACAAACATCCTAACAACGCGGCACACCCAGATACAGGGGTGCCGCACACCCCCTATGTTTCACCGATGAGGTGCTGGACCATGAATTTCCAGAGGGATTCAAACCCGTAAACATAGAGGCATACGACGGAACAACAGACCCTGGGGTCTGGATTGAGGACTATATCCTCCATATCCATATGGCTCGAGGAGATGACCTCCATGCCATTAAGTATTTACCCCTCAAACTCAAAGGGCCACCTCGGCACTGGCTTAAGAGCCTCCCCGAAAGCTCCATCGGAAGCTGGGAAGAGCTCGAAGATGCTTTTCAGGCAAATTTTCAAGGGACTTATGTCCGACCTCCGGACGCGGACGATTTGAGTCACATAACTCAACAGCCTAGAGAGTCAGCCCGAAAGCTTTGGAACAAGTTTCTTACTAAAAAGAACCAAATAGTCGACTGTCCGGACGCCGAAGCCTTGGCAGCTTTTAAGCATAGCGTCCGCGACGAATGGCTTGCCAGACACCTCGGCCAAGAAAAGCCGAGAATAATGGCATCATTAACAAGCATCATGACCCGCTTTTGCGTGGGTGAGGATAGCTCGCTAGCCAGATGCAGCATCAGCAACCCCAGTACATCCGAAGTTAGAGATGGAAACGGGAAATCATGGCGCAACAACAATAAAAACACCGGAATAAAGAAGACAACACGAAGAGCTTGACAGTAAACGCCGGATTCAGAAGCTCTCAGCCAGGTCAGCAAAAGCCGCCCTCTAAAGGCGCCAGAGACGAACTGTCCAGCCTAAACAAAATTCTGGACCAAATATGTCAGATCCATAGCACCCCTGGTAAACCCGCTAATCATACCCACAGAGAATGTTGGGTCTTCAAGCAGTCCGGCAAGCTCAACGCCATACACAAGGGGGAGGATACACCAAGCGAAGACGAGGATGAGCCTCTCAAGCAAGACACTGGGGAACAAAAGAAATTTCCACCAGAAGTCAAAATAGTAAACGTGTTACACGTGATCAAGGGAAGAAACAAAGCGGCACTCCCAGAAAAATATGCCCAATGGCCTATCACCGCGGAGTCCTGCCACTGGTCGTCTCAACTGATCACTTTCGACCATCATGATTACTCAACAAGTATCCTGCATGCAGGATGGGCTGCCCTGGTATTAGACCCAATAATTGACGGATACCACTTCACACGAGTACTGATGGATGGTGGCAGCAGTCTAAGCCTAATATACCAGGATACAATCCGCAAAATGGGGATAGACCCAACAAAAATTTGCCATAGCAATACTACCTTTAAAGGAGTAACGCCAGGACCAAGGGCTCAATGCACGGGCTCCCTGCTACTAAAGGTTATATTCGGCTTCCCCGATAACTTTCGTAGCAAACATTTAACCTTCCACATTGCTCCATTCCAAAGTAGCTATCAAGCACTACTTGGACATGAAGCTTTCGCTCGCTTTAATGCAAGACTGCATTACGCTTCCCTCACGCTCAAGATGCCCGGTCCACGTGGCATCATTATAGTGAATGGAAATGTTGAGCGATCTTCGCGCGTCGAAGAGAGCGCGACTACCTTGGCAGCCGCACACTAAAAAAGGCCTCACCAACTAAAGCATTTGATAGGTCGTCAAGACCACAGACACGGTTAGGCGAGTCCGGCACAGCTATATGTAATTCACACCGGATTGATGGCCACACCCCTATTACAAATACAAGGGGCTCAACGCACGCAGACAAGTGGCAATTTTTACTCATCTTGAATTATACATGGTTTCTTTAAAAACTACCTTTTTGCATGACAACTTTTCACCTAAGTTCCTCTCTTTTACATATGACCATCGTGCTACACCCGTCTAGGATACGGCACAACAGAGACACATGCGCAGACGTGTAGCAGGGACCCGCTCCAAGGATTCTTTTTAGATTAAGACCCTGTGTAAACCTTTTTTACTGTCTCTTGTTGATATACATCCCTCGGATTCTCAGTACAATTGAGAAGGATGCTGACGTCTTGGCATGTGGCCACATCAGAATAATGCACGTACCTGGACACAAGGGGCTTCTTACAAAGGGCACTATTCAGGCCCGGTTTATACCATAAAGACCGAATACCTTAGGGAGTGTTCGGCGTCACGAGTTTGGCCTTATATGCATCAGCTTTGAATCATGTCTTTGGTCAAATGTTGGGTTTGCCCGGCTCCTGTGTTTTGGTGCCTTACGTTCCGTTCTATCGGCTAAGGCAGCACCAGGAGAGCTACTGCGATTGTGCCCTGGTTCATCCGGACGAGCACCTCAGTAGAGAAAGCCGAAAACTGACTGTCATGATATAGCGTGAGACTGCTCAACCACTCCATGACCTATCGGAATGTTAGAATTCCTTCGCTTAAACGAAGGGCCGTTTCCCGGCCAGGCATATGTGCACCCCGAGTTCGGGAGAGTGCGGAGCCACCAGGGGCTATATAGTAGCTCCACCGTCAAACTCCTATGGCTAAGTGAAAGTGTTAAAGCATCATAGTTCGGTTGCCTCGTTCGCTGCGCTATCACCTCCTTAATAGGACCAAGACGTTGGGTTAAGTGTGAACACGCATCTTGTGCGAGCACCTTCGCATTATATGCGTGGGGGTTGAAGCCGACGACTGCAATGTTTCAGGTTATATACATATATACATAAACGGCCGCACAAGAGGCATCATAATACTTTCCGGCAAAAGTATAAATACAGCCTTAATACATTTCATAAAAACATTGTGTTTACAATGGGAACACATGTCACTCAAACATAATATTCTTCGAGCACTGGGCCTCTATCAAACGAGCAGCCTCAAGAACTTCTTCAAAATAGTGCTCGGCAGCCACTCGGCCTATGGCCGAACCCTACGCCGCAATAGTGGTAGCATCCATCTCCGCCCAGTATGCTTTGACACGGGCAAAGGCCATCCGCGAGCCTTCTATGGATGCCAACCTCTTCATCGCATTGATGTGCGGCACCGCACCAAGGAACTGCTGCACTAAGCTGAAATAGTTGTTCGGCTTCGGCTTCTACGGCCATAGGTGATCTACGACGGACCTCATGGCAAGTCCGGACAATCTATTAAGTTCGGCCTATTCGGCTAGCTGATCAGTCAAGGGAAGCGGACGCTCTGGAACGTTAAATTGTGACCAGAACAACTTGTCCACTTCACGATCTGTCTGATCTCGGAAGTATTCGACCGCATCGACAGCGCTCGCTGCCAAGTCCATATATGCGTCTGCCAAACTCCACAGCCGATCTAGAGGGGCATATCGCAGATCTCCGAACTTCCTCTGCAGCAGAAAGGGCTTCCCAGTCGCAATATCCCCGGCTTCACGCAGCTCCTCCTTCTTCGCCCTCATAGCAGAGCGGGTGTCTTTGGTCGCCATCGTGGCCTTTTCAAGGTCCGCTGCCTTCACTCGGTTCTCTTCTTCAAGGAACTGGCAACGGTCGGCAGTGTCTTTTAATTTTACGACCATCTTGGCCATCTTCTCTTTGCTTTCGCAATGCGCAGCCTTCTCGGCTCTTAACTCTTCGGCCGCCTTCAAAGCAGCCGCATTGCTAACTCTTGCTTGTTCCTTGGCTTGGGCAAGTTCCGCCCGAAGGGTCTCCACGGTGGCAGCTCCGTCTGCAGTCACAACATATTAAAGATACTGGCATCATGTTGCTCCTATTATGTGACATTCACCAGAAAATATTACTTACCCTGTGACTCGTCAAGCCGCTTGTTAACAAGCTCAATGTCGGCGTCTGCCGCATCTAGTTGCCGCTTTAATTCGGCAAACTCATTAGTCCGGCTAGCCACCGGAGCTTCCACCACCTGCACATAAAGGCAGTCTGGTTATTACCTGGGACTATGATCCTCGGTTCGCCGCCATTCTCGACGACAACCAGAGTCTCAGGGGCTACTATCTACACAGGGCGCACCTAACATGTGCGGTACTATCAAAAAGTATATCATTTCACGTACCTCAAAGCCCGTCAGTAGACTCATAAAGGCTTCATGTAATCCGCTTTCGGCGGACGAAATTCTTCCATCACCGTACCGATTAGCGTACGATGTTCTTCTGAGATGGCCGCTCGCTCCAACAGCTCCCTTAGAACGTCCGACCGCATACCAGACGGTGCCGGACTCTTCTGTTTGCTCTCTTCGAGAGCCGGACGCTGGGGACTTCGGGTGACTATGGGATTATCTTCTGGCCTCATCGGATCCGGAGAGGCCCTCCGTGACGACACTTCAAGGTCGCCCGCTTCTTGAACGGGGGAGTCCGGGGAAGGCGTTTCGCTCTCCATCATCTCTGGAAGAAGATCCCCCGAAGACGAGCTCAACTGAGAAGGGCTTAGATCCAAACTGCAAGATATATGCTTCGGTTAGTTCCCTCAGAGGAAAGGTAGTATATCTTCACTATTAAAGTATTTTTGATCACTTACGGCTCGTTGGAGGGCTGATCCCCGCGCGGACTTTGTGCGGCAAGAGCACCCCCCGAGGCAGGACCCTCTGTGGGAGACTTCTTCTCCCGTTTGGAAGCATCGGTTTCCGGATCCTCAGAGGCAGTCCTCTTCCTCCCCCGTAGCGAGAGAAGGTCAGAGTCTTCTCCTTGGTTATCCTCCCTTATGGAGGCGCTCATTCCCTCGGTTGGAACTGGCAGCGATGGGGGCCCGCTTTCACCCACATTATTCCCCCCTGTATCTTCCTTCGAGGGCTCCGGGCAAGGTGCGAGCTCGAGCATCTTTTCCAGTACCGGATTTTCCAAACCCTCAAGGAGGGGGGTCGAACACCGAATCATCTTCGCCTTTGTTAGCCAGTCCTGGTCAAGGGGCGATTTCTCAGAAATGACGTTATGGTAAATAAAAGACGGTGTGTTCGGCTAGAGGATTACTTACTTGGTCGGCGGCGCGGTTGCTACTCAGGCCCACGTCCTCGGTAGTATCCGGGCACTCTGCTTGAGGTCTGAAGAATGACTTGTACATCTCCTCGTGCGTCAGGTCGAGGAAACTTCGAATAGCGCGCGGTCCTTCTGGGTTGAATTCCCATAATCGAAGGGGCCGACGTTTGCAAGGCTGGACTCGATGAACCAACATGACTTGCATTACCATAACCAAATTAAAATCTCCCTCGAAGAGATCTTGAATACGGATTTGCAGTATAGGCACGTCCTTGGCTGGACCCCTGCTCAGCCCTCTGCTAATCCATGACATCAGTTGTGGTGGGGGGCCCGAGCGGAAAGCGGGGGCAGCCACCCACTTGGCACTTCTGGGAGCTGTGATGTAAAACCACTCCCGTTGCCATAATCCGTACACCTCTAAAAAGGAACCCTTTGGCCACGAAGCTCCTGCAATCTTGCTTATTAATGCTCCTCCGCACGCTGCGTGCTATCCCTCGATTGTCTTCGGATTCACATCAAAGGTCTTGAGCCACAAGCCGAAGTGAGGGGTAGTGCGGAGGAAGGCCTCACACACGACAATAAATGCCGAGATGTGGAGAAAGGAGTCCGGGGCTAGATCGCGGAAATCTAGCCCGTAATAGAATATCAAACCGCTTACGAAGGGATCCAGAGCGAGGCCTAGACCTCGGAGGAAGTGGGAGATGAACACGACGTCTTCGTTGGGTTCGGGAGTAGGGACGACCTGCCCTCGAGCAGGCAGCCGATGTGAAACCTCAGCGGTCAGGTATCTGGCCTCCCTCAACTTCTTGATGTATTCTTCCGTAACGGAGGAGGGCATCCATCAGCCTTGAAGGCTGGATCCGGACATGATTGAAGGTCTGGAGCACCTGACCTGGGCTTTGGGCGTTAGAACTCGAGGCGGGGGAAGGATTCGATTGAGCACGGGAGGGAAAAAAGTAAAAGCCTTGGCCCTTTATAAAGAGGGTGAATATCAAGCGTCCTCTCCGTGGCCATTTTGGACTTGCCTATAACCTAGGAGTCCTGGACACGGTTGGGTTTCCCACGCCCGTATTGATGAGAATCCCGTGATAAGTAGACACGATCTTTGCTTTGACGAGACGTGTCAAAAAACTGCCTTGCGTTATGTGCGGGGCTAGTTAAGACGGTTCGAATAATCACGGGGCCATGGCATAATGTCGTGTTTCCAAAACAAGTCAGCAAATTGAATTTGTGGAAATATTATTCTCTCTACGGTGGTATGTGGAACTTATTTTGCAGGGTCAGACACTATCCTTATATTCAAATTCTCTCTACGGTGGTATGACGAGACGTGTATTCGGAGGAGGAACCCGCCTTGCAATGCCGAAGACAATACTGCGCGCCAGACTTATCGTCATTGAAAGCCTGGTTCAGGGGCTACCGTGGGAGTCATGGATTAGGGGGTCTCCGGACAGCCGGACTGTTAGACTATGAAGATACAAGATTGAAGACTTCGTCTCGTGTCCGGATGGGACTCTACTTGGCGTGGAAGGCAAGCTAGGCAGTACGGATATGTATATCTCCTCCTTTGTAACCAACCTTGTGTAACCCTAGCCTCTCCGGTGTCTATATAAACCGGAGGGTTTTAGTCCGTAGGACAACAAACAATCATACCATAGGCTAGCTTCTAGGGTTTAGCCTCTCTGATCTCGTGGTAGATCCACTCTTGTACCACTCATATCATCAATATTAATCAAGCAGGACGTAGGGTTTTACCTCCATCAAGAGGGCCCGAACCTGGGTAAAAGATTGTGTTCCCTGCCTCCTGTTACCATCCGCCTTAGATGCACAGTTCAGGACCCCTACCCGAGATCCGCCGGTTTTGACACCGACAGGTGGCAATCGGCCTGGTTCTACATCACCGAGCCGCGCGACACCAACTGGGCAGTGGCCCCCCGAGTTTCGATCCAGATTCCCTGCACGGATCACTTCTTGGAAAGAGAAGGGCTTGTCGTGGGGTTCATCGGTGGAGCTGGACGGACTCCAGAAATGTATCCTGAACATGGCAAGCAAGAAACTCAAGCTTGTCAACAAAGTCCAGGTCATGCTCATCCGCCGGATCCTCCCGTGTCAACAATGGGATTTTAACTTGTGGGAGTTCGACCCGGCCCGGCACCAAACTCTGAGCGAGCTCTTCGACATGACGCACAAGGACGTCTGGAGGGTGCTATTCAAGGGCGCCGAGGTCCCTCCCTCTCTCACCGAGGACCGCGAGCTAAGCCTGAAGCGCCAAGCGCATTCGGTGAGTTATATACATCCGATAGAATATTTACTTCCCCTTGCTTAACCATGTGCGGGGTCTGAGCTCCATGCCTTTGACAGGACTGGGTGGAGACGTCGGGGCAGATTAACTGTCCGGCCCCTCTGCCCGAAGACACTGTGGACGCTCTCCTGACAGAGATGCTGACTCCGGCTCCTTACCAGGTGCCGGAGAAGACCAAGAAGGCCAAGGGAACCCGAAAGAGTTCCCGGCTCCAGGTGTTATCGGACTCATCGTTCGATAACTCCACTATGCACTCCTGCCCCGAAGGCGAGGAGGAAGATGAAGATGCTCCCCCTCCAGTCTGGGAAGACAAGAAAAGGAAGGCCGCCCCCACTAGGGGGGCTGGAGGGTCCAAGAAGGGAAGGACTCTCCTTCCGGACTACTCCACCACCGCCGCCGCCGAAGGCGAAGACGAGTGGCTGCTCAGGGCCAAGCCCCTGGTATTCGGATACCAGAGTAACTCATAGCATACTTTTGTCGCACTGCTTCTCCTAACGCCAGATTATGATTATGCAGACCGCCCCGAGCCCGTATCTACGTAATCTCGTCGGACAGCTCCCTGGATTCATCGGCTATGGATAGTGATCCACTTCCGACCACCACCTTCCCTTGCCCTACGGACAATGCCGAGGTGTTGTCCCAAGAAGCACCGGGACGAGGGGAGATAGTCCCCGAGGCGCCTCAAGGCGACCTTTTGGACTCCGGGAGCAGAGGGAGCAAGGCTCCCGAGGGCTCCGAGTTCGGCCCTCGGCCGAACACCGCGCCAGAACCTCCAGTTGTAAGTGCATCTAGTGCCCCTTAGTGATTTTGGTGTATTGAAGACTTATAGGTTAAGGGACTAATGCGTTTGTGAGTGTACACATGTCTATAAGTCTATGAGGAGTTTGATATTTACAGAGAAAGTCGACCCCTAAAAATGAAGTTCTTCGACTGAAGACTTTGGATTTCTAAAGACTTTCTGAAGACTTTGAAAGTGAAGAAATTGGTGTGACCTTGAAGACTTGTTATTCATTTGAGGAATATGAAGCGTGAAGACTTTTGTTTTTGTAGTTTCATTTTCTCTTTCTTGAGTCATAGGAAACACCGTACTGTTAAAGGGGGTCGAGGAAATACTAAGGAACAATTTCCATGTGATGCTCAACTCAAAATCCTATACCTACCAATCCCTTCGAGTGAAGCCATTGGAAATCTCATACAGTCCAGTCATATTCTTCAGTGACGCAGACGAAGTTCTTCTGGTCTCTGAGGAATTTGTTCTGACTGAGGAGTTAGAAATTCGCCAGTGCGGATTGTCTACACAGAGAGGAACATGATAGCCCTGAGGATTTTGCTACTCAAAATTCTGACCGTTGTTGTGCTATGCGCCAGCTGTCCCAAAATATCTATCCACCTAACGGTCATATCATTGAAGGGCATTTATGTCTTATCATGTCGAGCTTCTCCCTAGGCTATAAGTAGCCGCCCCCTACAACCACTAGCTGGTTGGCTGCTCCGAGAGAAACTGACACTTGTCATTTGAGAGCAACCCATCCTCCGAGGACTTTGAGCGAAAATCACCAAGTGAGGAAAAACCCAAACCCAAACACCTGCAAACCCCAAGTGATTGAGCATCACTGAAGAGATTGATCCTGCATGGATCTGACGCTTGTTACCTTTGAAGACTGCGCTTCTTCCAGACGGTTAGGCGTCATGGTCTAGAGCATCCAAGAGGAATTGTGGATCACCAAGTGACCAAGTTTGTGAAGGTTCGGGAGTCACCTGAAGACTTACCACGAGTGATTGGACGAGGTCTGTGTGACCTTAGTTCAAGGAGAATACGGTGAGGACTTGGTGTCCTGAGCTGCATGTTCAGGACTGGGTGTCCGAGACTGTGTGTCCTCGAGTTTAAATACTCAGCTGCTCCAACCAGACGTACAACTGAGACAGCAGTTGGAACTGGTCTACCAAATCATTGTCTTCACCAAGCTTACTGGTTCTATTTCCTCAACTCTTTCATTTTCTCATAAATGTGTTGTGTGCTTGTTTATATCTGTGCTTGAAGACTTTGAATGAAGACTTTCTCAATTTCCTCAGTTCAATTTCTTCAGTCTGTTTGTCTTCATCCTGTGTTATCCTGTGATTACGCTTTCAGTACTCTGTGCTTGTCTTCATTTCATCATGATGACCATGCTTGTCTTCAGTTATGTTTACTTCTGAGTACTTATTCCGCTGCTAGTAGTTCTTCACTAAGGAATTTCCCCACCGACAAATTCCTCAGGGAAGAATTCATAAGAATCGCCTATTCACCCCCCTCTAGTCGATATAACACACTTTCAATTGGTATCAGAGCAAGGTACTCCCTTGTTCTGTGTGATTTTGGTTTAACCGCCTGGAGTTTTAGTTATGTCGACCGCAGGTATGATCAAGGTCTCTGCTGGGTGTCCTACCTTCGATGGGACGGACTACCCCTACTGGAAGAATAAGATGCGAATGCATCTTGAGGCAATTGATAACGATCTCTGGTATGTTGTGGAAAATGGTGTTCCCTCAGTCACACGTTCTCTGAATGCTGCTGATGTGAAGAGATTCAAGCAACTCGATTCTCAAGCGAAGAATATCATATGTGGCCATCTGAGCAAAGGACAGTATGGAAGAGTGAGTGCTTTGGAAACTGCTAAGCTTATCTGGGATAGACTATCCAAAGTGAATGAAGGAGTCTCGACACAACGTGACTCTCGAGTTGATGTTCTTTGCAATCTCTTCAACCGCTTCAAAATACTCGACAATGAAAATGTTCAACAAACCTTCGATCGCCTCACTGACATCTTAAATGAGCTTCAAGCACTTGGTGCCACTGACATCACCGACCATGAGGTGGTGAAGAAATTGCTGAGATCGCTTGATTCCTCATTTGACACTTTGGCATTGATGATACAAGAACGTGCTGATTACAAGTCACTTGATCCCGCTGATATTATCGAGAGGCTAAATACTCATGAGTTCCAACTTGCTGAAAAAAGAGATCTCTATGGTTCGAGCTATGGCAGATCATGTGCACTGAAGGCCAAGGCAGTATCTGAGTCCAGAGATGAAGACTCTGGTAGCAGCCTTGGTGATCCTGAAGAACTAAGCCATGATCTAGCTTTGCTCGTGAATAAGTTCCAAAAGTTCTCAAGACATGGTCGCTTTGGAAGACCCTCAAGGAGCAATGATTCCTCATCCAGTGACTACAAGAGGAGACTCTGTCACAAATGCAAGAAACCTGGACATTACATTCAAGATTGTCCTTAGTGGGAAAAGGAAACAAAGAAGAAGAAATACAAGGATTACAGTTCTGATGATGCGAAGAAAAAGAAGAAATCCACAAAATCTTCATCATCAAAATCCTCGAAGCCTTCATATCACAAGAAGAGCAGCTCCAAGAAGGCTAGGGCATTCATTGGCAAGGAAATGGACTCTGAGGCTGAATCTGAAGAAAATGAGGAAGAGGAGACATCTGAGGAGTCCGAATCCGGAGAGGCGAGCCTAGCTCTCACTACTGCATTCGTCAGCAAGTCTATCTTCAACACCGAAGAAAATGACCTCACCAACAAGGCTGATGAAGGCGATGATGACTACGCTCCCACCTATTGCTTCAGGGCAAAGTGTGCCAAGGTACTCAAATATACCTCCTCTGAATCAAGTGAGAATGAATCTGATGAAAACCTTAAGCCCAGCTATTCTAAACTTGCTAAGATCGCTGTAAAACAACAAAGGGCTCTAGAAAAGGTTCAAATCATGCTAGACAAAAGTGATGATATGTTGGGTGAAGAAATGGATCGCACTAAAGCCTTGACTGAAAATCTTTAGAGACTTCAGACTAGGTTTGACAATCTTCAAGGTCATCATAACACTCTCTTATCCGATCATGAGAAGCTTTCTTATGAATTTCTTCAAAGAAAGGAAGACCTTGAGAAGCTAAGAGTGAGTTATGAAGATCTTCAGAAGGAGCACGATTCATTACTTTCTCAACAAATCAGCGCTTCTCAAGAAGAATTTGTTCCTCCTTGTTTGAAATGCATTGAACGTGAATTTGCTAATTCTTCACCTGAATGTTCAAATGCTGCTAATGTTTCAAATTCTTCACATGCCTCAGCTATCACTAATTCCTCATCTGAGGACATTGCTAGTATCATTGATGATGCAGGGCTGAAGGAATTGTACATGACAAGCATGTACAAAAGCCTCAAAGGCATCAGACTTTTTGTGATGTGCTTAAAAAGCAGATCCTCAACAGGAACCCTAGGAAAGAGGGTATTGCCTTTGAGAGGAAACTCAATGCTGATGGTACATATTGGAAGCCTGAGCAGTACCCGAAAACTACATGGGTTGCTGCAAAGGGACCTCCAGTTGATCCATCTAACTTATCTGGATTTGCATGTGAATCTCCTCGTTCTGATGATGAGTCATTTGACTCCAACTATAAACTGTTCAAAAATCAGAATGGTAATGTATTTGCTAGATATGTTGGCACTAACTGCAGGAACGGCCCCCCTATGAAGAAAATCTGGGTTCCCAAAAGATGCCTTGAAAATCTTCAGGTGAATGTCATCATGACGCCACCTGTGAAGAATAGGAACCCCAGATCAAATTCTTCATATGGACCAAATTCTTCATATGGATCCAAGTCCTCATACGGACCAAACTCCTCACATGGATCATATTCCTCAAAAGGATCAAAGTCCTCATATGAACATCATCGTGCTAACCCATCTGTTTCATAGGGAAGATCTAAGGATTATGCATATGTGCATTATTCTTCAAATCATTATGTCCATAAGTCCTCGAAGAATTTCTCTGCTTACTCTTATGCTTACTCTAACCCCTCTTATGTGAAACGAAATGGACTGGCTTCTATGCCATCCTTCTTGTATGGAGCTCGCAGAATGATGAACTCTTTGCCACCCCTTCAGATGTGGGTGGTGAAGAAAAAGAACTAATCTCTTCTGCAGGGTCAGGTCTCTAGATGTACGTAATCGTGTGAAGAATTTGCTGGAGACCTGAGCATGCCTGATAGGACGCATGCTAATCATGAAGAAATGAACTTTCATTTCTCACGTCCTCATATTGCTTTAACTGTTATTTTGCTTGATGAAATTGATCTGATGAATTGATGTCATATTCTTCACTGATGAAGTATATGAGTTTGTAAGCTGCACTAATTCATCTGCAGGATGATCAACCCAAAGCCACTGAGTGGGTCCTCGATAGTGGATGTACAAATCACATGACTGGTGACAAGAATCTATTGATGGATGCTCCATTATCTCCATTGCATCTGAAGCATATCATCTTTGCCGACAAAGGCAAAAGTCAGGTATTGGGTCTAGGTAAGGTTGCGATCACAAAGGATCGACACATGGACAAAGTCATGCTTGTCGAGTCCTTAGGATACAACCTCATGTCTGTCTCAATGCTTTGCGATCTCGATATGGTTGTTGTATTTGGCAAGTACCGTTGTGTTGTGGTTATGGAAGCTGACAATTCCAAAGTCTTCGAAGGCTTTAGGAGAGGAGACCTGTATATTGTTGATTTCTCTACAGGACCACTACCAGCCGTGTGTCTACTTGCAAAAGCTTCAGAAGGCTGGCTCTGGCATCAACGACTTGGTCATACAGGCATGAGGAATTTGCACACGCTTGCGAAGAAGAAGCATGTCATTGGCATCGAGAATGTCAAATTCCTCAAGGATCACCTATGCGGAGCCTGTGAAGCTGGGAAGATGACAAAGGCTAAGCATCCAGCGAAGACTATCATGACCACTACTCGTCCATTTGAACTGCTTCACATGGATCTCTTCGGTCCTAATCATTATTCTACTATTTCAAATGATGCATCTCAATATGGCTTTGTTATTGTTGATGATTACTCTCGATACACATGGGTACACATTGTTACTTACAAACATGAAGTGCAGGAAGTCTTCAAACGATTTTCCTTGAGGGCTTCAACCAACTTTGGTGTGAAGATCAAGTACATCAGAAGTGACAATGGAACCGAGTTCAAGAATTCTGGTCTAGATGACTATCTTGATGAACTTGGTATTACTCATGAGTTATCTGCTCCTTACACTCCTCAGCAGAATGGCGTCGTGGAGCGCAAGAACAGGACTCTTGCTGAGATGGCTCGCACTATGCTTGATGAATACAAAACGCCTCATCGGTTCTGGATTGAGGCAATTGATACTACGTGCCACATCATCAATAGAGTATATCTTCACAAATTCTTCAAGAAGACTGCATATGAACTCCTCACTGATAAGAAACCCAATGTAAGTTATTTCAAAGTCTTCGGTGCTAAATGTTGGATTAGAGATCCTCATCACAACTCAAAATTTGCACTGAAAGCACATGAAGGTTTTATGCTTGGTTACGGAAAGGACTCACACACCTACAGAGTCTTCAACAACGTTCTTCACAAGGTTGTTGAAACTGTAGATGTGCGGTTCGATGAAAGTAATGGCTCGCAAAGAGAGCACCTACCTACTATGATAGATGAACCAACACCTGAGGAAACTATCAAGTTCAAGGCTACTGAGGATGTCATTCCTACTGAAGAATCTGCTGAAGAATTCATTCCAGAACATGAAGAACGTCGAGCTAATGCACCTGAAGAAAATACTGAAGAAAATGGTGCTGAAGAGAATGCTGATCAAATTCATCAACGACAACCAGCTCATCCTCGCATTGCAAAAGAAGTGCAAGTTGAAAAGATCATCAATGACATCAAAGCGCCAGGTCCTCTCACACGCTCAAAAGCTTCATATTTATCTAACTTTTGTGGGCACTATGCTTTTGTCTCTATCACAGAGCCCACTAAGGTAGATGAAGCATTTCTGGAGCCTGAGTGGATTCAGGCCATGCAAGAAGAATTACATCAGTTCTAGCTCAACAATGTCTGGGAACTGGTCAAACATCCAGATCCTTGCAAGCACAATATCATTGGCACAAAGTGGATCTACCGCAACAAGCAAGATGAAAATGGCCTTGTGGTGAGGAATAAGGCACGGCTCGTAGCTCAAGGCTACACACAAGTTGAAGTAATTGATTTCGATGAAACTTTTGCACCCGTTGCTAGACTTGAGGCTATTCGCATATTACTTGCTTATGCTAACCATCATGACATCACTTTATATCAAATGGATGTGAAAAGTGCATTCCTCAATGGTAACCTTGAGGAAGAAGTATATGTTGCTCAACCCCCAGGTTTTGAAGATCCAAAGAATCCTGACAAAGTCTTCATACTCAACAAGGCCCTCTATGGCCTCAAGCAGGCCCCACGGGCGTGGTATGATACCTTGAAGGAATTATTCATGAAGAAAGGCTTCAAACCCGGTTCACTCGACCCTACTCTTTTCACTAAATCTTATGATGGTGAATTGTTTGTGTGCCAAATATATGTTGATGATATTATCTTTGGCTGTACTGACCAACGTTATAGTGATGAATTTGCCTATATGATGAGTGAAGAATATCAAGTGTCTATGATCGGAGAGTTGAAATTCTTCTTAGGTCTTCAAATTTGTCAACAAAGCAATTGAATATTCATATCTCAGGAGAAATACCTCAAGGATGTACTGAGGAAATTCAGCATGCAAGATTGCAAAGGCGTCAAAATTCCTATGCCCACAAATGGCCATCTGTGCACCGATGAAAATGGTATCGACTTTGATCATAAGGTATACTGCTCCATGATTGGCTCTTTATTGTACTTATGTGCATCTAGGCCAGACATAATGCTTAGTGTTTGCATGTGTGCCCGATTTCAAGCTACACCAAAGGAATCACACCATAAGGCTGTGAAGCATGTTCTTCGATATCTAGCTCACACACCAACACTTGGATTATGGTACCCCAAGGGCTCGGCTTTTGATCTCATTGGATATTCTGACTCTGACTATGCTGGTGATCGTGTGGACCGCAAGTCAACATCTGGTACATGTCATTTCCTCGGATGATCTTTGGTCTGTTGGTCCTCGAAGAAACAGAATTGTGTATCACTATCTACTGCTGAAGCTGAGTATATTGCCGCTAGTTCTTGCTGTGCTCAATTGCTATGGATGAAGCAAACTCTCAAGGACTACGGAGTCAATATGAAGAATGTGCCTCTCTTCTGTGACAATGAGAGTGCCATCAAGATTGCTCACAACCCAGTTCAGCACTCGAAGACAAAGCACATTCAGATTCGTCATCATTTTATTCGTGATCATGTGTTGAAGGGCGACATTTATATTGAGAATGTGAAGACTGAAGAACAGCTAGCCGATATCTTCACAAAGCCCTTGGATGAGAAGAGATTTAGCAAGTTGCAGTGTGAGCTAAATATCCTAGAATCTTTGAATGTTCTTTGAAAAGGACACTCATCCTAACACTTATGCAAAATTGATGACTTAGATGTGCAACACATGAAGAAACATTTTTCTTCAATCAATGAAGAATAACACTCTTAGTGTGAAGAAATTAACGAAGAATTTGATTCTCAGAACCCTACGATAATTGTACGTGGTGTCTGAAATCATCATTCTTATGCGGTGGGTCACGCCACCACCAAAAGTTGAAATTCCTCAATTGTTCATATTCTTCAACTTTGCATTGTCTTCACTGTTTCCGTCATTTTTCTTCATTGGCTATATATATATGAGTTTATGTCCTCTATAGCATTCACTTATTGCTAATTCTTCAAGTTGGTTTTTCTGCTAAGTGAATGTGATCGGACCCTTTCCTCCTCTATGCTATACTCAACCCAATATGTTAACAAATTCTTCATGTGCGTTCTATTTGAAACTCGTTCAAAATCTTCACTGTGTCCTAGTCAGCTGAAGAAATTGCGAACGGAACTTTAAAACCTATCTTATCTAAATTTTCGGCTTTGCCGCTCAAACCACTCCTCATCCCACGATACACTTATCCATTCACCCACGATCACACACGATCTCCACCTCTCAGTACGTGGGTGACACATGTCAAGTGAATGAGAAGGGTCAGGGGCACGTTCGTCCAATTTCTTCAGGTGAACAGTTTTTCACCATGGCTATAAATACCCCTCTTCCCCTTCCTCACTTCTTTTACTCTGCTCAACCTCTCTCCAGCTTGAGCTTCTCAAACCCTAGCGCCGCCGCTACTTCATCGTTGCCGGTGAGGAAGAGCTTCACTGCCTCGACCTCGTCGCCACCGTACTCGCACCGGCCGCGGAAATCTTCACTCCACTGCCGCCGTAGCCGTCTTCCTCCGCCGAGTTAGGGCGTGGAAGATCTACACAGATGAACTTCACTGTTCGTCGTGTTCTTCATCCAGGGTAATTAAAAGTTACTTTTACTTCCCTCGTTGATTCGAACGATTATCTACAAAATCTTCAAAGGTGTTTTTCTTCATATGTTCACACACTAAAACACTTCTCATATCATCTGTTCTTGATTCGTTTCTCTAAGCTATGTTTTTCTTCAAGATTCCTCAAATGTGTGGATTTTTGATCTCCACATCTCTGGAACCTAAGAGAAGAACGCTTAGTGAAATTCTTCAAGACTCATCTGGTCAAATTCCTCAAACTTGTTCTTTTTACAAAACCTTCTGAGAACGCATATGACCTCTCCAAATTCCTCACAACTATGCTCTGTTCACAGGTACTCATGTCAGCTACTGAATCACTAGGTTCTCATCAACTTAACTCATTTGCAGCGTTCCTCGAAGAAAAGTTGCATACTTCTTCAGAGAATTCAATTGTTCAAATTCCTCAACTGAAGAAAATGGCTGACGGTAAGAAGCCACAGAAAGGAGGAAAGAGGGCTGAGGTCAACACAGCGTTTGAGATCCCTGATAATATATATGCTGGGTACTGCACACCTCCCGAGGAAGACAAAAATCAGCGCAAGGTGCGCATTCAGAAGATAGAAAGGAGATGGGCTAGAGAGTGAAGGGAGTACAGATATGTCACTCCCAAATACAAGAAGAAATTCGCACTCAATCCTCCATGCCCAAGACCTCCATTGGCACCTGGCCAAATAGCAGATCCCACCAGCCTCAAGCGCGGTGAGGACTATCCTGATGAATGGGCCAAGCGCCAAGCCAAGTTGGCTAAGAAAGCCAGAGAAGCAGTGAGGAAATTCGATGAAGACTCTTCTGCTTCTGCCTCTACTGAGGCCTCTGCTGTCAAGCCGAAGAAGGCTATGTCAAAGAAGCCTGCGCGCAAGCCAAGTGCTTCACCAATAGTGCCCTCAAGGCCAAGTTCCTCAGCAATGCCCTCACGGCCAGAATCCTCAAAGCCCTCACGGCAAATTCCTCATACATCTCCTACTCCTCAAAAGTCCTCAGCTCCTCCGCCAAATTCTTCGGCCACTCCGACAAAGTCCTCTGCACCTGTGCATCTCACCACGTGCCAAAGGACTACTGGCATCTCAATTGCCTCAGGAGCTTCAGCTAGTTCCTCAGCTGCACCAAATTCCTCAACGGGACCCTCTCTACTGAAGACAAAGGCCACTGCTGGACGAGGTCCTCGCCCAAGTCCTCAGAAGAAGCAGGTCGCCTTCCAAGTGCCGTCTGAAGAAGACGAAACTGATGATGATGAACTTGCTGAAATCATCAGAAATAGGCAAGTCAGGGACGCTAGAGCCAAGGGAACAAATGTGCCACTTCTTTTGGATCCCAAGTTGATCCTTGAATACATTGATGTTTGGAACAAGGACCCCAACACTGCCATGCCTGACTTCAAGCTGACTCCTGGCCAAAGTCACATGCCGACTCACTTCATACAAGAAGAAAAATGGAAATTTGAGAAGGCCAGGCAGATCAAGAAAGCGTAGTACAAGAAGGAGCGCTATCTGAAGAAAAACATTGTCTGTATGACAACTGAAGAACTTGTCGCTGTTCAAACTGAGATCAAGAAACTCAGTGATGAATTTGATGCATACCATGCTGATTGGCTTGGAGCTAAATTTCGTTTTGTGAGACTTGCTGATAACTTCACCTCAAATGTTGCAGCCCCAACGCAACAGGAAGTTCCTTAGGCTGAAGCATCTGCTCAGCCAACTAAAGAACATGCCAACACCGCTGATGAAAATCAGGCTGCTGAAGAAAATGTGAGTTCTAGTGCTGATGACTGCATTCCAGCCGCTGAAGAAATTGCCAGGGCATCCACTAGTGGTGCGCCGGAAGAAATTGAAGAAATCAAGGCAACTGCATCAGTTGTGCCTGAAGAAAATCAACCAGATTCCTCTGCTCCTCCTGCGCCAACACCAACTCTGATCCTTCCATCTGCATCAAATGTGAAGAAAACCAAGGCTACAGAGCATGCAGCAGTGAAGAAAAGGAAAGCATCAGCTACTTTAGATTCTTCAGCTCCGAAGAAGGTGAAGCCTTTGACCAGTTCATTTGCTAATCCCATTGATGCTGTTCCAATCTCAACCATGCCATCAAAGGACCTTGTTCCTTTTGGTGAAGAATATGAGATCCCTAGCAGATCTGATGAAGAAAATCATTCCGCTGCTTCGTCAGAGCAGATTGATGAAGAAATTGAAGTGGATACGATCCCTTCAACACCTGTTATCTCCTCGCCTATGCCTCAGTTCACAGCTGAAGAGGCTGGCGTTGAAGAAATGGAAGATGAAGATGTGGACGTTGGCTGCGCCACACCAGTGATGAGTGATGATTTCTGGGAAAGTCAGCATCCAAACTCTCCAATGTTCACACCGTTGCAGCAAATACCTCAGTCCCCCACACAAACTGTTCAAATGGGATCTAAAGAAACTCACCCCACTTCATCTGTACATGAGGAAATTCCAGCCACTAGCGCTGAAGAAACTGCTGCTGCTGAACATCTGAAGACGCAGACTACCACTGAAGAGGAACCAGAAATTCCTCAGCCTGAAGAACCTGAGATTGCGATTCCTGAGGTCGTGATGCAACTCACTGACACTCCTCTGCCCAAGCCAAAGGATCCATTCTCACGCAAGCAAAAGTTCAAGGCTGATGATTTCTTTGGCGAGCATGTATTCTTCGAAGACTACAACCCTTATAACTCTGCTCGCATTAGGAAGAGGCGTTTCTGGACTGCTAGTCAAGCCAATTTCTATTCCTCGGTGTTGTTCAACAAAGAGAAAATCTTCTACCATGAGCACATTCCTCACATGGATATGGAATCTCTGTCGTGCTTCGTGCCAGTCCTCAGTGTTCTTCACGACGCTGGACTGTTAAATTTTTGCTCTGACATCTGTGATTGGAATGAAGAACTGATTCTTCAATTTTATGCGACGCTGCACATCACAGGAGATTCTGAAGATGTGAATTCATGGGTGCTGGACTGGATGTCTGAAAACACTCACTACACAGCACCAGCTTCTGAATTGCTTCGTGGCTTACCACTCAGTCCTCCCCTTGAAGAAGCTCGTTGCATCTATAGTGAACCTGAGCTTACAAATCACTAAATGCAGGTTCTGATGAAACCTTTGAAGCCAGGTCAGGCCCCACGAACCAAATTCCTCGTGAAGGAATTGCTTTATGTGCCCAGAACTGTCTATCATATTCTTATGAGGATAATGAGTCCTATCAAAGGCCACGACTCATCTGATGAGGAAATTGTTGGCATCATGAAGAATCTGGTATTCAACATCGTTCATGGCATTCCTGTCAATTATCACGATTTCTTCATGAGGACTCTGGCAAAGGTTACACTGTCTCCATTTAAGCTGAAGCCTTATGCACCTTGGATTATGAGATTCCTCAGGACAAGGTCTTCACTCAACTACAAAGTTGATTTTCAGAATCATCTCAGCTACTTGCCCCCGATTTAAGTCCTCAAGCAAACCTATTTGTCAGTTGATGAAAAGGGTAAGGCACCAGCTGTTATAGATGAAGGCATTCGTCCATTGGATGGTCAGTTTCGCAAAGCTGCCTCTTATTCCACCAATGATGACTCTGCCACACATGACTCTGCCAATGTACCCAAGTCTACTCCTCAAGCCACTGCTCCTCGTGTGATGACTGATCATGAGCTTCTACTTAGTCTTCACCAGAAGGTGGATCAAAATCATAAATGGGTGAAGCGTCAGTTTGGTTCATTTCTTCACAACATGACTGCTACACACAATGCAGTGAAGAAAAACCATTACTACCTCCATGAAGTTTTTGGTCGCACCTGGGCAATACTGTCACATCTGTATGGTGAAGACGATTTGAAGAAAATGGGTCTCAAGGAAGATTTTGACTGGTCTGCACCTCCATGGAAGAAATTCAAGAAGGTCAAGGTTCCTTCTCTGGTGGCCAGCTCATTTTCTTCATCACGCGACACTGATGAGAATGAAGACTTGGACGACACTGTGGCAGGCCCTACTACAACAAACGACCCCAACAACGTTGGCGCTCCTTCATCAACTTGATATTCTTCAGGGGCGTTAGTCCTCATATTCGATCCTTTGGTCATTTGATGACAAAGGGGGAGAATTTTGAGTTAATCTTCAAGCGGGTCTTTCTATATGGGCGTTTTTTTGTTAAGTTACAACTCTCGTTCTTTTGAGACTTTATTGGATCGAGTTGTAAACTTAAATCTGATGGTGCTCTGATACTTTTGATATGCTTTTCTGCATGCTTATTCCTCATATATGATAATGCACGCATGCTGAATTACATCAGTCACCATATTTCATCATGCATTTCAAATTCTTCACTGTTATATGTCAAATGCGTGTATGAATTACAAGATATAGGGGGAGATCTCCATGATTCAACTCTTCAAGTGTGCATTGCTTCAAAATCAAATTCCTCACTATGACATCTTCAGGGGGAGTTCTTCTATATCTTGCAATCAAATTCCTCAATATCAGTATTTACACTTCATTTGTTTATCTCCGTTGAAAACTTAACCTATATTGTCATCAATCATCAAAAAGGGGGAGATTGTAAGTGCATCTAGTGCCACTTAGTGATTTTGGTGTACTGAAGACTTATAGGTTAAGGGACTAATGTGTTTGTGAGTGTACACAAGTCTATAAGTCTATGAGGAGTTTGATATTTATAGAGAAAGTCGACCCCTAAAAATGAAGTTCTTCGACTGAAGACTTTGGATTTCTGAAGACTTTCTGAAGACTTTGAAAGTGAAGAAATTGGTGTGACCTTGAAGACTTGGTATTCATTTGAGGAATATGAAGCGTCAAGACTTTTGTTTTCGTAGTTTCATTTTCTCTTTCTTGAGTCATAGGAAACACCGTACTGTTAAAGGGGGTCGAGGAAATACTAAGGAAAAATTTCCATGTGATGCTCAACTCAAAATCCTATACCTACCAATCCCTTCGAGTGAAGCCATTGGAAATCTCATACAGTCCAGTCATATTCTTTAGTGACAGAGACAAAGTTCTTTTGGTCTCTGAGGAATTTGTTCTGACTAAGGAGTTAGAAATTCGCCAGTGCGGATTGTCTACACAGTGAGGAACATGATAGCCCGGAGGATTTTGCTACTCAAAATTCTGACCGTTGCTGTGCTATGCGCCAGCTGTTCCAAAATATCTATCCACCTAACGGTCATATCATTGAAGGGCATTTATGTCTTATCATGTCGGGCTGCTCCCTAGGCTATAAATAGCCGCCCCCTACAACCACTAGCTGGTTGGCTGCTCCGAGAGAAACAAACACTTGTCATTTGAGAGCAACCCATCATCCGAGGACTTTGAGCGAAAATCATCAAGTGAGGAAAAACCCAAACCCAAACACCTACAAACCCCAAGTGATTGAGCATCACTGAAGAGATTGATCCTGTGTGGATCCGACGCTTGTTACCTTTGAAGACTGTGCTTCTTCCACACAGTTAGGCGTCATGGTCTAGAGCATCCAAGAGGAATTGTGGATCGCCAAGTGACCTAGTTTGTGAAGGTTCAGAAGTCACCTGAAGACTTACCATGAGTGATTGGACAAGGTCTGTGTGACCTTAGTTCAAGGAGAATACGGTGAGGACTTGGTGTCCTGAGCTGCGTGTTCAGGACTGGGTGTCCGGGACTGTGTGTCCTCGAGTTTAAATACTCAGCCGCTCCAACCAGACGTACAACTGAGACAACAGTTGGAACTGGTCTACCAGATCATTGTCTTCGCCAAGCTTACTGGTTCTATTTCCTCAACTCTTTCATTTCTTCATAACCGTGTTGTGTGCTTGTTCATATCTGTGCTTGAAGACTTTGACTGAAGACTTTCTCAATTTCCTCAGTCTGTTTGTCTTCATCCTGTGTTATCCTGTGATTACGCTTTCAGTACTCTGTGCTTGTCTTCATTTCATCATGATGACCATGCTTGTCTTCAGTTATGTTTACTTCTGAGTACTTATTCCGCTGCTAGTAGTTCTTCACTAAGGAATTTCCTCACCGGCAAATTCCTCAGTGAAGAATTCATAAAAATCGCCTATTCACCCTCCTCTAGTCGATATAACGCACTTTCACCAGTGGTTCCGGACTCGGGCAGGCGGCCTCCTTCCAAGAGGGGCAAGACGCCTGTGCCGGTGACCTCTGTCCATCCGGAGGCACCGGACCATCTACTGGGAGCACTTCGCAGCGCTTCCATCAACGAAGAGCACCGCACTATTATGAGTGCAATGGTCCAGAAGGTTCAGTCCGCCAAGAGCAGACTGACTGAAGCCTGTGCCAGCCTTCTAACAGGCTTTGAGGTAAGTTTTTGGAATATAGGAAAAATATTACCGCATAGACAGTAGCCCCTGATTCTCTGTTCGGTGTTCACAAAGAAAAGTCGAACAGAGGATCAAACAATATCGTAGGAGTCTAATATAAGTATGTCTATATGCGTATGCAGGCTTCGCTGCTGGCCTCTGCCGCACTGGCTGCGGAGGTTGCCGCACTAAAGCAGGACCTCCAAGGGTCCAAGGAAGAGCTCGGCCTTGCCAAGAGGCAGCTCGAGGAGAACAAAGGTAAGTAGTACCTAGTCTATGGGTATATATAAAAAGAATGCGATTGCAAAATAACAAGATCATCGTAAATTTGCCAGGGGCCACGACCAAGGTGGCGACCCTGAAGCAAGCGCTATCCGAGGCCGAAAACAAAGTGGCCAAGGAGCGCACCGAATGGGAAAGGCAGGAGGCTCGGGTGGGCGAGGTGCAACAAGAGCTCCATGCTCTCATGACGAAGCACGAGGCGTTGGAGCTTGACTTGAAGATGCGAGAGTCCGAGCTTGCCGCAGCCCTTGAGAGCGCAAAGAATGCCAAGGCCGAAGCCCAAAAGGCCCTCTAGGAGATTGATACGATGAAGAAGATGCATTCTATATGCAAAGCAAGCATGTAAAAATTAAATTACTTGTTACTTACCCGAATCCGGAGCTCTCTAGGAGCATTCGCAGATTTGCCCCGCAGCGTGTCGGATGCTGCCAAATTTTACTGGGCCGAGGAGGGAAGTTCCACGTAGAAGCTATTCCGGTCTCAGTATACTGGGACCGAACACCCGACGCCCATGAGCGACCAGCTGAAGCAGCTGGTCAAGCTACACAAGGCGGCCGAACAGGCCATGAAGGGCTTTATAGTTCGGATGTGGCCTGGCGACGCCCTTCCCAACAGCTACTTCGGCCTGATGAGGCGGCTTGTGGATGCCTACCCACGGCTGGAAGTCATCAAGCAGTCCATCTGCATCGAAGGTGCACACCGGGCTTTCGCCCGTGTGAAGGTGCAATGGGCCAAGCTGGACGCCGTGAAGCTGATCAAGGAAGGGCCGCTAGAGGGCAAGGAGCATCGCCACCCCAACTACGAGGGTGTCCTGAAGGGTGCTCGTCTCGTAGCAGACGAGTGTACGAAAGATATAATATTTGAGTGAACTTGCTCGTGTAATCCTGTATTCATGAAAACTTGTTCATATGCGCTATGCAACGCTTGTTTGAATTTAAAATATTACCTTCTGTTCGGCTGTTTATCAAATCTGAGAGATGGCTAGTCGTCGGCTTCTGCCCCCATGCCACGAGTGCTGGGGTGTTCGGGATAAACTTGAGCACTCTTGTTCCCATTTTTGGGTCCTTCGAGGGAGGTGCTCAGCACAACGAACAAGGCAATCAGACTATAATGTGCTATCACTCTCACTTAGCCATAAATTCTATAATTTCAAATTTCGGTGAAGCCCCTAGTGTTCGGAAGGCCGAATTCGGGGTGCGATACACGCCTTAAGCCGGACATGGCCGACTCCTCGCTCTAAGCGGCATAAGTCTTTAAGGACTCGAAAACCTCTCGAACAGCGACCAGTCTCTCGCCTTATCATGACAGTCAGTTTTAGCTTTCTCTACTGAGGTGCTTAGCCCAGCAGAACCGGGGCACAATCGCAGTAGTTCTCCCAGTGCTACCTTAGCCGATATAGCGGAACGTAAGGTACCAAAACATGGAAGCCGGGCAAACCCAACTATTGACCCAAGACATGATTCGAAGCTGATGCATATAATGATATAAGTTCGGGATGCCGCACTGTCGAAAGTGTTCAGACTTCTCACGCCGTATTATGGGGTATGCTTAATCCCCTAGCGTATTGGTCGTACCAGAGTGTACGGGTGCTGGATGTCATGAATGAACATATATATATATATATATATATATATATATATATATATATATATATATATATATATATATATATATAAGAAGAATGCAATAATAGTCTTGATGCTATGCATTGGTTATTCAAAAAGGTGTGTTAAAGCAGAATGATACAGGTAGTGTGATAAGCAAAAAGTAGGACTATGTCCCCTCCAAGGGCAAGCTGAAGAATAGTATTAAAGCAAGTATTTCACTCGTTATCGTAATCCACCTGGGAGTTCCGTGGTGTGACGTAGCTTTCTGCCTTCTTGGTTGCTGCATCATATGTTCGGCAATCATGCTGCCGGATAGGGTTTCCAGAGATTAAAGTCCTGAAAGAGAAAAATAACAAAGCAGGAAGCCCCTAGTGCGGTTTAAGCCGCGTCTTGGAGCATGCCGTAATCGTGCCCCTCCCTACCTGTGCCCACGGTATTTTTAATGCGTAATTATCTACACGTGGCACGAGTTTTGCCGTTTAGCTTGGGCCGGGGTGGGGGCCGCATTGCTATGCGAGCTCGGAACATGCAAGGCGGTCCTGTTGCCGATTACTCCGGGTGCGCTTGAAGGTGTTCGGGTCCTTAAACACCGAACTAGTGGATTGCCTTAAGAGGCTGCTTTGCGCTTCTGCTGCGAGGGCCGCAGTTTGCTCCTCCGTTCAGAGAGAGCGCTCTGTGTTTCCATTAACTGTAATGAACCCCCGAGGTCCTATCATCTTGAGCTTGAGGTATGCATAATGCGGTACCGCTTTGAATCTCGCAAATGCGGTTCGCCCGAGCAGTGCATGATAACCACTGTGGAACGGGACTATATCGAAGATTAACTCTTTGCTTTGGAAGTTATCCGGGGATCCGAAGACCACTTCCAGTGTGACTGAGCCTATGCAATGGGCCTCTACACCTGGTATGACGCCTTTAAAGGTCGTTTTTGTGGGTTTGATCCTTAAGGGGTCTATACCCATTTTGCGCAATGTGTCCTGGTAAAGCAGGTTCAGGCTGCTGCTGCCATCCATAAGGACTCGAGTGAGGTGAAATCCATCAATGATTGGGTCTAGGACTAGTGCGGCAAATCCGCCATGACAGATACTAGTAGGGTGGTCCCTGCAATCGAAGGTGATCGGACAGGAGGACCATGGGTTGAACTTTGGGGCGACTGGCTCCAACGCATATACGTCCCTGAGCGCACGCTTCTGCTCTCTCTTGGGGATGTGGGTTGCATATATCATGTTCACTGTCCACACTTGTGGGGGGAACCTCTTCTGTCCTCCGATGTTCAACTGCCGGGGCTCTTCCTCGTCATCGCTATGTGGCCCCTTGTCTTTGTTTTCAGCATTTAACTTGCCGGCCTGCTTGAACACCCAACAATCCCTGTTGGTGTGGTTGGCTGGCTTGTCGGGGGTACCGTGTATTTGACACGAGCGATCGAGTATACGGTCCAAACTGGACGGGCCCGGAGTGCTTCTTTTGAATGGCTTTTTCCGCTGACCGGGTTTAGAGCCTTTGAATCCGGCATTGACTGCCGTATCCTCGGTATTGTCACTGTTAATGCGGCGCTTATGTTTGTTGCGATGTGACCTGCTATTGCCGTCCTTGGTATCCGAAGTACCATGGTTCTTTGATATGTTATTACTGCGAGCCAGCCAACTGTCTTCTCCCGCACAAAAGTGGGTCATGAGTGTCGTGAGGGCTGGCATAGATTTCGGCTTTTCCTGACCAAGGTGCCGGGCTAGCCACTCATCGCGAATGTTGTGCTTGAAAGCTGCTAGGGCCTCTGCATCCGGACAGTCGACGATTTGATTTTTCTTTGTTAGGAACCATGTCCAGAATTGCCTGGCCGATTCCTCTGGCTGCTGGATTATGTGGCTCAAGTCATCGGCATCTGGTGGTCGCACATAAGTGCCCTGAAAGATGTCGAGGAATGCGGCTTCCAGATCTTCCCAATAGCCAATGGACTCTGCTGGCAAGCTATTGAGCCAATGCCGAGCTGGTCCTTTGAGTTTGAGTGGGAGGTATTTAATGGCGTGTAGATCGTCACTGCGTGCCATGTGGATATGCAGGAGGAAATCCTCGATCCATACCGCAGGATCTGTTGTGCCGTCGTATGATTCTATATTTACGGGTTTGAAACCCTCTAGGATTTGATGATCCATTACTTTGTCTGTGAAGCATAAGGGGTGTGCGGCGCCTCTGTACTGGGCTATATCGTGACGTAGCTCCAATGAGTCTTGCATGCTGTGCTCGGCCCAACCGGATTTACTTTTACTGTATCCGACGTGACGATTATCGTCTCGCATAGTGGCGCACCCTCGTGATTCGTAGATCGATCTTCCATGTTTTGCTTTGTCCTACAATACGTCTCGCAGGTCTGGCGTATTTCCCCATGCCTTTTTATTTGAATGGCGTCAGGGTGCAGGCTAAGCTTTTGGCTGGAATGCCTCTCTGTCGCAGCCACGAGGTGGCCGATCAGCCGTGTCATACGCTTCTTCCTCCAGTCGGGGTAGCAACCTGCATTTTGGGTAACTCTTGGAGGGGCGTTCGATTTTATATTCCTCGCCGCAAGGACTTAAGTCCATCTGTAAGCTAGCAGATCTTGATCAGCTTGAAGCTGCTGCTGCTTTTTCTTAAGGCTATTTGCCGTGGCTATGAGCCGGTGCTTGAAGCGCTCTTGTTCGACGGGATCCTCTGGCACGACGAATTCGTCATCGTCGAGGCTTGCCTCGTCTTCGGAGGGAGGCATGTAATTATCATCCTCCTCTTCATCTGCCGCTCTCTCAGGAGGGCTGGCTTCTCCCTCCTCCTGCCCTAAATCGTGCTGGGGGGGATTGTTGCCATCTTCAGCACTATCCGGAGTGCTATTATCTCTTGTGCCGGTATCACCACTTTTGCTTTGGCGGGACTTAGAGCGGCGCCGCTGACGTTGGCGCATGGGTTGCTTCTTGGAGGGGTCATCCTCCGCTGTCTCGTCGCCATTGCCTTCTTTGGGTGTGTCCACCATGTATATATCGTATGATGAGGTGGCTGTCCAGTGCCCTGTCGGCAGTGGTTCCTCTTCGTCTCCCGCATCATCGTCCATACCGTCGATGTCTTTGGAGTCGAAGTCGAGCATGTCGGTTAAGTCGTCGACAGTGGCTACTAAGTGGGTGGTGGGTGGGCAGCGACTTTCTTCGTCATCCGCATCCCAATCCTGCCGGACATAGTTCGGCCAGGATCCTTCTGACAAGGAGAGAGACCTTAATGAGTTCAGTATGTCGCCAAAGGGAGAGTGCTGAAAAATATTCACGGAGGTAAACTCCATGATCGGCGCCCAATCAGATTCGCTAGGAACGGGCGCATGCGGTTCGGAGTCCATGGCCGGAGAAGGATCCGGCAGTTTGACAACACGGCTCTCGTGCAGGGTAAGGTCGATGTTCGGCTCGATCGCCGCTGAGGATAAGGCCTCTGTGGTGGGGTCCATCCACCTGTCCATGTACGGCGCAACTGGCTCCGAATTGAGGGTCGGAGCGGCTGCCTGTGCGTTCTCCTGAACACTGTCCGATGGTAGAGCTAAATCATACTCATTGTGACCGTGTGATGCACAAGGCAGAGACTCGAATCCGTCGAAGATCAAGTCTCCACGGATATCGGCCGTGTAGTTTAAGCTTCCAAACCTGACCTGGTGGCCAGGGCGTAACTTTCGATCTGCTCCAGATGGCCAAGCGAGTTGGCCCGCAGTGCGAAGCCGCCAAACACAAAGATCTGTTCGGGGAGAAAAGTCTCACCCTGGACTGTATCGCTGTCGATGATCGTAGGAGCCATCAAGCCTAACAACGATGACACAAAGGAACTCTCAATGAAAGCACCAATGTCGGTGTCAAAACTGGCGGATCTCGGGTAGGGGTTCCCAAAATGTGCGTCTAAGGCGGATGGTAACAGGAGGCAGGGAACACGATGTTTTACCCAGGTTCGGGCCCTCTTGATGGAGGTAAAACCCTACATCCTGCTTGATTTATTGTTGATGATATGGGTATTACAAGAGTTGATCTACCATGAGATCAGAGAGGCTAAACCCTAAAAGCTAGCCTATGGTATGATTGTATGTTGTACTATGGACTAAAACCCTCCGGTTTATATAGACACCGGAGGGGGCTAGGGTTACACAAGGTTGGTTACAAAGGAGGAGATATCCATATCCGTACTGCCTAGCTTGCCTTCCACGCCAAGTAGAGTCCCATCCGGACACGAGACGAAGTCTTCAATCTTGTATCTACATAGTCCAACAGTCCGACCAAAGGATAGAGTCCGGCTGTCCGGAGACCCCCTAATCCCGGACTCCCTCACCGAGCCTCAGCAGGATATTCTCCCACGCAATGTCATAATGAAGATAATATCAACAAAAGGCATTACAGACACTTTATATGCCCCCACGGGGTTTGTTTCGATTCCTTGCGGGGAACAAAAGGAAAGGAATTCCTAAGGGTTCTATCTACACGCGCCAGATGTCACCGACGCCATTATCAACAGTGGGCCACGTGAGGCCTGCGCCAACCCCATCCAGATCAGTGACGGCGTCGGCTAGACGCCGCGGCCCTGCTCCGAGCGCGGCAAGAGCTCAGGGGCTCGTAGCTGTCGTCACTTGTCTCCGGAGTCTCAACGGGCTCGGGAGAATCGCTGGACCACCAGGATTCGCCGCTGTCGCTGGAGGGGCTGCTGGTGAGGCCGGCGGCAGGCCCGGCGCCCATCGCTGCGTCATCCTAGCGACCACCTTCAGGGCAACACTCCAAGCGGTGGCCTTCCTCGTCAAAGACCTTGAAGAACAACATGGAGGCGCCGTCGTACTTGAAGTGGATCGCGAGGGCGCCTTCCGCATGACACACCCGAGTGACCTCGCCCCAGCCTCTGGTCATAAAGATCTTCCTCGAGGAGACGGCCTCAACCTCCGCTCCGGTCGCCGGCGTGTCGCAGTCGGCGTGCTGCAGCCAAAGCTCGAGGGGTCCCCTCGGTGGCATCTCGGCAAAGAAGAAAGAGGGGAAGCGGATCCAAGTGCTCGGAGGCATCACCGCCCACAGCACGAGCTCGCGCGAGGAGTCCGCGGCGTGGACTCCGGGGGCGACGACGCGTGCCACATTGGCGCGACGACCATGGCTGCGGCGCAGGCGCCGCCGCTCGCCACCTCTTCCCCCCGAGCCTACAACTTGGGCGTACAAGGGTAACGGGTACCCAGGAGGGGGCCACTCGCACCAAGGCCTCGTCACCACCTGCATCGCCGCCGCGTCATGGCGGTGGCCCGGCCTCTTCTTCGGCGGGAGCAGCCCAGGCTCATCGTGGGGAGTCTTCCCCTTCCTAGCGGTGGAAAACCTTCGGACGGGCGCCATTGGTGTCGCTACCGACGATGGAGCAAGGGGGAAGGGGGGAGAAGCGAGCGGAATGGAAGAGATGGGCGACAGGGGCTTTGCCCCCTCCCCATTTATAGCAGGAGAAGGCCAACTAGTGCCCCCCACGATTAGAGGTAATGATGGTTTTCCCATGCATGCAACAGTGACTCATCAAGTCGGGAAGTTGCCGAGGCAGCGTGGGGAAGCGGAGACGCCCACGTCCAATCAACCGCCACGCGTCGACCAAGGCCGCAGGCTGTGGGGCCCCGCAGCGCTCCGCACTTGACCTTTGGCTTCGCCTCGAAGCCAAGCCCGAGCGCGCCTTGGGCCCGGGGGATACTGTCGGTGTTCTGGGAACGGGGGTCCCCAGACTTGCCTGCCTGCGGCCCACGGCGTGGCCCTACGAGTGGGCCCGTATGGCTCATCTTCACCAACAAGCATTCAATACCCTCGCGAGGGGCCAAGCCCCGTGAGGCGGACGACGCAAGACCTCGTCAGGAGCGGCCTCATCAGGCTGACTCGCGAGGGGAGGAGATATCAAGGCAAGGCAAACCGCGCGAGGTTCCCATGACGTGAGACATGACGATCGAGACCAGGCAGGCGCCAGCATGCACAGTGTCCTTGTTTCCTCTTTGGTGCTAAAGAGGCAAGCGCAGGCGAGGAGTACCGAGGCGTCAAGCAAAGGTCTCCATATCGGTGCAACGAGACCAAGACCAGCAGGACGGCAAGACAGAGATCACCGTGGATCCCAAGACGGCGTCGCCACCAGAGCCTTTGGCAGGTGAAGACTGCTTTTGTCAGGATAGCTTGTACTACCTGTCCCCTTTCAAATTGGCCATTGTTGGCTCCCTTCCCGCTCAATATTTGGGGAAAGGACCAGGGCCTCTATATATAGGAGTAGCCACCATCGTAGGCGGGGAGACCTCATATTGGACCGGATCCATTCCACCAAGACCACCACACAAGTTAGCCAAGCACAAGAACTCCTTGCCTTAGGAGGCTGTTCTTCCCCTTGTACTGCTCATCCTCAGCCCAAGAGGCAATCCACCACCACCACACTGGATTAGGGTATTACACCACAACGGTGGCCCGAACCAGTATAAATCTTGCGTCCCTTGTGTTGCGAGTTCGTCGAGCTAGCCTCTGAGATCGTAGCGAGGTTAGGGCGTGGATCGGTAGGGGGAGATCTTCGTGTGCACCCCAGTGTTCGAACCTTGAGGGTTTTGCTGGAACCCAAAATCCGACAGCCTCATACTCAGCTGCATTGTTAGTACAAGGGAACATCAGATGGAGAACATAAGAAAATTAATCACCTCGTGGGGAAGTCAAGACAACTCCAACCCCCGAGCCCTCCAATTGCCTAGACCCATCAAAGTGGATAGTCCAATATGTGTTACCTGGCTTCTCCTCAAGCATCTGCAACTCTGACCAATCATTGATAAAATCCACAAGTGCTTGAGACTTGATGGATGTACGAGGCACATACTTTAACCCATGAGGTCCAAACTCAATGGCCCACTTGGCTATCTGACCTGTGGCTTCTCTGTTTTGAATGATATCCGCTAAAGGGGAGAACTAACCACGGTGATAGGATGACCCAGAAAATACTGTTTCAGCTTCCGGCTAGCCATAAAACCCCGTGTACAAGCTTCTACCAATGTGGATACCTTTGTTTGGATTCAATAAGGGCCTCACTGATGTAATAAACCGGTCGTTGAACCGGATATTCTTTGCCTGCTTCCTTCCTTTCCACCACAATGGCTACACTAACAGCTCGGCTATTGGCAGCCACATATAACAACAAAGGCTCCTTGTCAATGGGAGCAGCAAGAATCGGCGGCTCGGCCAATTGTCTCTTCAAGGACTCAAATGCCTGATTAGCAGCATCACTCCAAACAAAGTGATCTGTCTTCTTCATCATCTGGTACAGAGGGATAGCCTTCTCACCCAACCGGCTTACAAACCAGCTCAAGGACGCAATATGACCCGCCAAACGCTGAACATCATTGATACACGCCGGCTTAGCCAGAGAGGTGATACCTTTTATCTTCTCTGGGTTAGCCTCAATACCCCATTCTGAAACTAGAAAACCCAAAAGCTTACTAGCTGGCACAACAATAACACACTTGGTCGGGTTAAGCATCATCTTATAAACCCGGAGGTTGTCAAAGGTTTCCTTCAAATCATCAATTAGGGTCTCCTTCTTCCTAGAATTCACCACAATATCATCCAAATAGGCATGAACATTGCGCCCAATCTGATTATGAAGATAATTCTACACACATCGCTGGTAAGTCGCGTGGGCGCTCTTGAGCCCAAAAGGCATACACACATAGCAGAAGGCTCCAAACGGAGTGATGAAAGATGTCTTCTTCTGGTCCTTAACTGCCATCTTGATCTGATGATAACCAGAATAAGCATCCAAAAAGCTCAAACACTCACAACCCGTCATAGCATCAATAATTTGATCAATACGTGGGAGAGCAAAGGGATCAGCCGGACAAGCTTTGTTTAAGTCCGTGTAGTCCACACACATACGCCGAGTGCCGTTCTTCTTAAGCACCAACACCGGGTTAGCCAACCACTCAGGATGAAAAACTTCAACAATAAACCCAGCTGCCAAGAGCTGGGCCACTTCCTCAACAATAGCCTTACGCCTTTCTTCATTGAAATGACGAAGAAATTGCTTGACCGGTTTAAACTTTGGATCAATATTAAGAGTGTGCTCAACGAGTTCCCTCTGTACACCTGGCATGTCAGAAGGTTTCCATGCAAAGATGTCCCGGTTCTCATGGATGAACCCGATGAGCGCGCTTTCCTATTTCGGATCCAGATTGGCACTGATGCTGAACTGCTTGGATGAATCGCCAGGAATGAAATCAACTAGTTTAGTGTCATCAGCCGACTTAGACTTCAAGACTGGATCATGCTCCGTAGTTGGCTTTTTCAAAGACGTCATGTCTGTCGGGTCAACATTGTCCTTGTATAACTTCAACTCTTTGGTCGCACAAACAAACTCGGCATAAGCAGCATCACCTTCCTCACACTCCAAGGCTATCTTGCGACTCCAATGTACTGTTATAGTGCCCTTGTGATCCGGCATTTTGAGCTGTAGATATACATAACAAGGCCGTGCCATGAATTTGGCATAAGCCGACCGTCCGAACAGAGCATGATAAGGGCTTTTGATTTTAACCACTTCAAAGGTCAACGTCTCAGATCTGGAATCATACTCTTCTCCAAAAGCAACTTCCAAAGATATCTTACCAACCGGATATGCCGACTTACCAGGTACCACACCGTGAAAAACAGTGTTTGACGGCTTAAGGTTTTTATCGGTCAACCCCCATACGATGGAAAGTATCATAGTAGAGGATATTAATACTGCTGCCTCCATCCATGAGTACCTTAGTGAACTTGTATCCTCCAACCTGAGGCGCCACCACCAGCGCCAAATGACCCGGATTATCAACCCGGGGTGGGTGATCCTCACGGCTCCAAATAATGGGCTGCTTAGACCATTGTAAATAACGGGGAACCACCGACTCAATGGTGTTTACTGCCCTTTTATGAAGCTTTTGTTCCCTCTTACATAAACCTGTGGTGAAGACGTGGTATTTCTCACTATTCAACTGCTTCGGGTTACTCTGATAACCAGATTGCTACTGGTGATTCCCCTGACCGGACTATTGATGATAACCACCCTGATTGCCTTGATTGCTTGGGTGATCCTGGAAGACGGAATTAGAACCGCCACTACTGTAACCCGGACCATGAAAACCGGAACCTGAGCCGCCGGCCGACCCATGATTGTTGTGAAACAAATTTGAAATTTTGAACTCCTTCATAATTTGGCAGTCTTTCCAGAGGTGACTGGACGGTCTTTCCCGTGTACCATGATTTAGGCAAGGCTCATTCATCATCTTCTCAAGGTTGATAGCTGCCCCTCGTGTCTGAGGAGGTGGCTTTCCCTTACGACGCTGATCATTATTATGCATGTTGGTGTTGGCCACAAAATCTGAATTGCCATCGGCCTTGCGCTTACCATTGCCCCCCTGATTCGCCGGGTTATGATGCTGGCCCTTGGTATTGCCACTCGTCTTTCCCTTTCCCGTCTATTCATCATCAGACTCGGGGGCCTTGGTACTGTCAGAGTCGGCATATTTAATCAGAGCTGCCATCAGCTCCCCCATGTCATTGCAGTGGCGCTTGAGTCGCCCTAGCTTCTGCTTAAGAGGCAAAAAACAGCAATTTTTCTCCAACATTAGGACCGCTGAGCCAGCGTTAATGTTATCCGATGAGTGCAGGATGGCTTTGACCAGGCGCACCCAATGGGTCGTTGAATCGCCCTCTTCTTGGGCACATGCATCCAAATCCACAATCGACATGGGCTGCTTGCACATATCTTTAAAATTTTGGATGAACTGGGACTTTAACTCAGCCCACGACCCAATGGAATTGGCAGGCAATCCCTTTAGCAAATTACGGGCTGGCCCATCTAGCATCATGGTGAAGTACTTGGCACATGCAGCATCACTGACCTCCAACAGCTCCATGGCCATCTCGTAACTCTCAATCCATGCCTTAGGGGGTAAGTCGACTATATAGTGAGGCACCTTACGAGTTACTTTGAAAGCTTTGGGAAAACGCTCATTCCGTAGAGTCGGTACTAAACATGGTACGCCAGTGGCTCTGGAGGTTACGCCGGCCTCCACCGAAGTTGTCGTATAAACTGGGGGAGGCGGATGAGCCGCTTGCTGAACCGCCTATTGAACCGCCCGTTCAGCCTCACGATGTGCTCCGTCCTGGCCCACCAAATTCCGAGCACCGTCACGCGTCGGTTCATGCCCACGAGGCTAGTTACGGTGCCTATCACTGCTTCAAATGGTCGGGGAATCCATGTGCCTACTGTAACTCCGGCTTGGGCGAGGGGTTGAGTGAATCCTTTCATGACTGTAAGAATAAGCCTCATGCTGCACCAATGCCGTCTGAAGAAGCTCTCTAGCCCTCCTTGTTTCAACCGCAGCTGGAGACTCACCTTCAACTGGGAGAGCCGCCAGTCGTGTCGCCGCAGCGATCATATTATCCAACGGGTTAGAGTAATGACCCGGTGGCATCGGTACATACTGTGGCGGGGTATTATTCAGACGAGGCAGATCTGTTGTGCGTGGCTGAGCCGACGCTCCGGTCCTAGGTATGGACACCACCCGGTTTACCTTCGGCGGTCCACTGGTCCCTGCACCAGGTGTATTGAAGAGGTTCCTCGCCTCGTAAACCAGGGGCAGATGACTATAGTGCCTTCTCCTCATGACTTTGTTTGAAGCATTCTGATCCAACAAGAGCCGGGCGGAATCAACCTGGATCTGTTGTGCCTGAGCATCCAGAGCGGCTCGCTCCGCAATCATCCTCGTGTTCTCGGCTACCAGATCTTCCTTGGCTTGAGCTATCTCATCTCTTAGTTTTGCGACTTCCGCGTTATGCTAAACTTGATCTGTCGGGTTAACCTCTACCGTTAACAATGCTGTCAAGTTGTCCAATAAGTTGGATAGGACCTGAGCCGGCGGGTGCACAGGGCCTCCTGCCCCGGCCGCCATCGCTGCCGCTGACCCGGAAACCATTGCCCCTGCAGTCGAAGAATTCTGCCCTGGCTGTGTACCAGCCATGAAAATCGCAACCCGGTTTGGCGGCTCATAGGGGTCCGGAATACTATCGCCATCGGAACAGCCCCCAAGCCTGCCGTCTTGCAGTTGATATAGTGAAGTAGTCTCGCCTGTGGATGACTCACCATCAGAATAGATGGCCGTGTCACCGCTAGACATGGATCCTTCCTCAAATTCCGCCCCATGGATGAATCCAACGAAGGCGTGCTTCATGGCGGGTTGAACCCGGGCAGGTCGTGCATGTTGAGCCGTCTCGATGACGTCGGCGTAGATGTCCGGCTCAGGGCCCGGTGTCGGTGTCAAAACCGGCGGATCTTGGGTAGGGGGTCCCGAACTGTGCGTCCAGGCTGGATGGTAACAGGAGGCAAGGGACACGAAGTTTTACCCAGGTTCGGGCCCTCTCGATGGAGGTAAGACCCTACGTCCTGCTTGATTAATATTGATGATATGGGTAGTACAAGAGTAGATCTACCACGAGATCAGAGAGGCTAAACCCTAGAAGCTAGCCTATGGTATGATTGTTGATGTGTATGTTGTCCTACGGACTAAAACCCTCCAGTTTATATAGACAACGGATAGGGTTAGGGTTACATAGAGTCGGTTACAATGGTAGGAGATCTGAACATCCGTATCGCCAAGCTTGCCTTCCACGCCAAGGAAAGTCCCTTCCGGACACGGGACGGAGTCTTCAATCTTGTATCTTCATAGTCCAGGAGTCCGGCTGAAGGTATAGTTCGGCTATCCAAACACCCCCTAATCCAGGACTCCCTCAGTAGCCCCCGAACCAGGCTTCAATGACGATGAGTCCGGCGCGCAGATTGTCTTCGGCATTGCAAGGCGGGTTCTCCTCCAAATTCCATGTACTTGTTGAATAAAGTCTGGTTTCTTATAGATGTTGCGCTCCTTGGCTTCTGCGCCCAATAATGGCTGCTCCCCACGTGTCAAACGAATATGAAAGGTCTGAGTGTTTTTAAATTCACACCCCTAGCCGCGTAAACAAGTTGACCTATTTAAAGAGACGAGGATTTAGATCTAAACCACACCTTCCCCCTTCGCGAGTGTTCATCAGAGCGCATTCGACAAAGATCCATTCCACCATGGCCAGCCGTCGCGACTCCTCCTCCCACCCTTCCAGCCCTAAGCCTGGACATTGGGAAAGATGCTCCATCCCGCATAGCGAGTTAGTGACGCTCCAGACCAAGGGATTTCTCCCCCCGGCCTATATGATCCCGGTTCGAGCCGGTCTTGCCGTCTATAACGGCGGAGGGCAAGCGGAGAGCGCCCCTAATCCCTCCAAAGGAGAGCGGGTGTGCCTCGTACCTTATTTAATAAGGGGGCTCAGATTTCCCATCCATCCATTTCTCCGGGGGCTGCTGGAGTTCTACGGCCTCTAGCTACATCATATCACGCCTGCCTCAGTATTGCATATCACGGGCTTTGTAGCCCTCTACGAGCTGTTCTTGGGTGTTGAAGCTCATTTCGGACTGTGGAGGGAGCTATTTTGCCTCGTGCCCCGTTCCAAGAAGGGGTCTATGTATCAAGTGGGCGGAGCCGAAGTATGGCGCATCATCGGGACCGGCTATCTGTCCGGAACCCCAAAGAAGGCGTCCGAAGACTGGCCCTCGGAATGGTTTTACATAGAAGATGTCCCGCTACCGGATCCTGTCCGGATCGGCCTCCCTGAATTCAACAATGCTCCCTTAAAGAAGCGCCTAAGCTGGCGCCCACGGAGCCCTCAAAGGGAAAGTGACAGGGACATTGTTTACCTGATGGGCCGGATAAGATTGTTAGCTCATTCCGGACTAACCATGATCGGTGTCATGGCCGCATGCATCATGCGAGGGGTGCATCCGCTACAGTATAGAAGCCACCCCATGTGGGATTTCAACGGGGAGGACGACACCACCCGCTACGGTCGTAAGGGGCCGGATTCGGCTGCGGCTCTAATAAAGACCTTGTCCGCTTTGTACAAGGGAGAAGAGGAGGATTTTCTCCGTGTTAACCCAAAGGGTGGATTTTCCATGTACAATCCTCCAAGCTGGGTGAGTGATCACATCTTGCCCATCCGTTTTATATCCCCATTGTTAAATATTTAATCTTAGCGATTTCGACGCAGGAACTACACCAGGCCGTTAAAGAAATAAATAGCCCTCCTCCACAACCCGAGGACCCAGGACGGTCCCTCGACCCGGACTCGCAAGAGGATCCGGAGCTTTCGGTGGATCTGATTGATGGAGTGTTCCATCAATTGAGCAAGGACAACGCCCTGGTGGCCATTACGGCCGATTATCCAGGGCTAATCCCGGGAACCTGCAGCGACAAGCCAACGAGGGGCCGCAGGGCCCCATGGGCAGAAAAGAGGTGCAGTCCGGACCGGGGCGTTAGCGCAAAGGTATGGCGCACCCCCTTATCCTAGGTGTCGTACCTTAAGGGCATATTAACACTTGTGCCCTCTTCAGGACAAAGAGACCTCGCCGAACTATATTCGGAGAGACCGCCAATCGCGCCTCCACCAGCCAGGCTCCACAGCCTGGCCCGGAAGCGGGGCCGAACACAAGGCGCGCACCGGACGCTCCTCCGACGAAGGATGTGGACAGGTTGTCTGCCACCAACTCTGAGGTGGAGAGTGCCATGAACCACAGGCGTCGCTGGACAATTCTTCGCGACGCTTGTTTCTCCCAAGAGGCGTTAGATGCCTTTAAGTCGGGAGATGCGTACCTCCGTGCCACTCAAAATGGTCTAACCAGAGCCACAGAGCAATATGTAAAAGACATACGGGTAAGAAATTTTTGGTAATTATATATATACCAGTAGTCCCCGAGACTTGAAACAGTTAAAATAACTGATTTAAGGATCATTTGTTATGCAGGTTCTTACAGAAAAGAATTCCCTACTGTCCAAGGAGCTGGAAGAGTGCAGAGCCCAACTTGAGGCCGCACTAGCCGCGGCAGGGGAGCCTAAGGAGGCCCCCGCTGGTAATATACACTTTGAAAGATAAGTATTTTGCAAAGCACGACTTTGGTGCGAATCTGACAAATGAAATTGCATATGGCACCGGATTGGATTCGGAAAGGCAACATCTCCTACGCCAGCTAAAGGCTGGTGAGAGGGTGCTGTTGAAGGTGATGGGGGAGAAGAACGATCTTCGAGATGCCAACACCAAGCTGGGCGTCGAGCTGAAAGATGTTCGTGCCCAGCTGTCAGACTCCGTGAAGGAGAATCAGCGGCTTCGGCACGGCATATGTAGTAAGTGCTTGAACGAACCTTTTAAAAGAAAGTTCGGCGAGGAAGTCGACTAACAGAGCAATGTCTGTAGGTGTGCTGACAGGCCGTCCTGCAGAGGAGATGCCCAGTTCTACGGGTGACCTTCTTCCCGAGCTCTCGCAACTGCTCGATCGAGTTCGGCAGGCGATGCGAGGCGTCGCCCAGGCCCTGTGGCCATCCGTCTCCATGCCCGAAGGTCTTGGAGAGCTTGCGGAGAAGCTAAAAGGAGCACGGCGGCGCTTCCGATTGTGGAAGATATCAGCCTGCCGTCAAGGCGCTAGGGAGGCCTGGGCCATGGTGAAGACGCGGTACGCAAAGGCTGACCCCAACCACATGGCCGAGGTCGGTCCTATAGGGCCCAATGGGAAGGAGATCCCTGTAAGCTTAGTATACGGCCAAGTAGAGTTGGCCGCAAAGTATTCCCAATAGGACTGTAAATTAGACAGCCTGTTAGATGGTATTGAAGAGGAATATGATCAGTCAAAATGACTATGTAATTTAGTTGACATTTATAATGCCTTCTAGCCGGATTGTAGATCATTTGTCATGGCCGACCTTTTCGCTTCAGCCTCGGGACCTGACGGTCCGGAGTGTGTCCGAATTCCCATGCGGTTATATGGAACCGGGGAATGCATGGAGACCAGGCGTAGGGGTCATTAGTGCGTGAACAGACAAGTGCCCGACTAGTTATGTTATATTACATGGTTAGTAAGAAACATCTTCCAGGGAGAATAGTTTCGTTAGGGGTTCCTTTCCCTAGAAGGCATGCCCTAAGGTGCATGTCCATGCTGCGAAAAGAAACGCAGGAAAAACATCTAGGGGCGTAAAAAATAAAAAAGATCATCTTTAGTTCACCGACCGAATATTCCCTTAAGAATGCTAGCTTTTGGCTTCACCCAGTCTGAGGTACACGTCCGGCTGACCCGGCAGTAACAATCGCAGAGGTGCTCCCTTTACCACCTAGCCAAACAATCGGGAATGTAGGGGGAAGCACAGGAGCCAGGCAACCCAGCTTGGCCAAAACTTAAGTCACATCGATGCATATAATGGTGAATAAAAGGTTCATGCGGAAGTGTGACGCATGTGTTGGGCATGAAGCCCGTATGAATAAGCTTCTGTTTAAAGAAGCCCCCAGGTTTAATGAGCGCGGATGTCGCGTCACTGTATGAGCCTTTAAGGGCTATAAGAGAGAGAGAGAAAATAAGAAGAGAAATGCAAGACAGAATATATATAAAAAATGGACAGAGGAAGGAGACGAACATATAGTCCGGCGCTAGGCATAGAATCTTCGGAGACGGGCTGCGTTCCATTGGTTCGGCTCGAGCCGGTTATCCGATGCATCTCGCAGGCGGTACGCTCCACCAGTCAAGACTTGGTCAATTATGAAGGGACCTTCCCACTTGGGCTTGAGTTTGTCCTTTTTCTTGTCCACTAGTCGTAGAACTAATTCTCCAACATTGTAATTTTTGGCTCGTACTTCTCTGCTTTGGTATCTTCGAGCCTGCTGTTGATAGAATGCGGAACGGGCTTTTGCCACGTCACGCTCCTCCTCCAATGCGTCTAAGCTGTCCTGCCGATCGAGCTCGGCTTCTCTTTCTTCATACATGCGCACTCAAGGTGAGTCATGAATTATGTCGCAGGGCAACACTGCCTCTGCGCCGTACACCATAAAGAATGGTGTGTATCCGGTGGTGCGATTCGGTGTGGTCCGCATCCCCCAGAGTACGGAGTCGAGCTCCTCTACCCAGTGCGTGTTAGATTCCTTGAGGGACCGCACTAATCTGGGTTTAATGCCACTCATGATAAGACCATTTGCACGTTCGACCTGGCCGTTAGTTTGTGGGTGATAGACGGAAGCATAGTCGAGCTTGATGCCCATGTTTTTGCACCAGAGTTTTACCTCGTCGGCCGTGAAGTTCGTGCCGTTATCAGTGATGATGCTGTGGGGAACGCCGTAACGGTGTACGACCCCGGATATAAAGTCTATCACCGGTCCGGATTCGGCCGTCTTGACAGGCTTGGCTTCTATCCATTTGGTGAATTTATCCACCATGACCAGTAAGTATTTTTGCTTGTGGGTTCCGCCTTTAAGGGGTCCAACCATGTCAAGCCCCCAGACCACGAATGGCCAAGTAATGGGGATGGTTCGGAGGGCGGTGGGTGGCATATGGCTTTGGTTTGCAAAGAGCTGGCAACCGGTGCATCGTTGGACTAAGTCCTGAGCGTCTGCCCGGGCCGTCGGCCAATAAAAGCCTGTATGGAAGGCCTTTCTTACGAGGGACCGAGCTGCAGCGTGATGACCGCCCAGTCCGGCATGAATTTCAGCCAGGAGGTTCCGCCTCTCCTCTTCGGAGATGCACCTTTGAAGGACTCCGGTAGTGCTTCTCTTATAAAGCTCTCCCTCGTGGACTCTGTAGGCTTTGGATCGCCGCACTATGCAGCGTGCCTCATTTTGGTCCTCGGGGAGTTCCGCCTAGTGAGGTAGGCGAGGAATGGTTCTGTCCACGGGGCGATGACGGCCATTATTATGTGGGCTGAATGTGTTATTTCATTGACAGAGCCTCTGATTGTGTCAGAATGTTCGGTGTCAGGCAGTGCGGTTGGGTCCGGGGTGTTATTGTTCGGCTCCCCTTCCCATACTACGGATGGCTTGAACAGCCTTTCCAGGAAGATGTTGGGGGGGACTATATCGCGTTTTACGCCGATGCGTGCCAGGACATCTGCCGCCTGATTATTTTCCCGGGCTATATGGTGAAATTCAAGCCCCTCGAACTGAGCTGACATTTTTAGGACGGCGTTGCGTAAGCTGCCATTTTTGGATCCTTGGCATCAAAGTCTCCATTTATTTGGGGTATAGCGAGGTTCGAGTCCCCGCGCACCTCTAGGCGTTGAATGCCCATGGATACTGCCATCCAGAGACCATGTAAAAGGGCCTCATATTCGGCTGCATTGTTGGAGTCCGTGTACATAATCTGGAGTACGTATTCAACTGTGTCTCCTATGGGGGACGTCAAAACAACGCCAGCCCCCAGTCCGGCCAACATCTTGGAGCCGTCGAAATGCATGATCCAATTTGAATATGTGACGTACTCTTTAGGGAGTTTGGCCTCCGTCCATTCTGCGACGAAGTCGGCCAAGACTTGCGACTTGATGGCTCGCCGTGGCTTATAAGTTATGTCGAACGGGAGGAGCTCAATGGCCCATTTTGCAATCCGGCCCGTTGCGTCACGGTTGTTTCTAATATCGTTGAGTGGTACTTCCGAGGCTACTATTATTGAACACTCTTGAAAGTAGTGTCGTAGCTTCCGGGATGCCATGAATACCGCGTACGCGATCTTTTGATAATGCGGGTACCGTGATTTGCAAGGAGTGAGGACAGTGGACACATAATAGACCGGCTTTTGAAGGTGGAATCTGTGTCCGTCCGCTTCTCGTTCGACGACGAGCACTGCGCTTACAACCCGATGTGTTGCTGCAATGTATAATAGCATTGGTTCGCCAATATTTGGCGCGGCCAGGACTGGGTTTGTTGCAAGTATGGCTTTTATCTCCTCGAGTCCGGCCGTGGCTGCATCCGTCCATTCGAAGTGTTCGGTGCGCCGAAGGAGGCGGTAAAGGGGTAGGGCCTTTTCTCCCAAGCGGGAGATAAAGCGGCCTAGAGCCGCCACGCATCCGGTTAACTTTTGTATTTGTTTGAGGTCCTTTGGGATATCCAGTTGCGATAGAGCTCGGATCTTGGCCGGATTTGCTTCGGTTCCTCTACCGGATACAATGAAGCCCAAGAGCTTTCCGGCTGGAACACCGAAAATGCATTTTTCCGGGTTGAGCTTGATGTCGTATGTTCGGAGGTTATCAAATGTGAGCCTCAAGTCGTCTACTAGAGATTCGACATGTCTTGTTTTGACGACCACATCATCTACATATGCCTCCACTGTTTTGTCGATCTGGCTTGCCAGACATGTCTGAATCATGCGCTGATATGTTGCGCCGGCGTTTTTGAGCCCGAAGGGCATTGTGTTGAAGCAGAATGGGCTGTATGGTGTGATAAATGCCGTTGCGGATTGGTCAGATTCTGCCATATTGATTTGATGGTAGCCGGAATATGCATCGAGGAAACAGAACGAATCATGTCCTGCGGTAGCGTCGACAATTTGATCGATGCGGGGGAGGGGGAAGGGATCCTTTGGGCAAGCCTTGTTAAGGTCTTTAAAATCAACGCACAGGCGCCAGGATTTGTCCTTCTTTGGTACCATCACCAGGTTTGCTAGCCAGTCCGGATGTTTTATATCTCTGATGAATCCGGCCTCCAATAGCTTTGCTAGCTCCTCTCCCATAGCCTGTCTCTTAGGTTCGGAAAAACGCTGAAGAGCCTATTTGACAGGTTTGAATCCTGTTTGGATATTTAAGCTGTGCTCAGCCAGCCAGTGTGGGATTCCTGGCATGTCTGAAGGGTGCCAGGCGAAGATGTCCCAGTTTTCTCGTAGGAACTCTCGCAGTGCGGCGTCTACATCAGGGTTTAACTATGCCCCGATGGAAGCTGTTTTATTTGGGTCCATTGGATGAACTTGGAATTTGACTATTTCATTCGCCAGTTTAAAGGAGGTGGACTTGGATCTTTTGTCGAGTACCACATCATCCCTATTCACCGTAGAGCGCAGCGCAGTCAGTTCCTCAGCCGCTAGGGCATCGGATAGTGCCTCGAGGGCCAGTGCGGCTGTCTTGTTTTCGGTGCGGAGTGCTATGTCCGGATCACTAGCGAGAGTGATGATCCCGTTAGGCCCGGGCATTTTGAGCTTCATGTACCCGTAATGGGGTATTGCTTGGAAGATTGTAAACGCTTCCCACCCTAGCAGAGCGTGATAACCGCTGCTGAACGGAGCCACATGGAACATCATCTCTTTGGACCTGTAATTATCCGGCGTGCCGAACACCACATCTAGTGTGATTTTTCCTGTGCAGCGCGCTTCCCGACTGGGGATTATTCCTCTAAAGGTTGTGCTGCTTCGCTCAATGCAGTTCCAGTCTATTTCCATTTTTTGAAGGGTTTCCTCGTAAATGAGGTTCAATCCGCTGCCACCGTCCATGAGTACCTTGGTAAGACGAAAGCCGTCCACTATTGGGCTGAGGACAATGCGGCTGGTGCTTGGGCTGTTCGGAATTTAGGTTCATCACTGGCGTTAAAGGTAATAGCCGTGTCACTCCATGGGTTTATTGTTGCTACTTGGTAGACTTCGGCAAGGCTGCAGAGTGTCCTTTTTCGCATATTATTTGATGCGAAAGTCTCGACGACTGTTAATACCATATGGGTGTCTCTGGGGTGGCTTTCTGTGGCCTCCAGAATTAGGAGGTTTTCGCCAATTTTGGCCACCTGCCGGAGTATCCAACATGCTCTAAGGCTGTGAGTTCGTGTGGCGTTCTCTGTACTGTGAATTTTACAGGGTCCGTTAAGCCATCCTTCCAGTACGGTTCCATGCCCTATAGAGGGTTTTTGCTTTTTGGTATTTGACTTGGGTGTCTGGTTATGCTGCACCCTTTTATTTCGGACTGGGTTTGTACTTAGGGCCGGATTGTCCAAAATTTTATTTTGGTTTTCCAGGCGCTTTCCATCGCACAATACTTTTGTACAATGGATGCCAAGTCAGCGAAGCGTGTGATATCACGGCGACTTATGGCGTTGAGTATTCCCTTGTCCGTGCAATTATTGCAAAAGATTAAGATTGCGTCTTCCTCGTGGCAGTCCCTTAGCCTGTTCTTAACCAGGAGGAATCTAGCCCAGTAATGATGTACTGTTTCGTCGGGCTCTTGCCTGATTTTGGATAGATCGCTTATGTTGGGGTGGGTGGGTGGAGTTAAATCCGAAGCCTCACCCCGTCTGAGGCTCAGAGGCCGAAGAATTTCTGAACTCGAAAATTTGGATCCCTGGGTGTTGTCCAATGAATCCAGCCCGTCGCCTGACTCTAAGTTCAGGTCTTGAGTGATATCCTCCCCTCCGCGGGTATCCGACTTGGAGGGATCGGGAATCCGGACGTAGCGAGTCCTTAAGATAGACGAAGGGTCGCCGCACTGTCCCTCTACCACGGCAACGTGATGGGTGACTTGGGGAGAGTTAATCTCTCTCAGATCGGTTTTAGGCCCAATCTGGTCGTAATCCGTAGTGACTCCCAGGGCGGTGAAGCGATCCAAGAGCTCGTTTATGGAGGAAAGCTCCATTGGATCTAACTGCTCGGCGAGTTCCGAACTGACCTGAAGATTGTTTTCGATGGCTCGAGAGGTCATCATCGGCGCAGAAGCCGAACAGGCGGTCATAAGAAAACCACCTAGCCGGAGGGTTTGGCCGACAGCCAAAGCTCCCTTAGCAACGGTGCCGTCTTTAAAGACGGGGCGAGGCATCCTTCCTGATGGTGACGACACAGAGGAACTCTCAATGAAAGCACCAATGTCGGTGTCAAAACCGGCGGATCTTGGGTAGGGGGTCCCGAACTGTGCGTCTAGGCCGGATGGTAACAGGAGGCAAGGGACACGAAGTTTTACCCAGGTTTGGGCCCTCTCGATGGAGGTAAAACCCTATGTCCTGCTTGATTAATATTGATGATATGGGTAGTACAGAGTAGATCTACCACGAGATCAGAGAGGCTAGACCCTAGAAGCTAGCCTATGGTATGATTGTTGATGTGTATGTTGTCCTACGGACTAAAACCCTCCGGTTTATATAGACACCGGATAGGGTTAGGGTTACATAGAGTCGGTTACAATGGTAGGAGATCTGAACATCCGTATCGCCAAGCTTGCCTTCCACGCCAAGGAAAGTCCCTTCCGGACACGGGACGGAGTCTTCAATCTTGTATCTTCATAGTCCAGGAGTCTGGCTGAAGGTATAGTTCGGCTATCCGAACACCCCCTAATCCAGGACTCCCTCACCCGATTCGCCGATCTTACTATTGAAAACATGAATTCCGCCGAAGGGGACCCGATACCCGTACTTAATTGAGCCGGCCTCGGGGCCCCAGCCTACATCGTCGATGTAGAGCTTTCCGCGGCGACTCTTGGTCATCCGGCCCACAATGTATCCCTTGATCCCTTCGAAGTTGCCCTTTAAGAACACAAAACCACCGTGCGCTGGCCCCACGGTGGGCACTAACTGTCGTGGAGTTGCCACGCCATATGTCGTAGCGAAAGGACTTAGTCATGGAGCCATCGCGACAGGGTTAGATTAAAGGGGTTAAACGGGACAAAGGACACAAGGAGTTTATACTGGTTCAGCCCCTTGCGGTGAAGGTAAAGGCCTAATCCAATTTGAGGTGGTATTGCTTATGTCTCGGTTATGAGGGAGCGAATACGCTTGACCTAGCTTTCGGTTTGTTGTTTCTTGCCTTAAACCGCCGCCGGGTCGTCCCTTTATATACACAGGTTAATGCCCAGCAGCTTACAGAGTCCTGGCCGGTCCATAACAACGTGTATGGCTCGATGACTAAAGTACACATGCCTTATAATACAGGTCATACATATATGGCGGTTTACACTTACGGGCTTTAAGCCGCCTCTGGGCTTTGGGTCTTTTAACGAGTCTTCATAGTGAACCGCCATCTTCAACATCTTTATGGGCTTTGTCTTGATAGACCGCCATGGCTTAACTCGGCCCCTCCTGGGCGGGTTAACCCAATAGTTATATCCCCAACATATGTGAATACATAGATAAACAGAATGTCCCAAGTATGCCTCTACTTGACTAGCTCGTTAATCAAAGATGGTTAAGTTTCCTAGCCATAGACATGTGTTGTCATTTGATGAACGGGGTCACATCATTAGAGAATGATGTGATGGACAAGACCTATCCGTTAGCTTAGCACTATGATCATTTAGTTTATTGCTATTGCTTTCTTCATGACTTATACATGTTCCTATGACTAAGAGATTATGCAACTCCCGAATACTGGAGGAATACCTTGTGTGCTATCAAACGTCACAACATGACTGGGTGATTATAAAGATGTTCTACATGTGTCTCCAATGGTGTTTGTTGAGTTGGCATAGATCAAGATTAGGATTTGTCACTCCGTGTATCGGAGAGGTATCTCTGGGCCCTCTCGGTAATGTACATCACTACGAGCCTTGCAAGCAATGCAACTAATGAGTTAGTCATGGGATGATGCATTACGGAACGAGTAAAGAGACTTGCCGGTGACGAGATTGAACTAGGTATGATGATAAAGGGAACAACGAGAGTGATGATCCCTAGCGAGACAAAGGGAACAACGTATATTGTTATGAGGTTTGACCGATAAATATCTTCGTAGAATATGTTGGAGCCAATATGGGCATCCAGGTTCCACTATTGGTTATTGACCGGAGATGTGTCTCGGTCATGTCTACATAGTTCTCGAACCCGTAGGGTCCGCATGCTTAACGTTTGATGACGATTTGTATTATGAGTTATGTGATTTAATGACCGAAGTTTGTTCGGAGTCCCGGATGAGATCATGGACATGACGAGGAGTCTCAAAATGGTCGAGAGGTAAGGATTCATATATTGGAAGGCTATATTCGGACATCAGAAAGGTTCCAAGTGATTCGGGTATTTTTCCGAGAACCGGGGAGTTACAGGAATTCACCGGGGGAAGTATTGGGCCTTATTGGGCTTTAGTGGAAAGGAGAGAAGGGCCACAAGGGGAGGCAGCGCGTCCCCCATGGGCTGGTCCGAATTGGACTAGGAGGGGGCGGCGCCCCCCTCTTTCCTTCTCCCTCTCCCTCTCCTTCTCCTTCTTCTCCTACTTGGACTAGGAAAGGGGGAAACCTACTCCTACTAGGAGTAGGAATCCTACCTTTGGGCGCGCCCCTTGAGGCCGGCCCTCCTCCTCCTCCCCTCCTTTATATACGGGGGAAGGGGGCACTCCATAGACACACAAGTTGATCTTTAGCCATGTGCGGTGCCCCCCTCCACAGTTTCACACCTCGGTCATATTGTCGTAGTGCTTAGGCAAAGCCCTACGTCGGTAGCCTCATCATCACCATCAACACGCCATCGTGGTGAAGGAACTCATCCTCGGCCTCAGCTGGATCAAGAGTACGAGGGACGTCACCGAGCTGAACGTGTGCAGATTGCGGAGGTGTCGTGTGTTCGCTACTTGATCGGTTGGATCGTGAAGACGTTCGACTACATCAACCGCGTTACTAAACGCTTCCGCTTTTGCTCTATGAGGGTACGTAGACACACTCTCCCTTCCAGTTGCTATGCATCTCCTAGATAGATCTTGCGTGATTGTAGGAATTTTTTTGAAATACTGCGTTCCCCAACAGTGGTGTCAGAGCCAGGTCTATACATAGATGTTATATGCACGAGTAGAACACAAAGAGTTGTGGGTGATAATAGTCATACTGCTTACCAGCATGTCATACTTTGATTCGGCGGTATTGTTGGATGAAGCGGCCCAGACCGACATTACATGACCGCGTTCATGAGACTGGTTCTTCCGATGTGCTTCGCACACAGGTGACTAGTGGGTGTCTGTTTCTCCAACTTTAGTTGAATCGAGTGTGACTACGCCCAGTCCTTGTTGAAGGTTAAAACAACACACTTGAAGAAAAATCGTTGTGGTTTTTGATGCGTAGGTAAGAACGGTTCTTGCTAAGCCCGAAGAAGCCACGTAAAACTTGCAACAACAAAGTAGATGACGTCTAACTTGTTTTTGCAGGGCATGTTGTGATGTGATATGGTCAAGACATGATGAGATATCAATTGTTGTATGAGATGATCATGTTTTGTTAAAGTTATCGGCAACTGGCGGGAGCCTTATGGTTGTCTCTTTACTACATAACATGCAAGCACCATATAATTGCTTTACTTTATCGCTATGCGATAGCAATAATTGCAAAAGCAATAGTTGACGAGACGACCATGTGAAGACACGTTGATTGATGTCTACTACACAACCTTCTTCTTGTAGACGTTGTTAGGCCTCCAAGTGCAGAGGTTTGAAGGACAGTAGCAAATTTCCCTCAAGTGGATGACCTAAGGTTTATCAATCCGTAGGAGGCGTAGGATGAAGATGGTCTCCCTCAAGCAAGCCTGCAACCAAATAACAAAGAGTCTGTTGTGTCCCCAACACACCCAAAACAATGGTAAATTGTATAGGTGCACTAGTTCGGCCTAAGAGATGGTGATAGAAGTGGTATATGGATAGTAGATAAAGGTATTTGTAATCTGAAATTATAAAAACAGCAAGGTAACTAATGATAAAAGTGAGCGTAAACGGTATTGCGATGCGTGGAAATAAGGCCTAGGGTTCATACTTTCACTAGTGTAAGTTCCCTCAACAATGATAACATAATTGGATCACATAACTATCCCTCAACATGCAACAAAGAGTCACTCCAAAGTCACTAATAGCGGAGAACGAACGAAGAGATTATGGTAGGGTACGAAACCACCTCATAGTTATTCTTTCCAATCAATCCTTTGGGCTATTCCTATAGGTGTCACAAACAGCCCTAGAGTTCGTACTAGAATAACACCTTAAACACAAATCAACCAAAACCCTAATGCCACCTAGATACTCCAATGTCACCTCAAGTATCCATGGGTATAATTATACGATATGCATCACACAACCTTAGATTCATCTATTCAACCAACACAAAGGACCTCAAAGAGTGCCCCAAAGTTTCTATCGGAGAATCACGACGAAAACGTGTGCCAACCCCTATGCATAGGTTCATGGGCGGAACCCGCAAGTTGATCACCAAAACATACATCAAGTGAATCACGTGGTATCCCATTGTCACCACAGATACGCACGGCAAGACATACATCAAGTGTTCTCAAATCTTTCAAGACTCAATCCGATAAGACAACTTCAAAGGGAAAACTCAATTCATTACAAGAGAGTAGAGGGGGGAGAAAACATCATAGGGTCCAAATATAATAGCAAAGCTCGCGATACATCAAGATCGTATCACCTCAAGAACACGAGAGAGAGAGAGATCAAACACATAGCTACTGGTACATACCCTCAGCCCCGAGGGAGAACTACTCCCTCCTTGTCATGGAGAGCACCGAGATGAGGAAGATGGCCACCGGAGAAGGATAGTCCCCTCCGGCAGGGTGCCGGAACGGGTCTAGATTGGCTTTCGGTGGCTACGGAGGCTTCTGACGGCGGAACTCCTGATCTATTGTGTGTTCTGGAAGTTTTAGGATACGTAGGTATATATGGGTGAAAGAAGCACGTCGGTGGCTACGGAGGCTTCTGGCGGCGGAACTCCGTTTGATATTCCTTTTCTTCGAAACACTGAAATAGGCAAAAAACAACAATTCTGGGCTGGGCCTCCGGTTAATAGGTTAGTCCCAAAAATAATATAAAAGTGGATAATAAAGCCCAATATTGCCCAAAAAAGAAGATAACATGGCATGGAGCAATAAAAAATTATAGATACGTTGGAGACGTATCAAGCATCCCCAAGCTTAATTCCTGCTCGTCCTTGAGTAGGTAAATGATAAAAACAGAATTTTTGATGCGGAGTGCTACTTGGCATAATTTCAATTTAATTCTTCTTAATTGTGGCATGATTATTCAGATTCGAAAGATTCAAGACAAAAGTTCATATTGACATGGAAATAATAATACTTCAAGCATACTAACTAAGAAATTATGTCTTCTCAAAAAAACATGGCCAAAGAAAGCTATCCCTACAAAATTATATAGTCTGGCTATGCTCCATCTTCACCACACAAAATATTTAAATCATTCACAACCCCGATGACAAGCCAAGCAATTGTTTCATACTTTTGATGTTCTCAAACTTTTTCAATCTTCACGCAATACATGAGCGTGAGGCATGGACATAGCACTATATGTGGAATAGAATGGTGGTTGTGGAGAAGACAAAAAGGAGAAGATAGTCTCACATCAACTAGGCATATCAACGGGCTATGGAGATGCCCATCAATAGATATCAATGTGAGTGAGTAGGGATTGCCATGCAACGGATGCACTAGAGCTATAAGTGTATGAAAGCTCAAAAGGAAACTAAGTGGGCGTGCATCCAACTTGCTTAGTCACGAAGACCTAGGGCATTTTGAGGAAGCCCATCATTGGAATATAAAAGCCAAGTTCTATAATGAAAGATTCCCACTAGTATATGAAAGTGATAACATGAGAGACTCTCTACTATGAAGATCATGGTGCTACTTTGAAGCACAAGTGTGGTAAAAGGATAGTAACATTGTCCCTTCTCTCTTTTTCTCTCATTTTTTATTTGGGCCTTTTCTCTTTTTTATGGCCTCTTTTCTTTCTCTTTTTTTTATTTGGGCTTCTTTGGCCTCTTTTATTTATTTTTCGTCCGGAGTCTCATCCCGACTTGTGGGGGAATCATAGTCTCCATCATCCTTTCCTCACTGGGACAAGCTCTATTAATGATGATAATCACACTTTTATTATTCTTACAACTCAACAATTACAACTCTATACTTAGAAAAATATATGACTCTATATGAATGCCTCCGGTGGTGTACCGGGATATGCAATGATGCATGAGTGACATGTATGAAAGAATTATGAATGGTGGCTTTGCCACAAATACGATGTGAGCTACATGATCATGCTAAGCAATATGACAATGATGGAGTGTGTCATAAACGGAACGGTGGAAATTTGCATGGCAATATATCTCGGAATGGCTATGGAAATGCCATAATAGGTAGGTATGGTGGCTGTTTTTAGGAAGGTAAATGGTGGGTTTATGGTACCGGCGAAAGTTGCGCGGTACTAGAGAGGCTAGCAATGGTGGAAGGGTGAGAGTGTGTATAATCCATGGACTCAACATTAGTCATAAAGAACTCACATACTTATTGCAAAAATCTATTAGTTATCGAAACAAAGTACTACGTGCATGCTCCTAGGGGGATAGATTGGTAGGAAAAGACCACCGCTCGTCCCCGGCCGCCACTCATAAGGAAGACAATCAATGAATAAATCATGCTCCGACTTCATCACATAACGGTTCACCATACATGCATGCCCCGGGAATCACAAACTTCGACACAAGTATTTATAAAATTCACAACTACTCACTAGCATGACTCTAATATTACCATCTCCAAATCTCAAAACAATTATCAAGTATCAAACTTCTCATAGTATTCAACACACTCATAAGAGAATTTTATTATTCTTGAATACCTAGCATATTAGGATTATTTAAGCAAATTACCATGCTATTTAAGACACTCAAAATAGTCTAAGTGAAGAATGAGAGTTCATCTATTTCTTCAAAACAAAACTACCACCATGCTCTAAAAGATATAAGTGAAACACTAGAGCAAATGACAAACTACTCTGAAAGATATAAGTGAAGATCAATGAGTAGTCGAATAATTATGCAGCTATGTGAAGACTCTCTAACATTTTATGGATTTCAGATCTTGATAGTTTATTCAACCAGCAAGCAAAACAAAATAAATTGACGCTCCAAGCAAGACACATATCATGTGGTGAATAAAAATATAGCTCCAAGTAAAGTTACCGTTGAACGAAGATGAAAGAGGGGATGCCTTCCGGGGCATCCCCAAGCTTAGGCTCTTGGCTATCCTTGAATATTACCTTGGGGTGCCTTGGGAATCCCCAAGCTTAGGCTCTTGCCACTCCTTATTCCATAGTCCATCGAATCCTTACCCAAAACTTGAAAACTTCACAACACAAAACTTAACAGAAAACTCGTAAGCTCCGTTAGTATAAGAAAATAAATCACCACTTCAAAATACTGTAATGAACTCATTCTTTATTTATATTGGTGTTAAACCTACTGTATTACAACTTCTCTATGGTTTATAAACTCTTTTACTAGCCATAGATTCATCAAAATAAGTAAACAACACATGAAAAACAGAATCTGTCAAAAACAGAACAGTCTGTAGTAATCTGGATCAAACGTATACTTATGGAACTCATAAAATTCTCAAATAAATTTCTGGACCTTAGGAATTTATCTATTAATCATCTGCAAAAATAATTAACTAAATATCACTCTCCAAATAAAAATGGCAGCAATTCTCGTGAGCGCTAAAGTTTCTGTTTTTTACAGCATGATCAACAAGACTTTCCCCAAGTCTTCCCAAAGGTTCTACTTGGCACAAACACTAACTAAAAGCATAAAACCACATCTAAACAGAGGATAGATGAATTATTTATTACTAAACAGGAACAAAAAGCAAGGAACTAAAATAAAATTGGGTTGCCTCCCAACAAGCGCTATCGCTTAACGCCCCTAGCTAGGCATGATGGTTTCGACGATGCTCACATAAAAGATAAGAATTGAAACATAAAGAGAGCATCATGAAGAATATTACTAGCACATTTAAGTATAACATACTTCCTATGCATAGGGATTTTGTGAGCAAACAACTTATGGTAACAATAATCAACTAGCATAGGAGGGCAAAACAAGCATAACTTCGAAACTTTAAGCACATAGAGAGGAAACTTGATATTATTGCAATTCCTACAAGCATATATTCCTCCCTCATAATAATTTTAAGTAGCATCATGAATGAATTCAACAATATAACCAGCACTTAAAGCATTCTTTTCATGATCTATAAGCATAGAAAATTTACTACTCTCCACATAAGCAAAATTCTTCTCATGAATAATAGTGGGAGCAAACTCAACAAAATAACTATCATGTGATTGAAAATTAAGATCAAGATGACAAGGTTCATTGTTATTATTATTATTTAAAGCATACGTGTCATCACAATAATCATCATAGATAGGAGGCATGCTTTCATCATAATAAATTTGCTCATCAAAACTTGGGGGACAAAAAATATCATCTTCATCAAACATAGCTTCCCCAAGCTTGTGGCTTTGCATATCATTAGCATCATGGATATTCAAGGAATTCATACTAACAACATTACAATCATTCTCATCATTCAAATATTTAGTGACAAACATTTTATAGATTTCTTCTTCTAGCACTTGAGCACAATTATCCTTTCCATCATACTCACTAAAGATATTAAAAAGGTGAAGCGTATGAGACAAACTTAATTCCATCTTTATAGTTTTCTTTAATAAACTAAACTAGTGATAAAACAAGAAACTAAAAGACTCGATTGCAAGATCTAAAGATATACCTTCAAGCACTCACCTCCCCGGCAACGGCGCCAGAAAAGAGCTTGATGTCTACTACACAACCTTCTTCTTATAGACGTTGTTAGGCCTCCAAGTGCAGAGGTTTGTAGGACAATAGCAAATATCCCTCAAGTGGATGACCTAAGGTTTATCAATCCGTAGGAGGCATAGGATGAAGATGGTCTCTCTCAAGCAACCCTGCAACCAAATAACAAAGAGTCTGTTGTGTCCCCGACACACCCAATACAATGGTGAATTGTATAGGTGCACTAGTTCGGCGAAGAGATGGTGATACAAGTGGTATATGGATAGTAGATAAAGGTATTTGTAATCTGAAATTATAAAAACAGCAAGGTAACTAATGATAAAAGTGACCGTAAACGGTATTGCAATGCGTGGAAATAAGGCCTAGGGTTCATACTTTCACTAGTGTAAGTTCCCTCAACAATGATAACATAATTGGATCACATAACTATCCCTCAACATGCAACAAAGAGTCACTCCAAAGTCACTAATAGCGGAGAACTAACGAAGAGATTATGGTAGGGTACGAAACCACCTCAAAGTTATTCTTTCCAATCAGTCCTTTGGGCTATTCCTATAGGTGTCACAAACAGCCCTAGAGTTCATACTAGAATAACACCTTAAGACACAAATCAACCAAAACCCTAATGTCACCTAGATACTCCAATGTGACCTCAAGTATCCGTGGGTATGATTATACGATATGCATCACACAATCTTAGATTCATCTATTCAACCAACACAAAGGACCTCAAAGAGTGCCCCAAAGTTTCTACCGGAGAATCACGACGAAAACATGTGCCAACCCCTATGCATAGGTTCATGGGCAAAACCCGTAAGTTGATCACCAAAACATACATCAAGTGAATCACGTGGTATCCCATTGTCACCACAGATACGCACGGCAAGACATACATCAAGTGTTCTCAAATCTTTAAAGACTCAATCCGATAAGATAACTTCAAAGGGAAAACTCAATTCATTACAAGAGAGTAGAGGGGGGAGAAAACATCATAGGATCCAAATATAATAGCAAAGCTCGCGATACATCAAGATCGTATCACCTCAAGAACACGAGAGAGAGAGGGAGATCAAACACATAGCTATGGTACATACCCTCAGCCCCGAGGGAGAACTACTCCCTCCTCATCATGGAGAGCACCGGGATGAGGAAGATGGCCACCGGAGAAGGATTGCCCCCTTCGGCAGGGTGCCGGAACGGGTCTAGATTGGCTTTCGGTGGCTACGGAGGCTTCTGACGGCGGAACTCCCGATCTATTGTGTGTTTTGGAAGTTTTAGGATATGTAGGTATATATGGGTGAAAGAAGCACGTCGGTGGACCGAAGGGGGGGCCACGAGGCAGGGTGGCGCGCCCTAGGGGGTGGGCGCACCCCCACCCTCGTGGGCACCTTCCTTCTTTCCTGACTTGCACTCCAAGCTTTTCCGGTAGCTTTCCTTCCAAAAATAACTTCTCTAGTTGATTTCATTCCGTTTCGACTCTGTTTGATATTCCTTTTCTTCGAAACACTGAAATAGGCAAAAAACATCAATTCTGGGTTGAACCTCCGGTTAATAGGTTAGTCCCAAAAATAATATAAAAGTGGATAATAAAGCCCAATATTGCACAAAATAGTAGATAACATAGCATGGAGCAATCAAAAATTATAGATACGTTGGAGACGTATCATTGATAAAGATCAAGATGATGGAGATCATGGTGTCATGTCGGTGATGCTGGAGATCATGACAATACTTTGGAGATGGAGATCAAAGGCACAAGATGATGATGGCCATATCATGTCACATATTTTGATTGCATGTGATGTTTATCTTTTATGCATTTTATTTTGCTTAGTATAACGGTAGCATTATGAGATGACCCCTTACTAAAATTTCAAGGTATAAGTGTTCACCCTGAGTATGCACCATTGCGACAGTTCTTCGTGCTGAGACACCATGTGATGATCGGGTGTGATAAGCTCTACGTTCACATACAACGGGTGCAAGCCAGTTTTGCACATGCAGAATACTCGGGTTAAACTTGATGAGCCTAGCATATGCAGATATGGCCTCGGAACACTCAGACCGAAAGATCAAATGTGAATCATATAGTAGATATGATCAACATAGTGATGTTCACCATTGAAAGCTACTCCATCTCACGTGATGATCAGACATGGTTTAGTTGATATGGATCACGTGATCATTTAGATGAGTAGAGGGATGTCTACTTGATAGTTTAGTGCACCATGCTTTACGACTTAGAACTGGTACTTCAAAAACATTTTGAACGCCATGGAGCATATAAGAGGCTCCAACAGCTGAATTGGTGTTTCAGACTCATGCCCGAGTCGAGAGGTATGAGACCTCTGACAAGTACTTTGCCTACAAGATGGAGGAGAATAGCTCAACCAGTGAGTATGTGCTCAGTATGTCTAAGTACTACAATCGCTTGAATCAAGTGGGAGTTAATCTCCCAGATAAGATAGTGATTGACAGAGTTCTCTAGTCACTATCGCCAAGTTACTGGAACTTCGTGATGAACTATAATATGCAAGGGATGACGAAAACGATTCCCTGAGATCTTCGTCATGCTGAAATCGGCGAAGGTACAAATCAAGAAAAACATCAAGTGTTGATGGTTGACAAGATCACTAGTTTCAAGTAAAAGGGCAAGGGAAAGAAAGGAAACTTCAAGAAGAATGGCAAGCAAGTTGTCACTCCCATGAAGAAGCCCAAAACTAGACCCAAGCCTGAAACTAAGTGCTTCTATTGCAAAGGAAATGGTCATTGGAAGCGGAACTGCCGCAAATACTTGGCAGATAAGAATGATGGCAAAGTGAACAAAAGTATATATGATATACATGTTATTGATGTGTACTTTACTGGTGTTCATAGTAGCCTCTGGGTATTTGATACTGGTTCAGTTGCTATGATTTGTAACTTGAAACAAGAGTTACAAAATGAACAGAGACTAGTTGAGGGCGAGGTGATGATGTGTGTTGGAAGTGATTCCAAGGTTGATAAGATCACCATCGGACACTCCCTCTACTTTCGGGATTAGTGTTGAGCCTAAATAAATGTTATTTGGTGTTTGCGTTGAGCATGAATATGATTGGATCATGTTTATTGCAATAAGGTTATTCATTCAAGTCACAAAATAATTGTTGTTCTGTTTACATGAATAAAGCTTTCAATGGTCATACACCCAATGTGAATGGTTTGTTGAATCTCGATCGTAGTGATACACATATTCATAGTATTGAGGCCAAAATATGCAAAGTTAATAATGATAGTGCAAATTATTTGTGGCATTGCCGTTTAGGTCATATTGGTGTAAAGCGCATGGAGAAACTCCATGCTGATGGGCTTTTGGAATCACTTGATTCTTGCGAACCATGCCTCATGGGAAAGATGACTAAGACTCCGTTCTCAGGAACAATGGAGCGAGCAGCAGACTTTTTAGAAATAATACATACTAATGTATGCAATCCAATGAGTGTTGAGGATCGCGGCGGGTATCATTATTTTCTGACCTTCACAGATGAGTTGAGCAGATATGAGTATATCTACTTAATGAAACACAAGTCTGAAACATTTGAAAAGTTCAAAGAATTTCAGAGTGAAGTGGAGACTCGTCGTAACAAGAAAATAAAGTTTCCGCGATCTGATCGCGAAGACGAAATATTTGAGTTGTGAGTTTGGCCTTCATTTAAAACAATGTGGAATACTTTAACAACTAACGCCACCTGGAACACCACAGCATAATGGTGTGTCCGAACATCGTAACCGTACTATATTGGATATGGTGCGATTCATGATGTCTCTTACCGATTTACCACTATCATTTTGGGGTTATGCATTAGAGACAGCTGCATTCACGTTAAAAAGGGCACCGTCTAAAAATCTGTTGAGATGACACTGTATGAACTGTGGTTTAACAAGAAACCTAAGCTGTCATTTCTTAAAGTTTGGGGTTGCGATGCCTATGTGAAAAAGTTTCAGCCTGATAAGCTCAAACCCAAATCGGAGAAGTGAGTCTTCATAGGATACCCAAAAGAAACTGTTGGGTACACCTTCTATCACAGATCCGAAGGCAAGATCTTTGTTCCTAAGAGTGGATCCTCTCTAGAGAAGGAGTTTCTCTTGAAAGAAGTGAGTGGGAGGAAAGTAGAACTTGACGAGGGAATTGTACCTTCTCCCGAATTGGAAAGTAGTTCATCACAGAAATCAGTTCAAGTGATGCCTACACCAATTAGTGAGGAAGTTAATGATGATGATCATAAAACTTCAGATCAAGTTACTACCGAACCTGTAGGTCAACTAGAGTACGTTCCGCACCAGAGTGGTACGGTAATCCTGTTCTGGAAGTCATGTTACTAGACCATGACGAACCTACGAACTATGAGGAAGCGATGATGAGCCCAGATTCCGCGAAATGGCTTAAGGCCATGAAATCTGAGATGTGATCCATGTATGAGAACAAAGTATGGACTTTTATTGACTTGCCCGCTGATCGATGAGACATTCAGAATAAATGGATCTTCAAGAGGAAGACAGACGCTAATAGTAGTTTTACTATCTACAAAGCTTTAATTGTCGCAATAGGTTTTCGACAAGTTCAAGGTGTTGACTACGATGAGATTTTCTCACTCATATCGATGCTTAAAAGTTTGTCCGAATCATGTTAGCAGTTGTCGCATTTTATGAAATATGGCAAATGGATATCAAAACTACATTCCTTAATGGATTTATTAAATAAGAGTTGTATATGATGCAACTAGAAGGTTTTGTCAATCCTAAAGATGCTAACAAAGTGCGCAAGCTCCAGCGATCCATCTATGGACTGGTGTTAGCATCTCGGAGTTGGAATATACGCTTTGATGAGTTCATCAAAGCATATAGTTTTATATAGACTTGCGGTGAAGCCTGTATTTACAAGAAAGTGAGTGGGAGCACTACAACCTTTTTGATAATTATATGCGAATGACATATTGCTGCTCGGAAATGATGTAGAATTTTCTGGAAAGCATAAAGGAGTGTTTGAAAGGAGTTTTTCAAAGAAATACCTCGGTAAAGCTGCTTACTTATTGAGCATCAAGATCTATAGATATAGATCAAGACGCTTGATAAGTTTTTTTTCAATGAGTACATACCTTGACAAGATTTTGAAGGAGTTCAAAATGGACCAGTCAAAGAAGGAGTTCTTGCCTGTGTTGCAAGGTGTGAAATTGAGTAAAGACTCAAAACCCGACCATGGCAGAAAATAGAAAGAGAATGAAAAGTCATTCCCTATGCCTCAGTCATAGGTTCTACAAAGTATGCTATGTTGTGTACCAGACCTATTGTATACCTTAGCATGATTTTGGCAAGGGAGTACAATAGTGATCTAGGAGTATATCACTAGACAAGGGTCAAAGTTATCCTTAGAGGACTAAGGAAATATTTCTAGGTTATGGAGGTGATAAAAGATTTCTTCATAAAGAGTTACGTCGATGCAAGCTTTTGACACCGATCTAGATGACTATAAGTCTCGATCTAGATACATATTGAAAGTGTGAGCAATTAGCTAGACTAGCTCCGTGCAGAGTATTGTAGACATAGAAATTTGCAAAATACATACGAATCTGAATGTTGCGGACCCGTAGACTAAACTTCTCTCACAAGCAAAACATGATCACTCTTTGGGTGTTAATCACATAGCGAAGTGAACTAGATTATTGACTCTAGTAAACCCTTTGGGTATTAGTCACATGAAGATGTGAACTAATCACATAAAGATGTGAACAATTGGTGTTAAATCACATGGCGATGTGAACTAGATTATTAACTCTAGTGCACGTGGGAGACTGAAGGAAATATGCCCTAGAGGCAATAATAAAGTTGTTATTTATATTTCCTTATATCATGATAAATGTTTATTATTCGTGCTAGAATTGTATTAACCGGAAACTTAGTACATGTGTGAATACATAGACAAACAGAATGTCCCTAGTATGCCTCTACTTGACTAGCTCGTTAATCAAAGATGGTTAAGTTTCCTAGCCATAGATAGGTGTTGTCATTTGATGAACGGGATCACATCATTAGAGAATGATGTGATGAACAAGACCCATCCATTAGCTTAGCACTATGATCACTTAGTTTATTGCTATTGCTTTCTTCATGACTTATACATGTTCCTATGACTATGAGATTATGGAACTCCCGAATATAGGAGGAACACCTTGTGTGCTATCAAACGTCACAACATAACTAGGTGATTATAAAGATTCTCTACAAGTGTCTCCGATGGTGTTTGTTGAGTTGGCATAGATCCAGATTAGGATTTGTCACTCCGTGAATCGGAGAGGTATCTCTGGGCCCTCTCAGTAATGTACATCACTATGAGCCTTGCAAGCAATGTAACTAATGAGTTAGTCACAGGATGATGCATTACCGAACGAGTAAAGAGACTTGCCGGTGACGAGATTGAACTAGGTATGATGATACCGATGATCGAATCTCGGGCAAGTAACATAATGATGACAAAGGGAACAACGTATGTTGTTATGCGGTTTGACCGATAAAGATCTTCGTAGAATATGTAGGAGCCAATATGAGCATCCAGGTTCCTCTATTGGTTATTGACCGGAGATGTGTCTCGGTCATGTCTACATGGTTCTCGAACCCAGAGGGTCCGCACGCTTAACATTCAATGACGATTTGTATTATGAGTTATGTGATTTGATGACCGAAGTTTCTTCGAAGTCCTGGATGAGATCACGGACATGACGAGGAGTCTCCAAATGGCCAAGATGTAGAGATTCATATATTGGAAAGCTATATTCGGACATCGGAAAGGTTCCGAGTGATTCAGGTATTTTTCGGAGAGCCGGGGAGTTAGAGGAATTCACCGGGTGAAATATTGGGCCTTATTGGGCTTTAGTCGAAAGGAGAGAAGGGCCACAAGGGGAGGCAGCGCGCCCCCATGGGCTGGTCCGAATTGGACTAGGAGGGGGCGACGCCCCCCTCTTTCCTTCTCCCTCTCCTTCTCTTTCCTTCTTCTCCTACTTGGACTAGGAAAGGGGGAAACCTACTCCCACTAGGAGTAGGAATCCCCCCTTTGGGCGCGCCCCTTGAGGCCGGCCCTCCTCACCCTCCCCTCCTTTATATACGGGGGAAGGGGGCACCCCATAGACACACAAGTTGATCTTTAGCCATGTGCGGTGCCCCCTCCACAGTTTCACACCTCGGTCATATTGTCGTAGTGCTTAGACGAAACCCTGCGTCGGTAACTTCATCATCACCGTCAACACGCCGTCGTGCTGACGAAACTCACCCTTGGCCTCAGCTAGATCAAGAGTACGAGGGACGTCACCGAGTTGAACGTTTGCAGATCGCAGAGGTTTCGTGCGTTCGGTACTTGATCGGTTCGATCGCGAAGACGTTCGACTACATCAACCGCGTTACTAAACGCTTCCGCTTTCGGTCTACGAGGGTACGTAGACACACTCTCCCCTCTCGTTTCTATGCATCTTCTAGATAGATCTTGCATGATCATAGGAATGTTTTTTTGAAATACTGCGTTCCCCAACAATGTCTACATACTTCTCGAACCCGTAGGGTCCGCACGCTTAACGTTCGATGACGATTTGTATTATGAGTTATGTGTTTTGGTGATCGAAGTTTGTTCGGAGTCCCGGATAAGAACACGAACATGATGAGGAGTCTCGAAATGGTCGAGAGGTAAAGATTCATATATTGGAAGGTTATATACGGACACCGGAATGGTTCCGAAGGAGATCGGGGATTTTTCGGAGTACCGGGAGGTTACCGAACCCCCCCGAGAAAGTTAATGGGCCTATTGGGCCATAGAGGAGAGAGGGAGGCTACTACAGGAGGTGGCGCCCCCAATCCCAATCTGAATTGGACAAGGGTGGGGGCACGGCCCCCCTCTCGGTGTCAAAACCGGTGGATCTCGGGTAGGGGCCCCCGAACTGTGCGTCTAAGGCAGATGGTAACAGGAAGCAGGGGACACGATGTTTACCCAGGTTCGGGCCCTCTTGATGGAGGTAAAACCGTACGTCCTGCTTGATTGTTCTTGATGATATGAGTAGTACAAGAGTTGATCTACCACGAGATCAGAGAGGCTAAACCCTAGAGGCTAGCCTATGGTATGATTGTTGTTGTCCTACGAACTAAAACCCTCCGGCTTATATAGACACCAGAGGGGGCTAGGGTTACACAAGGTCGGTTACAAAGGAGGAGATATACATATCCGTATTGCCTAGCTTGCCTTCTACGCCAAGTAAAGTCCCATCCGAACACGAGACAAAGTCTTCAATCTTGTATCTTCATAGTACAACAGTCCGGCCAAATAAGGGATATCTTCCACGAGTCGAATGAATACGAGGAGCCAGGGCATTTTTACATTCGCCCCCTAGCCAGATAAATAAATTGTCTATTAAAGGGATGGGGATTCTTAGATCCAATCCATACCATCCTCCCACAGCGAGAATCCATCGGAGCACACTTCGGAAAAATCCACTCCAACATGGCCGACCACCGCAGCTCCTCCTATCGCCCCCGTAGCCCTAAGCTCGGTGATTGGGAGAGGGGTTCTGTCTCACACAGTCGATTAGTCGAACTGCAGACACATGGATTTCTCCCTCCAGCGTATATGGTTCCCGTCCGAGCCGGGCTCGCCACCTACAATGGCGGGGAGCAAGCGGAGAGCTTCCCCAGCCCCTCTATGGGGGAGCGAGTATGCCTTGTTCCTTACTTATTAAGGGGACTCAGATTTCCAATTCATTCGTTCCTCCGCGGGCTCCTGGAGTTTTACGGCCTCCAACTGCATAATTTCACCCCTGCTTCCATATTACACATCACCGGCTACGTTGCCCTCTGCGAGTTATTCCTGGGCTGCGAGGCTCATTTCAAGCTGTGGAAAAGGTTATTTTGCCTCGTCCCCCGCACACAAAAGGGGTCACTTTATCAAGTAGGCGGAGCCGAAATATGGCGCATCACCGAAACCAGATACCTATCCAGTACTCCGAAGAAGACGTCCGAGGACTGGCCTTCCGAATGGTTTTATATGGAGGACGTCCCCCTTCCGGACCCTGTTCGGCGGGGTCTTCCTGAGTTCAACAATGCTCCTCTGAAGAAACGATGAAGCTGTCGCCCACGGAGCCCCCAGGAGGAAGACAACGGAGAAGTCCTTTACCTGATGAACCGGATTAAAGCGCTAGCTCAATCAGGATGGACAGTAATCAAGGTTATGTCAATATGCATAATACGGGGCGTGCAGCCACTTCAATATTGAGGGCACCCCCTGTGGTGTTTTAATGGGGAAGATGATGCCACCCGTTGTGGGCGTAAGGGACCGGACACCGCTGCTGCTTTAGCAAAAATTCTGTCCAAGTTGTTCAAGGGAGAGGAAGAGGAGTTCATCCGCATCAAGCCACGGGATGGATTCTCCATGTACAACCCTCCAAGTTGGGTGAGTTATATCTCCTTACTCCCATTCTTCCCGCATTCTTTGTTGTAGGTACTCACCTTGCCATTTTACGGCAGGAACTGCGCAAAGCCGTAAGGGAGGTCAACAGCCCATCTCCACAACCAGAGGACCCTGACCGGGCCCTCGGTCCCGGACTCGAAGAAGATCCAGACATATTCGTGGAGCTGATAGATAGGCAGTTCTATCAATTGAGCTATGATGACGCCATGGTGGCCATTACAGCTGACTATCCCGGACTGCTCCCTGCGTCGCACGTGAGAAAAACCAAAATCCCAACTCCAAAAACTAGGAGCCCCTTTTAGACACTTCACCTTCCATATACATATGGTGTTTTCCGCGGAAGGCATTCGGGACACCGTGCCGAACCCGCATCAACTCGCCAACAAGAGGCACCGAGGCCGGGTAGGCCAAAAAGGAAGGAAGGCAGGACCGAGATGCCGGCGCAGAGGTATGACAAAAACCCCGGTCTGTGGTTGTCGTCTTTCTCAAAATGTAATGACGTCCATGTTTCTTTAATAGAAAAAACGCTTGCCGGAATATGTCCGGAGAGGCTGCCGATCATGCTGCCGGACATAGAGGCGGAAGCCGACATGGGGCGGACGCCGGATACTCCTCCTACAGAGGATGCAGATAGATTGTCCGCTACAAATTCAGAAGTGGAGAGCGCCATGAATCATAGGCGTCGCCGGGCCGTACTCCGTGACGCTTGCTTCTCACCAGAGGCATTTGATGCCTTCAATTCTGGAGACGCGTACCTCCGTGTTGCTCAAAATGGTCTAGCCAGAGCCACGGACCAGTATGTAAGGGATGTACGGGTAAGCAAATCTGATGATTATATGTATCAGTAGCCCCTGAGACTTGAAATAGTTGGCACAACTGATTTAAGGATCATTTATTGTGCAGGTTCTTGCAGAGAAGAATACTCGACTATCATAGGAGCTGGAGGAATGCAAGACCCGACTTCGGGCCTCCATTGCCGCATTGAAGGAACCTGAAAAGTCCCCAGCTGGTAACATTTGTTTCAAAGAATGATAGGTACCATATAGTGTGCGGCATGGCTGCAGATCTAACAGTAGATATTATAGATGACTTCGGAGACAATCCGGAGGACCAGCATGTTGTACGACAGCTAAAGGCTGGCGAACGCGTGCTGACTAAGGTCAGGCGGGAGAAAAACAATCTCCAAGACGCCAATACCAAGATGAGCGTGGAACTGAAAGATGTTGGAGCCTAGCTTGCAGACTTCGAGAAGGAGAATAAGCGGCTTCGACGCGGCATTTTTAGTAAGTGCTTTAACGAACCCTTAAAAGGGTGCGGCGGAGAAGCCGGATGACAAAGTTATGTCTGTAGGTATGCTGACGGGTCGTCCTGCGAAGGAGATGTCCGGGTCTGCGGGTGATCTTCTACCTGAGCTCTCACAACTGCATGAACAAGTTCGGCATGTGATGCAAGGTATTGCCCAGGCCTTGTGGCCATCCGTCTCCCTGCCAGAAGGCATTGGAGAGCTTGCGGAGAAGCTCAAGGGAGCACGGTGGCGCTTCCGATTATGGAAGATATCGGCCTGCGTGTTAGCTTAGTGTATGGGCAAGTAGAATTAGCCGCAAAGTATTCCCAACAGGATTGTAGGCTAGACAGCCTGTTGGAGGGTATAGAAGAGGAATTTAGTCAGTCTACATGACTATGTAATTAGAGTGACATGTATAATGCCTTCTAGCCGGATTGTAAATCATTTGTCATGGCGGACCTTTTCGCTTCAACCTCGGGACCCAATAGTCCAGAGTGTATCCGAATACCCGCTCAGTTATATAAGAACCGGGGTATGCGTGCAAACCAGGCGTAGGGGTCATTAGTGCTTGAACAGACAAGTATCCAACTAGTTATGTTATATTACATGGGTAGTAAGAAACATCTTCTAGGGAGAATACTTCCGTTAAGGGTTGCTTTCCCTGGGTACGCATGCCCTAAAGTGCATGTCCAGACTGCGAGAGGAGACGCAGGCAAAAACATCTGGGGGCACATATGGAAAATAAAGAAAAATCATCTTTTGTTCACCGACCAAATGTTCCCTTAAGAACGCTAGCTTTCGGCTTCACCCAGTCTGAGGTACACATCTGGCAGACCCGGCAGTAACAATCGCAGAGGTGCTCCCCTTATGCCCTAGCCGAATTAACGGGAACGTAGGGCATAAATACAAGAGCCAGGCAACCCATCTTGGCCAAAACTTAAGTCGTATCGATGCATATAATGGCGAAGAAAAGGTACATGCGGAAGAATAACACATGTGCGGGGCACGAAGCCCAGATGAATAATTAAGCTTCTATGTAAGAAGCCCCCGAGTATAATGAGCGCGGTTAGTGCGTCAATAGTGTGCAAGCAAGGCACAAGTTGGCCCTTGAAGGCCTTGAGAAAGAATAAAAGAAAGGAAGAGAAAAAAGACAAATAATGTATATGCAAAAAATGGACAAAAGAGGAGACGCATATAGAGTCCGGCACTAGGCGTAGAATCTTCGGAGCCTGGCTGCATTCCATGGGTTCGGCTCAAGTCAATTATTCGATGCATCCCGCAGATGGTACGCTCCACCGGTCAGAACTTGGTCAATAATGAAGGGACCTTCCCATTTGGGCTCGAGCTTGGTCTTTTTCTTCTCCGGTTGGCGTAGAAATAGCTCGCCAACGTTATAAATTTTGGCCCGTACTTCTCTGCTTTGGTATCTGCGAGCCTGTTGCTGATAGAATGCAGAACGGGCTTTTGCCACGTCGCGCTCCTCCTCCAGGGTGTCCAGACTGTCCTGCCGATCGAGCTCGGCTTCTCTTTCTTTGTACATGCGCACTCGAGGTGAGTCATGAATTATGTCGCAGGGCAGAACCGCCTCTGCGCCATACACCATAAAGAAGGGTGTGTATCCGGTAGTACGATTTAGCGTGGTCCGCAGCCCCCATAGTACGGAGTCAAGCTCCTCTACCTAGTGCGTGTTAGACTCCTTTAAGGACCGCACTAATCTGGGTTCGATGCCGCTCATGATAAGACCATTTGCTCACTCGACTTGGCCGTTAGTTTGTGGGTGATAGACAGAGGCATAATCGAGCTTAATGCCCATGTTGCTGCACCAGAGTTTTACCTCGTCGGTCGTGAAGTTCGTGCCGTTGTCAGTGATGATGCTGTGGGGGACGCCATAAAGGTGTACAACCCCGGATATGAAGTCTATCACCGGTCCGGATTCGGCCGTTTTAACAGGTTTGGCTTCTATCCATTTGGTGAATTTGTCCACCATGACCAGTAAGTATTTTTTCTTATGGGTTCCCCCATTAAGGGGTCCAACCATGTCAAGCCCCCCGACCACGAAGGGCCAGGTAATGGGGATTGTTTGGAGGGCGGTGGGTGGCATGTGGCTTTGGTTTGCCAAAAGCTGGCAACCGACGCATTGTTGGACCAAGTCCTGTGCATCTACCCAGGCCGTCGGCCAATAAAAACCTCTACGGAAGGCCTTGCTTACAAGGGCCCGGGCTGCGGCGTGGTGGCCGCCGAGTCCGGCGTGAATTTCTGCCAAAAGCTTCCACCCTTCCTCTTCGGAGATGCACCTTTATACAGCTCTCCCTCGTGGACCCTATAGGCTTTAGATCACCGCACTATGCAGCGTGCCTCATTTTGGTCCTCGGGAAGTTCCTGCCTAGTTAGGTAGGCCAGGAATGGTTCTGTCCACGGGGTGATGATGGCCATTATTACGTGGGCTGAAGGTGTTATTTCGGTGGCAGAGCCTCCGATTATGTCGGAGTGTTCGGTATCGGGCATTTTGGCCGGGTCTGGACTATTAGTACCGGTGTCCCCTTCCCATACCACAGATGGCTTAACCAACCTCTCCAAAAAGATGTTGGGGGGGACCGCATCATGTTTTGCGCCGATGCGGGCGAGGATATCCGCCGCCTGATTGTTTTCCCGAGCCACATGGTGAAATTCGAGCCCCTCGAACCGAGCTGACATCTTTAGGACGGTGTTGCGATAGGCCGCCATCTTCGGATCCTTGGCATCTAAGTCTCCATTTATTTGGGATATTGCAAGGTTCGAATCCCCACGCACCTCCAGGCGTTGAATGCCCATGGAGACTGCCATCCGAAGACTATGTAACAGGGCTTCGTATTCGGCTGCATTGTTGGAGTCTGTATACAGTATCTGTAGTACGTATTGAACTGTATCTCTGGTTGGGGACGTCAGGATGATGCCAGCCCCCAGACCCGCCAGCATTTTGGAGCCGTCGAAGTGCATGATCCAATTGGAGTATGCGCCGTACTCTTTAGGGAGTTCGGCTTCCGTCCATTCGGCGACAAAGTCGGCCAATACTTGCGATTTAATGGCTCGCCGGGGTTTGTATGTTATGTCGAATGGGAGAAGCTCAATGGCCCATTTGGCAATCCGGCCCGTGGCGTCGCGGTTGTTTATAATATCGTTAAGTGGCACTTCCGAGGCTACTGTAATTGAACACTCTTGAAAGTAGTGTCGCAGCTTCCGGGATGTCATGAATACCACATAGGCTATCTTTTGATAATGTGGGTACCATGATTTGCATGGAGTGAGGACAGTGGATACATAATATACCGGCTTTTGAAGGGGGAATTTATGTACGTCCGTTTCTCGTTCGACGACGAGCACTGCGCTTACAACCTGATGAGTTGCCGCAATGTACAACAACATTGGTTCGCCGATGTTTGGCGCGGCCATGATTGGGTTGGTTGCCAGTATGGCTTTTATTTCTTCCAATCCGGATGTGGCAGCGTCCGTCCACTCGAAGTGTTCGGTGCGCCGAAGGAGGTGATAAAGGGGTAATGCCTTTTCTCCTAAGTGGGAGATAAAGCGGCTTAGAGCCGCCACACATCCGGTTAATTTCTGGATTTGTTTGAGGTCCGTTGGTATAGCCAACTGTGATAGAGCTCGGATTTTGGCCGGATTTGCTTCAATTCCTCTACTGGAGACAATGAAACCCAGGAGCTTTCCGGCTGGTACACCGAAAACGCATTTTTCCGGATTGAGCTTGATGTCGTATGTTCGGAGGTTGTCGAATGTGAGCCTCAAGTCGTCTATTAGAGAGTCAACGTGTTTGGTTTTGACGACCACATCATCTACGTATGCCTCTACTGTTTTGCCGCCAGACATGTCTGAATCATGCGCTGATATGTTGCGCCGGTGTTTTTGAGCCCAAAAGGCATTGTGTTGAAACAGAAGGGGCCGTATGGTGTGATAAATGCCGTTGTGGCTTGGTCGGACTCCGCCATCTTGATTTGGTGGTAGCCGGAGTATGCGTCGAGGAAACACAATGAATCGTGTCCTGTGGTAGCATCGATAATTTGATCGATGCGGGGGAGGGGGAAGGGATCCTTTGGGCAAGCCTTGTTGAGGTCCTTGAAATCGACACATAGGCGCCAAGATTTGTCCTTCTTTGGTACCATCACCAGGTTTGCTAGCCAGTCCGGGTGTTTTATTTCTCTAATGAATCCGACATCCAATAACTTGGCTAGTTCCTCTCCCATAGCTTGTCTCTTAGGTTCAGAGAAATGCCAAAGAGTCTGCTTGACCGGCTTGAATCCCTTTAGAATATTAAGGCTGTGTTCGGGCAGCCTGCATGGGATTCCTGGCATGTCTGAGGGGTGCCAGGCGAATATGTCCCAATTCTCGTGCAGGAACTCTTGTAGTGCGGCGTCCACAGCGGGGTTTAACTGTGCCCCGATGGAGGCTGTTTTTGTAGGGTCCGTTGGGTGGACTTGGAATTTGACTATTTCATCCGCTGGTTTAAAAGAGGTGGACTTGGATCTCTTGTCAAGTATCACGTCGTCCCTGTCCACTGTGGAGCGCAGCGCAGTTAATTCCTCGGCTGCAAGGGCTTCAGATAATGCCTCGAGGGCCAATGCGGCTGTTTTGTTTTCGGCGCGGAATGCTGTGTCCGGATCACTAGCGAGAGTGATGATTCCGTTGGGCCCGGGCATTTTGAGCTTCATGTACCCGTAATGGGGTATAGCTTGGAAGATCGTGAACACCTCCCGCCCTAAAAGGGCGTGGTATCCGCTACTGAACGGGGCCACTTGGAATGTAATTTCTTTGGACCTGTAGTTCTCCGGCGTGCCGAATACCACATCTAGTGTGATTTTCCCAGCACAGCGTGCTTCCCGACTGGGATGATTCCTTTGAAGGTTGTGCTGCTTTGCCCAATGCGGTTCCAGTCTATTTCCATTTTTTTGAAGAGTTTCCTCATAGATGAGGTTTAATCCACTGCCACCGTCCATGAGTACACTGGTGAGTCGAAAGCCGTCCACAGTTGGACTGAGGACCAGTGCAGCTGGTGCTCGGGCTATTCGGAATTTAGGTTCATCACTGGCATTGAAGGTAATAGCCGTGTCACTCCATGTATTTATTGCTGCCACGTGGCAGATTTCGGCAAGGCTACGGAGTGTTCACTTGCGCATATTATTTGATGCGAAGGTTTCAAAGACTGTTAATACCGTATTGTTATCCCCGGGATGGTGCTATGTGGCATCTGGGATGAGAAGATCCTCACCACTTCTAGCTACCTGCCGGAGTACCCAATATGCTCTAAGGCTGTGTGTTGGTATGGTATCCGTTGTACTATGAATTTTGCAGGGTCCGTTGTGCCATCCCTCCAATACGGTTCCACGCCCTGTAGAGGGTCTTTGCTTCTTTGTAATTAACTCGGGTGTCTTATGATAGTGCACCCTTTTACTTCGGACTGGTTGTATATTCGGAGCCGGATTATCCCAAAATTTCGTTTCGGTTTTCCATGCGCTTTCCATCCCACAGTACTTTCATACTATGGATGCCAAGTCGGCGAAGCGTGATATGTCACGGCGACTTATGGCATTAAGGATTCCCTTGTCGATGCAATTATTGCAGAAAAATGAGACTGCGTCTTCCTCGCGACAGTCCTTAACCTTGTTCATCACAAGGAGGAATCTGGCCCAACAATGATGTACTGTTTCCTGGGGCGCTTGCCTGATGTGGGAAAGATCGTTTATGCTTGGATGGGTGGGTAGCTTTGAGTCCGAACCCTTACCCGATCTGAGACCCAGGGGCCGAGGAGTTTCCAATCTTGGAAGTTCGGGTTTTGGGATGTTGCCCGATAAGTCTGGCCCGCCGCCTGACTCTAGGTTCAGGGCTTGGGTGATGTCCTCCCGTAAACGGGTATCCGGCTCGGAGAGCTCAGGGATCCGGACATAGTTAGTCCTCAAGATAGAGGAAGAATCGCGGCATTGTTCCTCCACCACCGCAATTTGATGGGTGACCGGTGGAGAGTTAATCTCCCTTTGATCGGGTTTAAGCCCAATCCGATCATAGTCCATAGCGACTCCCAAGGTGGCGATGTGATCCAAGAGCTCGTTTAGGGATGATAGCTTTATTGGATCCATCTGCTCGGCAAATTCCGAGCCGACGTGGAGGCTATTTTCGATGACCCGAGAAGTCATCGTCGGTGCAGCAGCCGAACGGGCGGTCATGATAAAACTGCCTAGCCGGAGAGTTTGGCCGACAGCCAGGGCTCCCTTGGCAGTAACGTTGTTTTTAACAACGAGACGAAGCATCCTTCCTTACGGTGACGGCACAGTGGAACTCTCAATGAAAGCACCAATGTCGGTGTTGTAGGATCTAGAAGTAGATGTGTCTAGAGGGGGGGTGATTAGACACTTAGTGCTAAAGTTGCAATTTTTAGGCCTTTTTGGTTTGAGTGGAGTTTTAGGCACAATGTCAACATACACAATACATATCAAGCAAGCATGCAAAGAGTATATGAGCAGCGGAATGTAAAGCATGCAACTTGCAAGAATGTAAGGGGAAGGGTTTGGAGAATTCAAACGCAATTGGAGACACGGATGTTTTTCCCGTGGTTCGGATAGGTGGTGCTATCCTACATCCACGTTGATGGAGACGTCAACCCACGAAGGGTAATGGTTGCACGAGTCCACGGAGGGCTCCACCCACGAAGGGTAACGGTTGCGCGAGTCCACGGAGGGCTCCACCCACGAAGGGTCCACGAAGAAGCAACCACCCATAAAGGGTCCACGAAGTAGCAACCTTGTCTATCCCACCATGGCCATCGCCCACGAAGGACTTGCCTCACTAGCGGTAGATCTTCACGAAGTAGGCGATCTCCTTGCCCTTCCAAACTCCTTGGTTCAACTCCACAATCTTGTCGGAGGCTCCCAAGTGACACCTAGCCAATCTAGGAGACACCACTCTCCAAGAAGTAACAAATGGTGTGTAGGTAATGAACTCCTTGCTCTTGTGCTTCAAATGATAGTCTCCCCAACACTCAACTCTCTCTCATAGGATTTGGATCTGGTGGAAAGAAGATTTGAGTGGAAAGCAACTTGGGGAAGGCTAGAGATCAAGATTCATATGGTAGGAATGGAATATCTTGGTCTCAACACATGAGTAGGTGGTTCTCTCTCAGAACATATGAGTTGGAATTGTGTATGTGTTCTGATGGCTCTCTCCACGAATGAAGAGGAGGTGGAGGGGTATATATAGCCTCCACACAAAATCCAACCGTTACACACAGTTTTCCAATCTCGGTGGGACCGAATCAAAAAACTCGGTCGGACCGAAAAGGTAAACCTAGTGACCGTTAGAGATTTTCGGTGGGACTGACATGCAACTCGGTAGGACCGATATGGTTAGGGTTTGGGCATAACATAATCTCGGTGAGACCGATTACACAAACTCGGTGAGACCGATTTTGGTAATTAGCTAACCAGAGAGTTGGTCAGGCAAACTCGGTGGGACCGATTTGCTCTTTCGGTGAGACCGAAAAGTTACAAAAAGGAAACACTGAATTTACATCGCAATCTCAGTGGGACCGATTCGCTCTTTCGATGAGACCAAAAAGTTACGAAAGGGAAACAGAGAGTTTGCAATCCCATCTCGGTGAGACTGAGATCCCTATCGGTAGAACTGGATTGCTAGGGTTTGGCAGTGGCTTATGACAAATGAAACTCGGTGGCGCCGGATAGAAAGAATCGGTAGGACCGAGTTTGGCTTAGGGTTTAGGTCATATGTGGATATGGGAAAGTAGTTGAGAGTTTTGGAGCATATCACTAAGCACATGAAGCAAGAGGCTCATTAAGCAACACCTCATCCCTCCTTGATAGTATTGGCTTTTCCTATGGACTCAATGTGATCTTGGATCACTAAAATGTAAAATGAAGAGTCTTGAGCTTGAGGCTTTAGCCAATCCTTTGTCCTTAGCATCTTGAAGGAGTTCCCACAACCTTTAGTCCATGCCACTCCATTGTTGAACTTATCTGAAACATGCTAGATAGAAATGTTAGTCCAACAAGAGATATGTTGTCATCAATTATCAAAACCACCTAGGGAGCACTTGTGCTTTCAATCTCCCCCTTTTTGGTAATTGATGGCAACATACATCAAAGCTTTAGATAAAGATATAAAGAACAGCAAGTAAAGCTTTGGAAGGACATGTAACAAGCATAGGCTCCCCCTACATGTATGCACTCATGTAAATATGAAATATAGAGGCATGTGAGAGCATAACCATGACAGAGTAGGCAATGTGTTACATGTATCTTGGCCATATGCATCAGAGCAAAAGATTATCAAGGAAAATACCTTCATGCTCATGAGTCCTTCTTGCAAACAGTATGTACATAAGCAAGAACTCCTCATACTCATGATTTTGATGCATATACTTACCTTGTGGTCTTGAGTTGGCTTAGGATGGAATGAACCTGCACAAACAAAGTTAGATAACACAGGTACATCCACTAGCCAGAGTAAACAAAAGAAACCACAAGAATACCAAGACTGGGATGACATGTAGAGAGTGAGTACAAGGTACCACATTGGATTCTACATGTCCCCAAGAATAAAGATATGCAATGAATTTGACTGATTTCTTTCCCTTAGGTGTCTTGCTCCCCCTGAATCTTACATGGGATATTGGGAGAAGATAGGGAACAGAAAATCAGAGCTGAAAGATACAAATGGATAGAACTTAATGCAAATAAGCGTATATGAACATGTCTTTCCCCCACAAAGACATGTGACATCTCTCCTCTTGAACATCAAGTATCTGGGATCCTTGAGTATTTTCTCTCCCTGGAAATCTCTCTCCCCCCTTAATAACATCTGGGAAATCTCTCTCTCTATCGGTGTACTAGAGTAGGGGTACCCTAGTATCCCGAACTTGTGCACGGGCAGTTGCAGCGCCGCGCGGCAAGGCTTGCCGGACGACCGCCAGAGTCCTCCGTGGTTTCCTTTGGAGCCATTCAAGAACAAAGCATTCAAGATGAAGAGACAAGGCCCCGGCAAGAGGAGCTTGCCGGGAAGGCCAACCACGGCACTTCAAGAAACTTGCCACGATGCACCGCACGTCCCGGCAAGGTCCGGTGAGCGACAAGCTTCTGGACTCGACAAGACGACGACCCCGACAAGGTACTCGCCGGGGGCCCGCTGCCACTCTGTACCCACGCTCCAGCGCACCCACCCGCGCGTCGCCATGAGGCTTCCTCAGGGGCGCGTGGCGGGAGCCTATGCAGCCAGGGGTATGCGGTGGCAAGCGGAGATGAAGAGAAGGCCATTGTGGCAAACGGTGGCGCTCCTAACGGTCACTTTTTGCACTATTTAGGCAACTCAGACGGGCATTCAATGACCTTGTCCCCTGCCGTCAGAGTTAGGTAGGGTGCACTGTGTCCACAGTAGCGGTAGCTGCACCTACCGCATCCTTTTTCATTTTTACCCTTCTAGTCTATGTTGCCACCTGTTGGTGACCCCTTGAAAGTATAAAAGGAGGCCCGAGCGCAACGTAGAGGGGGTTCGGCTCATTCGAAACATCAGGAACACTCTCACGCTCGGTCTGGCAGCGTCCATCGCTCCTGAGCAAGAATTCAATACACACAAACAAGCAGCAGTAGGGTTTTACGCATCCGTGCGGCCCGAAGCTGGGTAAAACTGCTTGCGTGTACTGCCTCGATCCGCTCTTTGCGCGGCCTCCGCCCCCCTCCGAACCGAAAGGGGCCCGGTCCCCATAGGTGTTGGTGGATCAGTTTCTCCGACATCTTTGGCGCGCCAGGTAGGGGGCGTCGAGATTGTGCGAACCCGATCCGGCGTGCACGCGAGCTAAATCTTCATCGTCTTCATCGACATGCCACCGAAGAAGAAGGATTCGGAGGCAGCTGTTCCGTCTGCGTCGCTTTCACCGCCTCCGGAGCAAACGGGTGGTGGAGTGGACGCCGGCGGAAGAATGGGCGTCGACGAGGGAGCCCTCAGTGCGGCCAAGTCCAAGGACAAGGCGGCACAGACCTCGGCGTCCATGCGCGCACCGCGCCCCTCTCAGGAGGCGCGGGACCAGCAGCGTCATGGCGTTCGCAGCGCCATACGTCCGCTGGGCCAAGATCAAGCTGGTGGTTCTCGTGGCGCTCAAGACCAACATGCACGTCAACATGCTGGGTCGAGCGAAGTACGGTCGCCTGGACGGGGCACTACTCCTTCTAACGTGGTTAGGAGTCCGAGCACGCCCCACTCCCCGCACCGTTCACCTCCGCCGCCCACCACTCCAGCAGAAGCCTTGGCGCGAGCTCAACTGCTCCTAGACTATCCTCCGACGGCGGACAAGACCGACGAATGGAGGGCCACTATCCAGAGCCTCATCGGCTTCGCCAACGGCGACACTGCGCGGCAACCAAGCACCTCGCTGCCGCGGCAGGACAGCCGGACGCGAGCCGATGGCAACAAGACCGGGGGAGGTGCGACTTCCATGCACTCTCCACTACGAAGGCCAAAATCACCGACTCGCCGGGTCCACCCCGACAGCGGCTCCACCGCGTCGTCGGACCCACGAGCTCGTCGCGACCAGCGCCAAGTTCTCCATGAACGACAACAAGAAGACGCTCGAACCCGCATCGAGCGCCGAAGAGAAGCGCGACGTCAATCCGACAAGCACGCTGGGCCCTCTGTTGACATGCATGCGCCAGGGGAACCAGGCGATCTGCCGTACGCGGTAGGTTGTCCTGCGTTCATCCATGAGCTGCGGCAAGTCCAGTGGCCTAGCACAAAGAATTTCAAACCAGACGTACCAGAGAAGTACGACGGCAAGACGCATCCGTCGGAGTTTCTCAGCATCTACACCATCACGGTGCAGGCTGCCGGGGGACGGGACGACAAGATCCTTGCCAACTACTTCCCGCTGGTACTCAAGCCCAACGTCAGGTCCTGGCTCATGCACTTGCCGGACAATTCCATCTCCTCTTGGGCAGATTTATGCCATCAGTTTGTCGGCACCTTTACAGGCGGCCACAAGCCACATGGCCAAGAGAGCGATCTTCATCTGCTCGCCCAGAAGGAAGGAGAGCCACTGCGCAAGTACATTCAGAGATTCAGCCGTGTACAGCACAACATCCCAGACGTCCACCCCACCGCGATCATCAGCGCGTTCCATCAGAACGTGCGAAACCGAAGGATGAGGGAGGAGATGGCGATGTGTAAGATCAGAGACGTCAGCGAGCTTTACGCCCTGGCCGACAAGTGTGCACGCGCTGAAGAGGGGAGGAGACTCCCCGGAGAGAGTACAGGAGCAGGAGGATCCGACAGTGAGGATGCCGCCCCGACAAGGAAAGGCCGGCGGCGGAACAACAAAAGGAAAAAGGGCAAGGAAGTGCTAGCTGTCGAGCAGACCGGCAACGGAGGTGGCACCAAGGAAGCTAAAGCTGGTGGCTCCGACAAGGAGGCCCAGCCTGTGGCGGCCGCCGACAAGCAGGACAGCTCCGGCAAGTAGTATTGTAAGATTCACCGAACCAAGGGTCACGATCTCCAGAACTGCAAGAAAGTCGAACAGCTTGTTGAGCAACAGAAAGTTGAGTACGAGCGGCGCGACAAGGAGAAGGACCAGGAAGGAACTGGTGGATCCGGCAAGAAACGTCCCGGCCGAGGAGGACGCCGTGGCAAGGCCAAGCAGCGGCAAGGAGACAGACCTCCCCGCGGCCGCGACAAGGATGAAGATGACGACGACGACGAAGACATGGATGATGACGAGGCCGACGAGCAGGAATTTCAGAAAGCCACAGAGGTCCTGTGCATTGACGGTGGTGCCTCTCTGCATACTTCGCACCGCCAACTCAAGCAGTGGATGCGGGAAGTGAATGCAGCAGAGCCATCCATAGAGTCACGCAAGCCCCTGAAATGGTCCAGCGCACCTATCATCTTCGACATTGAGGACCACCCTGATCGCGTAACTGCGGTCGGGTGTTTGCCGATGTTGGTTTCTCCAACTATCCGCAATCTCAAGGTCACAAAGATGCTAGTTGACGGCGGGGCTGGCTTGAACCTGATATCCTCCGCGGTCCTCCAGAAACTTCAGATCCCTGACAGCGAGCTCGAGGAGACCGGCACATTCCAAGGAATCAGCCCGGGAAGAAGCAAGCCGAAGGGAAAGATCACGCTGCCGGTCACATTTGGCAGCGAGCTGAACTTCAGGACTGACAGGGTCATGTTTGACGTTGCCGACTTTCCATTACCTTACAATGGAATCCTTGGCCGTCCGGCACTCGCCAAGTTCATGGCAGCATCTCACTATGCGTACAACATACTGAAAATGCCAGGCCCAATAAGTGTCATCTCTGTCCCTGGCGACAAGAAGGATGCTCTTATCTGTGCCGACAAGATCTACCGGGAAGTGGCAGCCGCAGCAGAGCGCAAGACACTTGCCGCTGAAGCTCCCGGAGGGAAGAAGAAGACCAAGTCCGGCAAGAGCTCTGATGCCTACTCCGGCAAGCGCACCTCTTCGGAGTGCTGCGCTACCATCGAGGACGCACCATCGAGCTCCACCGGCAAGTGTAAGAAGGCAATGGCAGCTCCACCTGAGACTAAGAAGGTGTCCTCCAAGGAGGATGGCACTGGTGGTACCTTCACCATCAGCGCCACTCTTGACCCCAAATAGGAAAGCGCGCTCGTTGCTTTCCTGCGGGCGAATGTCGACGTGTTTGCATGGCAACCGTCTGATATCCCCGGTGTTCCCAGGAAAGTAATCGAGCACCACCTTGCCGTCTGTCCTCATGCGCGGCCCGTCAAGCAGAGAGTCAGGAAGCAGGCAGTGGAGCGCCAAGAATTCATCGCAGAAGAAATCAAGAAGTTGGAAGCAGCAGGCCTTGTCAGAGGAGTGCTCCATCCCACATGGTTGGCCAATCCTGTTGTTGTGCGCAAGGCTAACGGAAAATGGAGACTTTGTATTGACTTCACTGATGTTAATAAAGCTTGTCCCAAAGACCCATTTCCCTTGCCGCGTATTGACCAGATTGTTGACTCCACAGCCGGATGTGATTTGCTTTCATTTCTTGATGCATACTCAGGATACCATCAGATCTTCATGACAGAAGAGGATGAAGAGAAAACTGCATTTATCACCCCATGTGGCACGTACTGCTTCATACGGATGCCTTTCGGTTTGAAGAATGCTAGATCAACATTCGCAAGGGTAGTCCACCGTGCTTTTGAGCCGCAAATGCACAGAAATGTGGAAGCCTACATGGATGATATAGTGGTCAAGAGCAAAAACAAGGCTACTCTGATTCAAGATCTAGATGAAACTTTTGCAAATCTGTGCAGGATCAACCTCAAGCTCAATCCCGAGAAGTGCGTGTTCGGAGTCCCTTCCGGCAAGCTTCTCGGGTTCTTTGTGTCACAGCGGGGGATTGAAGCCAATCCCGACAAGATCAAAGCCATCGAGCAGATTGAAGCACCAAAGCGCGTCAAGGATGTACGAAAGCTTGCCGGCTGCGTGGCTGCTCTCAGCAGATTTATCTCTAAGTCTGCAGAGCGTGCCTTGCCGTTTTTCAAAATATTGAAAAAGGCAGGTCCGATGAAATGGACTCCAGAAGCGGAGGCCGTGCTACAGGACTTGAAGAGGTACCTGTCCTCCACTCCAATACTTGTCGCACCTAAGCCACAAGAGAAGTTGCTGCTATATCTGGCAGCAACCAATCAAGTGGTTAGTGCTGCGTTAGTAGCGGAGAGGGAGGCGGACAATGAGCCAGCAACCGCGGCAAGTGAATCCAGTGACAAGCAGGGGGCTTCTCCGACAAGCTCTGGCCCCGACAAAGTTGAGTCTACGCAGGCATGCAAGGAGGTGCAGAGGAAAATGGTGCAGCGCACAGTTTACTTTGTCAGTTCCCTTCTACAGGGGGCTAGATCAAGGTATTCTGGCGTATAGAAATTGCTTTTCGGCCTTCTCATGGCCTCAAGAAAGCTGCGCCATTACTTCCAGGCACATGAGATAACAGTTGTCACTCGCTTTCCGTTGAAGAGGATACTGCAAAATCCAGAAGCAACCGGCAGGATTGTCGAGTGGGCACTGGAACTGTCAAGCTTTGGCCTCAAGTTTGAGAGTACTTCCACTATACAGAGCAGAGCATTGGCAGAATTCATAGCGGAATGGACGCCGACACCAGACGAAGAAACTCCAGAAACAAGCATCCCCGTCAAAGAGGCAAGCAAAGAGTGGCTGATGTACTTTGATGGTGCCTTCTCGCTGCAAGGCGCCGGCGCAGGCGTGCTGCTTATCGCACCCACCAGAGAGCACCTCAAGTACGTAGTTCAGATGCATTTTCCCAAGGAGCAGGCAACGAACAATACCGCAGAGTATGAAGGTTTGCTTGCCGGATTCAGAATTGCGGCAGACCTTGGGATCAACAAGCTCATTGTCAGGGGTGACTCGCAGTTGGTCGTCCGCCAAGTAAACAAAAGCTATCAGAGTCCGTTGATGGAAGCATATGTTGATGAAGTAAGGAAGCTAGAAGCACACTTTGATGGCCTGCAAATGGAACACGTTCCACGAGCTCAGAACGATATTGCTGACGGCCTGTCAAAGTGCGCAACACTAAAGTTACCTGTGGAACCAGGGATTTTTGTGCTCAAGCTGACTCAACCATCCGTAACACCATCGACTGGACAGAGAAAGAAGAGGAAGTTGGTTTCTGATGACTACTTTCCGGCAGAGCTTCCCGAAGCCGCCACCAAGAAGGTCCCCAAGATCGACGCCAAGAGTGCTGAGGAGCAGTCTGCTCCGGCGAACCTCTTAGTTTGTTCCGTTGAAGCAGACGCTCCCGACAAGTTTTGCTCCGGCAAGCTTGCCGCTTGCCGGGGAATATCACGCTCCGGCCGAACCGCAGGTTCTTGCCGTAGAAGCGGATGTTCCCACAGCAACAGATATGCCTTTAGCCCTTGTTGTCGAGCCGCAAGCTCCAGCATGGGCGCAGCAGATCGTCCGTTTCCTTCAGACAGGAGAGCTTCCCGAAGAGCAAGAAGAAGCAGAAAGAGTAGCCCGGCAGTCAAGTATGTACAAGTTTGTCGACAACACACTGTACAGAATAAGACTCAACGGTGTGAAATTGAAGTGCATTCGCCGGGAAGATGGACAACATCTGTTGGCAGAGATACATGGAGGCATATGTGGTCACCACATTGGCACAAGAGCACTTGCCGGCAAAGCATTCCGACAAGGTTTCTTCTGGCCGACAGCCCTCCAGGATGCAACTGCACAAGTAACCAAGTGTGAAGCGTGCCAGTTCCATTCCAAACAGATACACCAGCCAGCTCAAGCTCTCCAGACGATCCCTTTATCCTGGCCATTTTCGGTCTGGGGGCTCGACATCCTCGGCCCCTTTCCCCGAGTTGTCGGGGGCTTTGAGTTCTTGTACGTCGCCATCGACAAGTTCACAAAGTGGCCGGAAGTGGAACCAGTGGGAAGGTGACAGCACAGTCAGCAGCCAAGTTCTTCAGGTCGATTGTTTGCCGTTTCGGGATCCCTAACAGGATCATCACCGACAACGGCACGCAATTTACGAGCCGGACCTTCATGCAGTACGTCCAAGATCTTGGCGCCAAGGTCTGCTTCACTTCTGTTGCTCATCCGAGAAGCAACGGTCAAGCGGAGAGGGCAAATGTTGAAGTGCTGCGAGGCCTCAAGACCAGAACTTTCGACAGGATGCACAAGTGCGGAAGAAACTGGATCGAGGAGCTGCCGGTGGTTCTTTGGTCAATCAGGACGACGCCAAATCGAGCCACTGGCCAGACACCCTTCGCTCTAGTCTACGGAGCAGAGGCAGTTCTCCCCACGGAACTCGTTTACGTGTCACCTCGAGTGCTCGCTTATGATGAGCTCGAGCAAGAGCAGTTGCGCCAAGATGACGCGCTGCTCCTTGAGGAAGACCGTCTTCAGGCTGCTGTGCGAGTGGCTCGCTACCAGCAAGCTTTGCGTCGCTACCATAGCCGCAAAGTTAAAGCCAGGAGCTTCGAGGAAGGCGACCTTGTTCTTCGGCGTGTTCAGTCCGCCAAGAATTCCAACAAGTTGACGCCAAAGTGGGAAGGCCCTTATCGGGTGAAACGAGTCACTAGGCCCGGCGCTGTCCGCCTTGAGACCGAAGATGGCATTCCGGTGAGCAACTCCTGGAACATTGAACATCTTCATAAGTTTTACCCGTAGGGCGCGGTTGCCGGAAGCTTTTCCGGCAACCACCTTTTGTACAAGTCTTGCCGTTGTTGCATGTAATCCTTTGTACAAAGCCGGGCGCAGACCCCGTGCACCAGTAAAGTTCATGTGCCCCGCACATCTTGTCAGTTTTTTTTCTTTATGCTATAATCCTTTTTCGCATAGGTTATCTGACACTTTGTGCAGCACCAGACCCTGGTAAGCGATAACGAGCTCAAGGCTCCATATCATTACTTTATTTCTCTGTTTCTTTCTCAAAAGAAGGAAGGTTCCCTCGCCCACAAGGTTTATCTGGGGGGAAGGAGAAGATAATGGTGTGGACCAGGCCGTTCAGGAAAGTTTCTCCTTGCCGGGAAGCAGGCGACAGAAAAGCTAAGTTGCTAAAGTTTGAGCAATCAGTTTTTTAAGTTTTTGAGTTATTTTCCTTGAACGACCGTGCTTTGTATGGAAAACCTATGCGCGGAGGAACCAACTCGTAGCTAGCTGCGCCCTTACTTTGTTTCGAGTCCGCTCAACAACTTAAGTGAGCTGCAACTAGTTGCGACAAGGTTGCTTGTCGGTAGCGACCCCGCCAGCAGGCTGCTGAAGTTCCGCACTCGGCGCTTGCGGCAAGGGTGCCTGCACCGGCAAGTTTCCCTAGAAAGCGTAGGGCAGAACCATACAAAGCCAAGAGTCGAGTAAAGGAAGTAACACAGCAATTTTTGGCCTAAGATAGAGTTATATTACAAAAATAACTTGTCGCGCCTCTAATAAAGTGTTCCCATGACATGACTGGCAGCGACAAGATAAGAAGAAAACGGACGGCCTAATCTACGCGACCGCCGTCAACCCTTTTGACCTCGTTCACCCTGTCCACAATGGGTGCGACGAGGGCCTTAAGTGCGTCAAGATCAGCGTCCGCCGGCAGCCTCTTGAGGACGTTGGTGAGGTTGAGGCCCGGATTGCGGAAGGCCACCTTCACCAGCACTTTCTCCAGAACTCCGGCACAAATCGAGCGTGACTCGTCGGCCAACTGCTTTGGGATCCGTTCCCGGAGTTGCTGGAGCGCCGCCACCACGCCTTTGAAGAATAGAGTGAGCTTGGCGCTGGGTTGGAGGTTCTCGTCGGAGGAGTACCTGAAGCCTTCCACCCCCAATTGCACCAGCTCCTCTTCGATGACTGCAGCAATGTTCACGAGGCCCTCCGTCCAGAGCGCCACAGTATCTCTGAGAAGATTCTGGGTTTCGGCGGCCCTCGCTAGCAGCGCCTCGTTGGCCTTGATGTCCTTCTTCAAGTCCGCCTCCCGTTTCTTGGCGCCGTCCAACGTCTCCATCAGGGTGGCCAGCTTCAGCTCCAGATCAGCATTGGAATCCTTGGCAGTGCGCAGCTCTTTGCCCTTCTCGGAGAGTTGGCCCTGCAGCTCACCGTGGGCAAGGGCGTCCTTCTCGCGCTCCAGCTTGAGCGCGGCAAGCTCTTCGCCACCCACCTTCAGATCAGCCTCCAGCTGCGCCACTTTTACTTCCAATTCCTTCTTGGCGGTCTCGGTAGCTGCAGCCGCATCCTTTGCCTCTTGGAGCGACCCGCCAAGTACCCGTTCGCGCACGGCAAGCTCCTCCTCGTGGCTGTCGAGGTTCACTTTCCGCTGAGCCAGCTCGCCTTCTCGCGCGTACAGCTTCTCGCCGGTGAGCCGCTGCTGCTCTTCAGCTTCGGCCTTCTCGAGGAGGAAGGCCTTCCGCTCTTCAGCAAGCTGCTCCCGCTCCTCCGCCAAGGCCCGGAGAGCTTCCTGGCGAAAACCCCGGAGCTCCTTCGCGCGCTTCTCTATATCCACGCTCGCTTTCGCGACGAGCGCTTCCCGGGACTCCAACTTGACTTGACGGGCGCGATAGAGCGCCAGCAGCCTCAGCAGCAGCCGCTCCTCCTCGGGCTCGTCACTGCTGCTTCCCGGCACGTCAACGATTGACAACCCGGCGGAGGCGAGCACCTCCCCATCCAAAACTTCTCCTTCCACCGGCGCCTTGGAGCTTGACGCCCAAGGGAGCTTGATGAAGATGCCCTCGCCAGCCTTCAGATAGGCGCCGGGCTGGGGCTCCTCGGAGCCTGACGCTGCGGCAGCGGCGGAGGGATCGGTGGTCGGTGCAGCGCCTGACGCTCCTGCGGCCTCAGGGCCGTCAGTGCGATCGCCAGATCCCCCGCCAGCTTCCTCGGCGGCGGCCTTGGCGGCCTCTTCACCGGTAGGCACATCGGCACCAGCTCCGTCTTCGGCGGCCGCGGCATCATCAGTGTTGCCGCGCACGTCCTCTCCGCCGCTCGCCTCGGTCTCCATCGGATCCGCGGAGGGTGGACCTGACGACCGGAGAAGAATGAGAAGTCAAACAAGCACTCAAGAAGAAAAATCAGCAGAAGAATACAAAGAAAGTTTCGGGCAGGAAGGATTACCTGTGCTGGGATCCGCTGTCATAAGCTCCACCGCCGGCGGATCGTTAGCGCTGTCCCTTGCCAGAGACTCCTCCCTTGTCGGAGGCTCCTCACTTACCGGAGAATGCTCCCTTGCTGGGGAGTCCGCCCTTGGCGGCGTAGTCAAAGCAGACAACGAGTCGGAGGTGATCACCAGCCCTCCTGATGAAGCTGTTCTGCTCCTGCACAAACAAACCAGTGATCAGATGTCAACAAAGGAAAAGAGCAACCACGCGCACCCAGAAGCAGAAAGTAAACCATATGCTTACGCTGGGGGCTGCGCTGGGGGCTGCTCTGCGAAGTGATGGCCGGATCCGGCAAGGTGGTCTCGGGCGCGCCTCCTGTCGTCGCAGTGGGCTCGTCCTCGATGATCACCACCTGAGCCTTGGCCCTCTTCGCCGCCCTCTGGTCCAGAGTCCTGAAAAGGGAGAGTCCGGGGTGGGTCAGATCAGATGCAAGACAGGAATGGCAAGTTGAAGAACTACAAGAACAACAAGGGAATCTTACTCTTCTTCCTCTTCCTCGTCGGAGCTGAGCGCGGAGAGGTCGAAGTTCGGCCCACCTCCGGCGCGATGAGGTGGAGGGGTGGGATCCCTTGGCCGCTTGGCGGGGACTGCGGCGCCAGCCCGAGATGACCCCGCCCCAGTTGCCACTGCGGCGGGAGGCACACCCGCGGCAACCGTACTTGCCACGGCGGAGCGCGTCGCGCGGCGCTGCGGCTGTTGACCAGCTTGCCGCCCTGCTGCGTCCCCGATCCTGCGGAGGCGCCTTCTTGGCTGCACTGGGGGCTGCGTTCCGGGCCCTATTCCCGGCAAGCTCCCCGGAGATGGCGGGCCGCTCGCACCCTCGGCGGGCTCACTCAACTCGGCGTCGGGCGCGGCAAGCTCTTCTTCGTCTTCGGGGCACTCCCGCTCAGCAAGACTCATCGCCGATGCCGCACCCGCTTCCTCTACCGTGAACCCAAATTCATCCGCAGCTGCGGCTGCCGCCGCCTCTTCCGCCCTGGTGGCGATGCGTTCCATCTCTTGATCGGTGGTGTCGCGGGTGAGGAGCTTCTTGTCGTCAGCATTGACCGCTACTTCCACTAGGCTGTCGAAGAACTGCTGCACAACGTCTCCGACAGGCTCTTGCCAAGTTGGAGCAATCCCGTGCGAATCACACAACGGCATCATGGCGCAGATGCGGTCGCGTGAGGAGTTGTTGCACAGAGGAACGACGCCTGCCGGCAACCTGAACCACTCGGGATGTTGTGGGTCGTGCTTGAATATCTCCTTGAGTATCCCGTCCAACTCTATGACGGTGAAATTGAAGTTGAGGCCTGGGCGCAACCTCATGATATCTGCCGGGCCTCCAAATTCCCAGGCGGGTCTCCCCCTCGCCTGCAGAGGGGCGATGCACCGGCGAAGGAAATCTGCGCCGACAGCTCCTACAGTCAGCCCAGCAAGCCTGAGACGCAAGATCCGAGTGGTGGCGATCTTCAGCTTGTCGTCGTCCACGGACAGAGCGCTCCAGTCATTGCCACGCACTGCTGGGGCTTGGCGCGGGGCGGTGAACGGCTGCGGGCTCTCTTCTACAACCCAGCACCAATCTGCTCTCCACTTGTCCCACTTGCTGCGGAGCTCCCCCTCCAGATAGGTCTCCTTCTTGCCGGCCCGCGAGATCCAGGCGATCCCACCGGCAAGAGGTTCCCCTCTCTCGACACGAGGCATAAAGAAATGGCGGAAGAGAGCTACGTTGGGGTGGACTCCGACAAAGTTTTCGCATAGGTGGGCGAAAACTGCCATGGTCAGAACGGCGTTGGGGGTGAAGTCAAGGAGGTGGAGTCCATAGGTGTTCATGACGTCGCAAAAGAAATCAGAGAATGGCGGGCAGAGCCCGCAGTAGAAGAACACGGCAAAGAAAGGATATCCGCCAACTGGAGCTGCTTGCGAGGCGACGGCGGAGAGTACCTTCGTGCGCGGATGCGCCCGCGTCTCCGTCGACCAGAAGAGATAGTACCACTCCCTCAGCTCCTTCGCGAAGAGCTCGGGGGGGAAAGTGGCCCGCTCCTTCCGCAGCGCCTCAAGCCGCTACGCTTCGGTCGACTTCACAGCTTTCGCAGATGCGGCCTTCGTGGCCTTCCCCTTCCCGGGCTTCGGAGGCATGGCGGAGGCGGTGGGGGAGATCGACGGCGCTGGTGGTGGCGGCAGCGACGGGGGCGGAGCGCTGCCCTCTTTCAACTCTGCAAGCGGAGGAGGGCGGCGGAGATTTCTGAGATTGCAGCAGCGAAGGGCGAAGGTGGGGGAAATGCCCCTGTTTCCCCTGCTTATAAATAGGGATGGGGCGGACATCTCGGCCTTCCAAATAAACAACCACCCACGATCTCTCCCACGACTCCGCGATTGACGCGTGCCGTTACGGGGGGCGCGGTGGATACGGAGTTAGATTCGGCATAACCCAGGCTCCGCGCGTGCCCGTGCCCTGTTTTGGGCCTGGCCCAACAGCGCTCGGCACCGTGTGTGGACCAGGCCCAGGGGCTCCTGTGGGTGTACTAGAGTAGGGGTACCCTAGTATCCCGAACTTGTGCACGGGCAGTTGCAGAGCCGCGCGGCAAGGCTTGCCGGACGACCGCCAGAGTCCTCCGTGGGTTCCTTTGGAGCCATTCAAGAACAAAGCATTCAAGATGAAGAGACAAGGCCCCGGCAAGAGGAGCTTGCCGGGAAGGCCAACCACGGCACTTCAAGAAACTTGCCGCGATGCACCGCACGTCCCGGCAAGGTCCGGTGAGCGACAAGCTTCTGGACTCGACAAGACGACGACCACGACAAGGTACTCACCGGGGGCCCGCTGCCACTCTGTACCCACGCTCCAGCGCACCCACCCGCGCGTCACCATGAGGCTTCCTCAGGGGTGCGTGGCGGGATCCTGTGCAGCCAGGGGTACGCGGTGGCAAGCGGAGATGAAGAGAAGGCCATCGTGGCAAACGGTGGCGCTCCTAACGGTCACTTTTTGCACTGTTTAGGCAACTCAGACGGGCATTCAATGACCTTGTCCCCTGCCGTCAGAGTTAGGTAGGGTGCACTGTGTCCACAGTAGCGGTAGCTGCACCTACCGCATCCTTTTCCATTTTTACCCTTCTAGTCTACGTTGCCACCTGTCGGTGACCCCTTGAAAGTATAAAAGGAGGCCCGAGCGCAACGTAGAGGGGGTTCGGCTCATTCGAAACATCAGGAACACTCTCACGCTCGGTCTGGCAGCGTCCATCGCTCCTGAGAAAGAATTCAATACACACAAACAAGCAGCAGTAGGGTTTTACGCATCCGTGCGGCCCGAAGCTGGGTAAAACTGCTCGCGTGTACTGCCTCGATCCGCTCTTTGCGCGGCCTCCGCCCCCCTCCGAACCGAAAGGGGCCCGGTCCCCATAGGTGTTGGTGGATCAGTTTCCCCGACACTCTCCCCCTTAACAACATCTGGGATCCTTGAGACTTTCTCTCCCCCTTGAGCTTTGATGTGCTTTGATGTGATCTCTTTCTCCTGCAAGCTTTGATGTGATCTCTCTCTCCTCCTTTGACATCAATTTCCAAGAAGGGCTTTCTGGAATCCGTCGTATAGGTTTGGTCCTTGAGACTCAGCACAAAGCAATGGATAAAATTGTGATGCTTGTAGAGGACAAGATTCATTGAGTGGAGCTGGATCAGAAGAAATGTAGAGCAAGTGGCAAACTGTTTTTCTGATTGCAAAGTCGGTGGCACCGAGTGGCATATTTCGGTGGTACCGAAAAGATTCGGTTGGACCAAAAATTGCAAGTCGGTGAAACCGAGTTTACACAGAGAAAAACACTTGTCACCTCAGCTCGCTAGACATGTAGGATCTCACAAAGATTTGCAATGAATTACCTGAAGGATTTGCAAGGAATTAAATGCAGAAAATGCAGAACAAAAACAAAGAGAAAAGAGAAGAAACTGAAATATCTAGATGGAGTTTTTTTTTGTTGTTGAAAAAGAGAAAGAAACTAAACATGCATGAGACAAATGCAATAAGACAGAAAAGAACACAAGAGAACTTCATCTAGAGTTGGGCGGTGACATAGTCACCTATGTTAGAGTATATTGACTTAGGAGTCAAGTGAGAACACTTGATCATAGGTCATACTCATCGTTTAAGCTCAAAATGGGGTTAGCATTTTTCGTTTAAGCATCTTGATGTATTCACATCTTGTTGAGTTGCTTTGACTCATGTCTTGGAGTAAAGCTTCTCTAAGATGGAATAACATACCTTGGGTGGTGGTGTGGTTCTTGCTCATGTAGTTGAACTTGTGTGGGTGCTCAAGGTTGATGTAGCTCATCAAGAGTTGGTAGCACCACTTGGAGTTTGAGTTCATCTACCTACATGGGTTAGTTCTTGCAAGGAAGAGCACTTGTGTATCCCAAAATGACAATCATGAAGCTCAACATAGAATTTGTCAAAGGATATGTTTGAATGGTTTTGTGCTTCCTTGTCTTCAACCACCATTGTGTAGAGTCTTGGTGATGTAGAGATTGCTCAAGATGTGAGTGAGTCGCAATCTCATGGAATTAGATTCAACCAAGCACCTACATGGGTTATACAACATGCAAGGTACAAATATATCCAAGACATAAGATAGTCATCATAAGAGATATATCATGGATTAGTCATAAGCTCATGTCTTGCATGTATCCGATGGAGTTTCTACTCCAAGTTCGAAGCATCAATGATGTTCAATTCACCTCTCAACCTGCAAAATACTTTCTCATCAAGAGGTTTAGTAAATATATCCGCTAATTGCTTATCGGTGCGAACGTGCTTAAGATTAATGTCACCCTTAGCAACATGGTCTCGAATGAAATGATGACGAACTTCAATATGCTTAGTTCGAGAATGTTGTATAGGATTATGACCAATTTTGGTAGCACTTTCATTGTCACAAAGTAGTGGAACATGTTTCACATAAATCCCATAATCTTTAAGAGTTTGGGTCATCCAAAGTAATTGAGCACAACATGAACCAGCGGCAATGTATTCCGCTTCGGCGGTGGATAAGGATACCGAGTTTTGTTTCTTGGAAGACCAAGACACAAGAGATCTACCAAGAAATTGACAAGTACTCGAAGTGGACTTTCTATCAACCTTGTCTCCGGCATAATCCGAGTCGGAATAGCCAACAAGATCAAAAGAAGACCTCTTAGGATACCAAATGCCAAAATTTGGTGTATGGATTAAATATCTCACTATCCTTTTCACAGCCTTAAGATGACATTCTTTAGGAGCAGCTTGATATTGTGCACACATGCACACGCTTAGCATAATATCGGGACGTGAAGCACATAGGTATAACAATGAACCAATCATAGAGCGATAAACCTTTTGATCAACCGGTTCACCATCTTTGGTCAAATCATTATGTCCACTAGTAGGCATGGGTGTAGACATACCTTTGCATTCTTGCATATTGAACTTCTTGAATAAGTCCTTGGTGTACTTCATTTGAGAGACAAATGTACCTTCCTTAGTTTGCTTGATTTGCAAACCGAGAAAGAATTTGAGTTCACTCATCATAGACATCTCAAACTTCTCTAACATAAGCTTTCCAAACTTTTCACTAAAGAGAGGGTTAGTTGAACCAAATATGATATCATCAACATAAATTTGGCATACAAATAGTTCTCCATTAACCCTTTTAGTAAAAAGAGTAGAATCAATTTTACCAATTTCAAAACCACTTGTAATAAGGAACCTGGTCAAGCATTTATACCATGCTCTAGGAGCTTGTTTAAGACCAAAAAGAGCTTTGTGAAGTTTGTAAACATGATTTGGTTTCTTAGGATTGATAAAGCCGGGAGGTTGTTTGACATAAACTTCCTCCTCTATTTCACCATTTAGAAAAGCACTTTTAATGTCCATTTGGTACAAGGTGATATTATGGTGATTAGCATAGGCAAGTAAGATGCGAATGGACTCGAGTCTAGCAACGGGAGCATATGTCTCACCATAGTCCATACCTTCGACTTGTGTGTACCCTTGGGCGACGAGACGTGCTTTGTTGTGAACCACTTGTCCATCTTCATCTTGCTTGGCGAAACACCCATTTTGTACCAATGATGTTGTGGTTGTTGTCGGGCTTCTCAACCAATGTCCAAACTTGGTTTCTCTCAAAGTTGTGTAGCTCTTCATGCATAGCGTTTATCCAATCTGGATCTTCCAATGCTTCTTCAACCTTCATAGGTTCAATGCTAGAGATGAATGAATAGTTTTCACAAAAGTTAGCTAAACGAGTTTTTGAGCGAGTGATTCTCCCGGTTTGTATATCATTGAGGATTTGCTCGACGGGATGATCTTTGGCAATTCTTGCTCGAACTCGTGAGAGCTTTTGCTTGGGTCTTCGTTGAACATCTTCTTCATCTTGTTCTTCTTCTTGGCCTTCTTCATTGTTGACGTCATCGTTCTCTTGTCGTGGTGGAGAAGGAGGTTGTTGATGTTCGTCTTGATGCATTTCCTCGTTTTCTTCATCTTGGTGTGTCCCACTTGTGGATGCTTCCGTGTCAATTCTTGGTTCACCTTGTCGTGAAGTAGAAGCTTCCACTTGGACGGATGAAGTACTCTCCTTCACCTTCGTTGGACGAATTATGCCAATGGACAAGTCTTGGATTGCTTCTGAAGGGTCTTTGTCTCCTACATCAATTGGCAATTTCTCTACTTGCGAGCCATTAGATTCATCAAACTTCACATCTACCGTCTCTTCAACCTTTCGGGTGAAATTTTTGTAGACACGGTAAGTGTGAGAGTTTGAGCCATAACCAAGTAGAAAACCTTCATGAGATTTAGGAGCAAACTTTGAACGACGATGCTTATCAAGAATGTAGCACTTTGAGCCGAATACTCGAAAGTATCCAACTTGGGGTTTGTTACCGGTGAGAAGCTCGTATGCCGTCTTGCCGAGTAGCTTGTGAAGATATAAGCGATTTGTTGGATGACAAGCTGTCTCAACCGCTTCTGCCCAAAAGTGCTTCGGCGTCTTGTATTCATCAAGCATCGTTCTTGCCATTTCGATGAGCATCCGGTTCTTCCTCTCAACGACTCCATTTTGTTGAGGTGTGTACGTAGCCGAGAACTCGTGTGAAATCCCTTCTTCGTCAAGAAAGGTGTCCACATTTGCATTCTTGAACTCCGTTCCGTTGTCACTCCGAACCTTCTTGATCTTCACGTCAAACTGATTTTGGGCCTTCCTAGCGAAGTTTTTGAAGATCTTCTGGACCTGCGACTTGTCATTAAGAAAGAACACCCACGTAAATCTTGAAAAATCATCAACTATAACTAGACCAAAAGAATTTCCACCGAGACTCTTGTAGGCGTTGGGACCAAAAAGATCCATATGAAGTAGCTCGAGTGGCCTCCTTGTGGTCATGATGTTCTTCACGGGATGTCTTCCTCCAACCTGTTTACCTGCTTGACAAGCACTGCAAAGTCTATCCTTATCAAATATGACATTGTTAACTCCAAGGATATGATTTCCTTTAATAAGCTTGTCAAGGTTTCTCATGCCAACGTGACCTAGTCGTCTATGCCACAACCAACCTTTTGAGGATTTAGCAATAAACCAAGTTTTAGGTTGTGCCTTTTTAGAGAAATCGACAATGTAAAGATCACCTCTACGCATACCGGTAAAGACCATTTTATGATTGTCTCGACGAAATACTTGGCACTCTACCTCAGTAAATAGGACATTCAAACCGAAATCAGCAAGTCTAGATACTGAAAGTAAGTTGTAGCCAAGAGATTCAACGAGCATGACATTTTGAATGGAACTATCATGTGAGATGGCCACCTTACCAAGGCCAACCACTTTACCCTTTGAATTATCACCAAAGGTGACATATTTTCGAGGGCCGTCATTTTCAGCAAGCTCATGAAACATCTCTTCATCTCCGGTCATATGATCAGTACATCCACTATCAAGAACCCATTTGTTTCCTCCTGATTCATATCCCCGAAGATTTGCCATAAGACCAAAATGTCTCATTGCATCATCAAGATCGAAGTCACTATCATCATCATCATCATAGTATCCATGTTCATCATGATCTTGTGACTCATCATTTCCTAGAGAGGGTAATTCATTAGAAAAATGATCATCAAAGTGGTCACTTTTATGAATTCTTATAGCTTCGAATATGATATCACTAATGATTCCAACATCTCCTTTAGCATGCTTAAGATTGGTAAGTTCAAATAGACAATTACCAAAACTAGGGTCACTAGAGTTCATCTTACTCAAGGCAATAGATTTATGGAGAATTTCATCCAAAGTTTTCAAGGAATGATCGGGAAATCGTTCCTCGAGAAATTTCCATATAGTATAGGCACAATTAAGAGTAGGCAAACTAGCAATCAAATTTTTGGGCAATCCTCTAATGATGAGCTCAGTAGTTCTAAGATTGCGAATCATGTCAATATCTTCATCTAGGGTAGGATGCAAAGGATCAATATGAGGTGCACAAGGGCTAGCAATATACTTGTTCAAATGATATTGATTGAAAATTACAAGCATCTCATTTTTTCACTCATGAAAATACTCTCCATCAAGAATAGGCACTCTATGTCTAAGACTCCCTAAGGTAGACACATCCATCTTCCTCCAATGGTGATTAAACCAAGGCAATGGAGACCAAAGCTCTGATACCACTTGTAGGATCTAGAAGTAGATGTGTCTAGAGGGGGGGGTGATTAGACACTTAGTGCTAAAGTTGCAATTTTTAGGCCTTTTTGGTTTGAGTGGAGTTTTAGGCACAATTTCAACATACACAATACATATCAAGCAAGCATGCAAAGAGTATATGAGCAGCGGAATGTAAAGCATGCAACTTGCAAGAATGTAAGGGGAAGGGTTTGGAGAATTCAAACGCAATTGGAGACACGAATGTTTTTCCCGTGGTTCGGATAGGTGGTGCTATCCTACATCCATGTTGATGGAGACTTCAACCCACGAAGGGTAACGGTTGCGCGAGTCCACGGAGGGCTCCACCCACGAAGGGTAACGGTTGCGCGAGTCCACGGAGGGCTCCACCCACGAAGGGTCCACGAAGAAGCAACCACCCACAAAGGGTCCACGAAGAAGCAACCACCCACAAAGGGTCCACGAAGTAGCAACCTTGTCTATCCCACCATGGCCATCGCCCACGAAGGACTTGCCTCACTAGCGGTAGATCTTCACGAAGTAGGCCATCTCCTTGCCCTTACAAACTCCTTGGTTCAACTCCACAATCTTGTCGGAGGCTCCCAAGTGACACCTAGCCAATCTAGGAGACACCACTCTCCAAGAAGTAACAAATGGTGTGTAGGTAATGAACTCCTTGCTCTTGTGCTTCAAATGATAGTCTCCCCAACACTCAACTCTCTCTCATAGGATTTGGATCTGGTGGAAAGAAGATTTGAGTGGAAAGAAACTTGGGGAAGGCTAGAGATCAAGATTCATATGGTAGGAATGGAATATCTTGGTCTCAACACATGAGTAGGTGGTTCTCTCTCAGAACATATGAGTTGGAATTGTGTATGTGTTCTGATGGCTCTCTCCACGAATGAAGAGGAGGTGGAGGGGTATATATAGCCTCCACACAAAATCCAACCGTTACACACAATTTTCCAATCTCGGTGGGACCGAATCAAAAAACTCGGTTGGACCGAAAAGGTAAACCTAGTGACCGTTAGAGATTTTCGGTGGGACTGACATGCAAATCGGTAGGACCGATATGGTTAGGGTTTGGGCATAACGTAATCTCGGTGAGACCGATTACACAAACTCGGTGAGACCGATTTTGGTAATTAGCTAACCAGAGAGTTGGTCAGGCAAACTCGGTGGGACCGATTTGCTCTTTCGGTGAGACCGAAAAGTTACAAAAAGGAAACACTGAATTTACATTACAATCTCGGTGGGATCGATTCGCTCTTTCGGTGAGACCCAAAAGTTACGAAAGGGAAACAGAGAGTTTGCAATCCCATCTCGGTGAGACCGAGATCCCTATTGGTAGAACTGAATTGCTAGGGTTTGGCAGTGGCTTATGACAAATGAAACTCGGTGGCGCCGGATAGAAAGAATCGGTAGGACCGAGTTTGGCTTAGGGTTTAGGTCATATGTGGATATGGGAAAGTAGTTGAGAGTTTTGGAGCATATCACTAAGCATATGAAGCAAGAGGCTCAGTAAGCAACACCTCATCCCTCCTTGATAGTATTGGCTTTTCCTATAGACTCAATGTGATCTTGGATCACTAAAATGTAAAATGAAGAGTCTTGAGCTTGAGGCTTTAGCCAATCCTTTGTCCTTCGCATCTTGAAGGAGTTCCCACAACCTTTAGTCCATGCCACTCCATTGTTGAACTTATCTGAAACATGCTAGATAGAAATGTTAGTCCAACAAGAGATATGTTGTCATCAATTATCAAAACCACCTAGGGAGCACTTGTGCTTTCAGGTGTCAAAACCGGCAGATCTCGGGAAGGGGGTCCCGAACTGTGCGTCTAAGGCGGATGGTAACAGGAGGCAGGGGACGCGATGTTTACCCAGGTTCGGGCCGTCTTGATGGAGGTAAAACCCTACGTCCTGCTTGATTGTTCTTGATGATATGAGTAGTACAAGAGTTGATCTACCACAAGATCAGAGAGGCTTAACCCTAGAAGCTAGCCTATGGTATGATTGTTGTTGTCCTACGGACTAAAACCCTCCAGTTTATATAGACACCGGAGGGGGCTAGGGTTACACAAGGTTGGTTACAAAGGAGGAGACATACATATCCATATTGCCTAGCTTGCCTTCTACGCCAAGTAAAGTCCCATCCGGACACGAGACAAAGTCTTCAATTTTGTATCTTCATAGTCCAACAGTCCGGCCAAAGGATATAGTCCGGCAGTGTAGCGACCTGATCCGAATGGATCACGTCTACTGTGCTACGATGTCATCCCTGGATCAGTAATGCTGACACCACACAGTACATCGAGGATTTATAGCAGAGTTGCAATCACACTCTTATTACATCGATGGCTCAAAAAGAACTTATTACAATAATCATGGCTTAAGGCCATCTAATAACGATAACAGCGGAAGACTTGGAAGATAAGTGAGTCCATCAACCAACGGCATCACTGAGTATAGAACCACGACCTAAAACGGCACCTTAATCGTCGTCTGAAAAGTCTGCAACATGAAAAGTTGCAGCCCGAAAACGGGTCAGCACATGGAATATGTTGGCAATGTAACACATAGAGAGAGGTAATGAGTATTGACTATACTACATGCATATTTGGCTGGTGGAAAAAGCTCTATGGTTACAGTTTTGCATAAAGCCAGTTTTTCCCTACTGCAAAGGAATAAATTTGTTTAACCATCATGGTGGTTGTTAAACATTGATAATGGTTGACAGCATCCTCAATCCCAATTAAAAGTACTCATTAAAAACCCAACAATATTAATTAGAGTAACATGTTGAGATTCACATGATATTCAAGTACTAGATACTCAAGATGTCCATAACCGGGGACACGGCTAATCATGATTAGTTTGTACACTCTGCAGAGGTTTGCGCACTTTTCCCCACAAGACTCGATCGCCTCCGTTTGGTTTCTCGCACTACATGGTGTTTGAGAAACGGATGACCGAGACACAGTCTTTCAGAAGCGCTAGCACCTTACATGTGGGTAGACCTGTACACCTACATCCCCTACATCTGCTAGCCTACCCGTAAGAGTTTGCACAACTTACTCCACTATGCCAGAGCCCATAATGGCTTGTGGCTGCACACGTAAGTTACTAGTATGAATTATCTTATGATCCCTTTGAGCCTGGGTGGCGGTCCAGAACAAAACAGGCAAGTCCTGATAGACATCAGGTGCCTCAATCCACCCAGATGTGTATTTAAGTTGCCACCTTAGATAAACCATTAATTAACAACACTCACATCAGTCATGGATGTTCACTCACCCAATCCACGTCTACTAGCATAGCATGGCATAATAAGCAACGTAGAAGTAACTCCCAAGGGTTTGATAATAAAACAGGTAATAGGTACTACCTCAATCTACTTCCCATCCCACAATTTAATTAGATCCTAATCATGCAATGTGTGAGGATTGATCTAATGCATAAAAACTGGGTAATAAGGGATATGATCAAATGTTACTTGCCTTGCTGACGATCCGCGAAACCTAGAGACTCGAAGTAACAAGCGGCGCACTCCGGGTGATCTATCGCAGACAAACAACAAGCATACAATAAGTACTCATCTAATTCACAGGTAAATCTCGAATAGAAGATCTAACCAGAAAGTTCAACTTAAGAACCCTGGTTGCAAAAAGAATCGAATCAAAATTAGCAACAAAAGTCAAACGATGAAAGATAACAACTCGGTTCTAGCAAGTTGAAACTAAGTCAAGTTTTACAGTAGCAAAACTTTGTTTAAGTTGATTAGTCGGAACGGCGGTTTCGAAACGAAACTCCAGGCACTTGAATCACCTGATTCCGATAAACGAGTGGAAAGATAGACTAGAAAGAAGATCGGATCTGAAATCATGATCGGAAGAATCGCGGAATAAATCCGACGAGAAAAGAGAACGACGAACGGTTAAACGAACAGACGTTCATTAACCGAGGCGATCCGGTGATCACGTTCGTTAAGACGAACGGTCCGGCGAACGCTCGCTAAACAAAACCGGAAAGAAAAACTGGCGAGAAAAACCGATCTAGGGTTTCGGAAAGAAAACCGAAACGAAAAACCGATCTAGAAAACCGGAACGGAAAACCGGAACGATTACGAAAAACCAAACCGAGGAAAAGAAAAGGTGACGCGGCGCGGCTAGTACCTCGAAGAATGAGGGGCTCCGGCGGCGACGACGTTGGGTGGCGGCGGCGTTGGGTGGCGGCGGCGGCGTTGGGCGGCGGCGCTGGTGAGGGGCGGCGGCGGCGCTGGTGAGGGGAGGAGAGAAGAGGTTTGGTTTGATGGTTTAGAGGGGGGGTGCTTGGGTATTTATATTGGGGAGGGGAGGGTTTTGCTTGGGGTAGGGGACAAGGAATAGATTAGGATTAGGAAAGAATAAACGGAGTAGGACTAGGAATAACGAAACAAAGGAAAAAGGGGCAAGGGCTACCCTAGAATCCTAAAAGGATTCGTAGAGCAAGAGGCGGCGGCGGCTCCCTGGCTAGGCGCGCGGTGGCCTGGGGCGCGGCTGGACCTTGGCCTGGCCGGCCTTGGTCCAGTTTTTTTTTTGAAGTAGTTTCCGCGCGCAGAAAAAAAAACAAAAAGAGATCTAAACGAACTCCGAAAAATCTAAAGTAAATTTTCCCCGACTCCTAAAAATGAGCCAAACAAAATGAACTTTTCTCCGGACCTAAAATGAAATTTTTGAAAACACGCATTTTTCCCTATCCAAATAAAATGCAAATAAAACTCCGGCAAACAAAAATTGATCTATTTATTAAATCTTCATTTTCCTAAATTTTGGGAAAGTCATATTATTCCCTCTCTCATATTTTGACACCGGAAAATTTATCAAAGATAAAACAAATAAATCAAATGATCCTCTTTTCAAAATTTGAGAAACTCTCAAATATGAAAATAACGAAATCTCCAACTCTCTCCGGAGGTCCTTGAGTTGCGTGAAATTTCTAGGATCAACAAAATGCAAGAAAATATGACATGCATGATGATCTTATGTATAACATTCCAAATTGAAAATTTGGGATGTTACAAACCTACCCCCCTTAAGATGAATCTCGCCCTCGAGATTCGGGTTGGCTAGAAAATAGGCGAGGGTGGTCCTTGAGAAAATCTTCTTCTCTCTCCCAGGTGGCTTCATCCTCAGTGTGGTGGCTCCACTGAACCTTGCAGAACTTGATAACCTTGCTGCGAGTAACTCAGCTGGCAAAATCGAGAATCCTGACTGGTTTCTCCTCATATGTTAAGTCATCCTTCAACTGAATTGCTTCAAGTGGCACTGTATCTCTTAGCGGTACTTCCGTCATCTCGGCGTGACATTTCTTCAGTTGGGAAACATGGAATACATCATGAACTCCTGACAGTCCCTCTGGCAATTCCAGCTTATAAGCAACTTCTCCCATGCGTTGCAAAATTCTATATGGTCCAACGAAACGTGGTGCTAACTTTCCTTTAACTCCAAATCGCTTAACTCCTCGAAGTGGGGATACTCTGAGATAAACTCTGTCTCCAACTTCGTATTCTATCGCCTTGCGTTTTAAATCCGCATAGCTTTTCTGTCTTGACTGGGCTACCTTGAGCCTATCGCGAATCAACTTAACCTTCTGTTCAGACTCCTTAATCAAATCTGGTCCAAACAATTGACGGTCTCCGATTTCGTCCCATGATAGCGGTGTCCTACACCTCCTTCCGTACAAAGCCTCGAAAGGTGCCATCTTCAAGCTGGTTTGGTAACTGTTGTTATAGGAAAACTCTGCATACGGCAAGTTATCGTCCCAACTAGATCCATAGTCTAGTGCACAAGCTGTCAGCATATCCTCCAAAATCTGATTGACTCTCTCAGTCTGTCCATCTGTCTGTGGGTGAAAAGCTGTACTGAATTTTAGCCTGGTTCCCAACGTTTCATGCAACTGATTCCAAAACTTTGAGGAAATTGAGTTCCTCTATCTGATACGATACTCCTCGGAACTCCGTGCAAACACACAATTCTGGTCATGTATATCTTTGCCAACTTAGCGCTGCTATAGGTAGTCTTAACTGGAATGAAATGCGCTACCTTCGTCAAGCGGTCGACTATAACCCAAATCGAATCATAGCCTGAACGAGTCTTTGGCAAACCTGTGATGAAATCCATGCCTAGTTTATCCCACTTCCATTCGGGTATCGGCAATGGCTGCAACAATCCTGCTGGCTTCTGATGTTCTGCCTTCACTCTCTGACATACATCACAAACTGCTACATACTCCACGATATCCCTCTTCATTCCGGTCCACCAGAACATTTCCTTCAAATCCAAATACATCTTGGTATTTCCTGGGTGAATCGAGTAGGGTGAATCATGTGCCTCTTGCAAAATCAACTTCCTGATCTTCGGGTCATTTGGCACGTAAATACGGTCCTCAAACCATAGGGTATCGTGCTCATCCTCACGAAATCCCTTTGCTTTTCCTTCGCTCATTTTCTTCTTTATATCCGCAATCTCTTTGTCCCCTTTTTGAGCTTCCCTGATTTTATCCATCAAGGTAGACTGAATCTCCAATGCTGCTATGTAGCCTCTCGGAACTATTTCCAAACATAGCTCACGAAGATCTTCTGCTAGCTCCTTTGGTATTTCTTCCGTCAATAGCGTATTGACATGACTCTTGCGGCTCAATGCGTCAGCTACTACATTAGCCTTTCCGGGATGATAATGCAATCTCATATCATAATCCTTGATGAGTTCCAACCATCTCCTTTGTCTAAGGTTTAACTCCTTCTGCGTGAAAATGTACTTCAAACTCTTGTGATCCGTGTACACCTCACAATGATTTCCAATGAGGAAATGTCTCCATGTCTTCAATGCATGCACTACGGCTGCTAACTCCAAATCATGTGTGGCATAATTTAGTTCATGAGGTTTCAGTTGTCGTGAAGCATACGAAACAACTCTTCCTTCCTGCATAAGCACTGCTCCAAGTCCTCGACGTGAAGCGTCGCAATACATCTCATAATCCTTGGTCTGATCTGGCAAAATTAGCACTGGTGAGGTAACCAATCTTTTCTTCAACTCCTGAAAACTTGCCTCATAGTCCTCAGTCCATATGAACTTGGTATCCTTTTTCAGCAACTCCGTCATAGGCTTTGCAATCCTTGAGAAATTCTCAATGAATCTCCGGTAGTATCCTGCGAGTCCAAGAAAACTCCGGATCTCTCCAACTGTCGTTGGTGCTGCCCAATTGGTTACGGTCTCAACCTTTGTGGGGTCAACTGCTATACCTTCTCCGGATATAACGTGTCCGAGAAATCCAACTTCCTTTAGCCACAACTCACATTTGCTGAACTTGGCATATAACTGATGTCCCCTTAGTTTCTCCAAAACCAATCGCAAATGTTCCTTATGCTCTTCTTCATTCTTCGAGAAAACCAAAATATCATCAATGAACACCACGACGAACTTATCTAAAAACTCCATAAACACTTTGTTCATCAGGTTCATGAAATAGGCCGGTGCGTTAGTCAGTCCAAATGACATAACGGTGTACTCATACAGTCCATATCTTGTGGTGAACGCTGTCTTAGGTATGTCCTGCTCTCGAATCTTCAACTGATGGTACCCTGATCGCAAATCGATCTTGGAAAACACTTTAGCTCCTTGCAAACGGTCAAACAGATCATTTATCATTGGTAGTGAGTACTTGTTCTTGATTGTTACTGCATTCAATCCACGATAATCAACAACCATCCTTAATGATCTATCCTTCTTCTCCACTAACAGTACGGGTGATCCCCAAGGCGAAGAACTTGGGCGTATATAACCTTTATCCAATAGCTCATTAATCTGCTTCTTGATTTCCGCCAAATCCTGTGCGGGCATCCTGTATGGTCGCTTCGATAACGGGCCTGTTCCTGGCAACAGCTCAATCAAAAACTCAATATCTCTATCTGGTGGCATTCCTGGCAATTCCTCAGGAAATACATCAGGATAATCCTTCACTACTGGCACCTCTTCCTGCACAACTCCTGATAGGAAATTTACATAAGCCCTCCTCGGCTCATGCCGTGATACATACTTGATTCTCCTCCCTTCTGGGGTGGTAAGCAAAATCGTCTTACTTGCGCAATCGATGTTTCCTCCATACATCGACAGCCAATCCATACCTAGAATCACATCCAATCCTTGGGATTCCAGAACGATCAAATCCGTCGGAAACACATGCCTTCCTATTCTCAATGGCACTTGAAAACATCCTTGTCTGGCCATATACTCCGCTCCTGGCGAGCTTACTAGCATAGGGGTATTAAGAATCTTAGTGGGCAGACTATACTTCTCTACGAATCCCCTTGATATGTATGAATGCGATGCACCAGTATCGAAAAGAACAAGTGCAGTAAATGACTTAACCAAAAACTTACAGATTACTGCATTGGGCTGATCTTCAATCTCCTCCACATCAATGTGGTTCACCTGTCCTCTGTTGTAAGGGTTTGGCTTCTTTCCAGCGCTTCCATTTCCATTTCCATTCTGGCCTCATTCATTTGCGTAATGTCCAGTCTTGGAACACTTGAAACAGGTGACATTGCTCGGGTCTCTCTTGGCTGGGGTTGTTGGTGGGGTCCGGTTCTGGCTGTTGCTTCCTCCATTCCCATTCCCATTCTTGTGGCCATTATGGTTGTGCGAACTACCTCCTCCATGGGTATGCTGAAACTGCACTCCTTGCTTAGGGGTATAACGGGGCTTCTGCTGGGCTCCAGAGTTAAACTTCCCCTGCCCATGCTTCCTCTTGCGATTCTCTATTTGCTGCTGCTTTCCTTCAATCATGAGGGCGCGGTCTACCAACTCCTGGTAGTTATTGAATCTTGCTACCATCAACTGCAGGCCTAACTCATCATTCAGTCCTTCCAGAAACTTCTCATGCTTAGCTGCGTCTGTAGCAACGTCATCTGGGGCATAACGTGCTAACTTACTAAAATCATCCACATACTGGCCAATAGTCCTTCCTCCTTGGCGTAAGTTGCGGAACTCACGCTTCTTCATGGCCATAGCTCCTGTTGAAACATGGGCAGTGCGGAAAGCTTGCTGAAACTGATCCCATGTGACAGTGTCTACAGGGTAAGTGGCTGTGAAATTCTCCCACCATGCTGCTGCGGGTCCGTCAAGCTGATGTGCAGCAAACTTCACCTTCTCACCATCTGTGCATCCTGCAGTGGTCAACTCCCTTCCTATCTTGCGGAGCCAATCATCTGCTACAATCGGCTCGGTGCTACTAGAATACACCGGTGGATGCAGCCTAAGGAAACGAGTCAAGTGATCCCCAGGTGGTGGTGGTGGTGGGTTGTTGTTGTTGTTGGCTTGGTTCTGTACCAATGTCTGAATCAAGGTATTCTGCTGCTGAATCAACTGGGTGATCTCTAGCGGAAAAACAAACTCGGGGTCGCGTCTTGGAGGCATCTGAAGGGTTTTTAGAAAAGACGAGAAATTAAGAAAAGAGTGGGGTCTAGGGAGAAAACACTACCCGAATGCTTATGAGACAAATGCACACAAAATCACTTCATTCATTCAATCAAAGGGCTTACAACGGTCTAGCTATCGCAAAGGTGCGTGTACTATAATGTTTACATGGAGGGAATACTACTAATATGTGGGGGTCATCTATTAATTTGAACCAGTGGAAGATTCCATGATGTCTGCTCCAGCTTTGTCTTCAAAGTTGGGCTCGCTTGGATCCAAATCAGTGTCGTCGATGATGATGTAGTTGCTCGGACAGTCGACGTACTTGTCTTCATTCTTGAGCTCCAATTTCTTCTTGAGTTCTTCAATCTCATACTTAAGATTGTTATTGTGCCTTACGACAGATACGATCTCGTCCACGTAGTCCTTGCGTAGAGTCTTCATCTCTCCTTCAAGTTCGATGATCCTTCCCTTTGCATTCTTCAACTCTATCATATCATTGCACATCTGATTCTCCTGGCGTCGAATGTGCTGGTTTAACTCCTGGATGAAAGCTGCAATGGATCTGTCCTTCTTGGTGCTGACTATCTCCCATTGTTCATTCCGGTGTCCGCAAATCTGGTAGATAGTGTCCTTGAGATCTTCTTGATAAACTTCTCCAATGCGTCCCATGGTGATATGGGCTGCCATGCTCTTTCCCAGACTCCAGGTTGGTGCACTGAAAACACTATCTATAGGCTTGGTGATTGGGGCGAAGGTCCTTCCCGGAACGTGAGCTTGAATCTTCCAGCGCTCCTCTTCAGGTAGAGTGGCGTTGAAAGTCCCGGTGAAACTTGGTAGTCCAATGTTTAGGTACTTGGTAACTTCCTTCAAGTGAAATCCAAAAGGTGTGCCTTCATCTGGTTGGGCGTCCCTGATCTTGGCGTCCTTCATCCTAAAAGAGTAGAAAAGATGAGGAGTTAGAAAATGGGAAGAGAGTAGTGATCTATGGCTTTAACTTAGTGGTCGTGTCCTACAGTCAGCGTGTGCTCTGATACCATCTCTGTAGCGACCTGATCCGAATGGATCACGTCTACTGTGTTACGATGTCATCCCTGGATCAGTAATGCTGACACCACACAGTACATCGAGGATTTATAGCAGAGTTGCAATCACACTCTTATTACATCGATGGCTCAAAAAGAACTTATTACAATAATCATGGCTTAAGGCCATCTAATAACGATAACAACGGAAGACTTGGAAGATAAGTGAGTCCATCAACTCCAACAGCATCACTGAGTATAGAACCACGACCTAAAACGGCACCTTAATCGTCGTCTGAAAAGTCTGCAACATGAAAAGTTGCAGCCCGAAAACGGGTCAGCACATGGAATATGCTGGCAATGTAACACATAGAGAGAGGTAATGAGTATTGACTATACTACATGCATATTTGGCTGGTGGAAAAAGCTCTATGGTTACAGTTTTGCATAAAGCCAGTTTTTCCCTACCACAAAGGAATAAATTTGTTTAACCATCATGGTGGTTGTTAAACATTGAGAATGGTTGACAGCATCCTCAATCCCAATTAAAAGTACTCATTAAAAGCCCAACAATATTAATTAGAGCAACATGTTGAGATTCACATGATATTCAAGTACTAGATACTCAAGATGTCCATAACCGGGGACACGGCTAATCATGATTAGTTTGTACACTCTGCAGAGGTTTGCGCACTTTTCCCCACAAGACTCGATCGCCTCCGTTTGGTTTCTCGCACTACATGGTGTTTGAGAAACGGATGACCGAGACACAGTCTTTCAGAAGCGCTAGTACCTTACATGTGGGTAGACCTGTACACCTACATCCCCTACATCTGCTAGCCTACCCGTAAGAGTTCGCACAACTTACTCCACTATGCCAGAGCCCATAATGGCTTGTGGCTGCACACGTAAGTTACTAGTATGAATTATCTTATGATCCCTTTGAGCCTGGGTGGCGGTCCAGAACAAAACAGGCAAGTCCTGATAGACATCAGGTGCCTCAATCCACCCAGATGTGTATTTAAGTTGCCACCTTAGATAAACCATTAATTAACAACACTCACATCAGTCATGGATGTTCACTCACCCAATCCACGTCTACTAGCATAGCATGGCATAATAAGCAACGTAGAAGTAACTCCCAAGGGTTTGATAATAAAACAGGTAATAGGTACTACCTCAATCTACTTCCCATCCCACAATTTAATTAGATCCTAATCATGCAATGTGTGAGGATTGATCTAATACATAAAAACTGGGTAATAAGGGATATGATCAAATGTTACTTGCCTTGCTGACGATCCGCGAAACCTAGAGACTCGAAGTAACAAGCGGCGCACTCCGGGTGATCTATCGCAGACAAACAACAAGCATACAATAAGTACTCATATAATGCACAGGTAAATCTCGAATAGAATATCTAACCAGAAAGTTCAACTTAAGAACCCTGGTTGCAAAAAGAATCGAATCAAAATTAGCAACAAAAGTCAAACGACGAAAGATAACAACTCGGTTCTAGCAAGTTGAAACTAAGTCAAGTTTTACAGTAGCAAAACTTTGTTTAAGTTGATTAGTCGGAACGGCGGTTTCGAAACGAAACTCCAGGCGCTTGAATCACCTGATTCCGATAAACGTGTGGAAAGATAGACTAGAAAGAAGATCGGATCTGAAATCACGATCAGAAGAATCGCGGAATAAATCCGACGAGAAAAGAGAACGACGAACGGTTAAACGAACAGACATTCATTAACCGAGGCGATCCGGTGATCACGTTCGTTAAGACGAACGGTCCGGCGAACGCTCGCTAAAGAAAACCGGAAAGAAAAACCGGTGAGAAAAACCGATCTAGGGTTTCGGAAAGAAAACCGAAACGAAAAACCGATCTAGAAAACCGGAACGGAAAACCGGAACGATTACGAAAAACCGAACCGAGGAAAAGAAAAGGTGACGCGGAGCGGCTAGTACCTCGAAGAATGAGGGGCTCCGGCGGCGGCGGCGTTGGGTGGCGGCGGCGTTGGGTGGCGGCGGCGGCGTTGGGCGGCGGCGCTGGTGAGGGGCGGCGGCGGCGCTGGTGAGGGGAGGAGAGGAGAGGTTTGGTTTGATGGTTTAGAGGGGGGGGTGCTTGGGTATTTATATTGGGGAGGGAAGGGTTTTGCTTGGGGTAGGGGACAAGGAATAGATTAGGATTAGGAAAGAATAAACGGAGTAGGACTAGGAATAACGAAACAAAGGAACAAGGGGCAAGGGCTACCCTAGAATCCTAAAAGGATTCGTAGAGCAAGAGGCGGCGGCGGCTCCCTGGCTAGGCGCACGGTGGCCTGGGGCGCAGTGGCCTGGGGCGCGGCTGGGCCTTGGCCTGGCCGGCCTTGGTCCAGTTTTTTTAAGTAGTTTCCGCGCGCAGAAAAAAAACAAAAAGAGATCTAAACGAACTCCGAAAAATCTAAAGTAAATTTTCCCCGACTCCTAAAAATGAGCCGAACAAAATGAACTTTTCTCCGGACCTAAAATGCAATTTTTGAAAACGCGCATTTTTCCCTGTCCAAATAAAATGCAAATAAAACTCCGGCAAACAAAAATTGATCTATTTATTAAATCTTCATTTTCCTAAATTTTGGGAAAGTCATATTATTCCCTCTCTCATATTTTGACACCGGAAAATTTATCAAAGATAAAACAAATAAATCAAATGATCCTCTTTTCAAAATTTGAGAAACTCTCAAATATGAAAATAACGAAATCTCCAACTCTCTCCGGAGGTCCTTGAGTTGCGTGAAATTTCTAGGATCAACAAAATGCAAGAAAATATGACATGCATGATGATCTTATGTATAACATTCCAAATTGAAAATTTGGGATGTTACAGGCAGTCCGGAGACACCCTAATCCAGGACTCCCTCACCCACTTTCCTTCTCCCTCTTCCCATTTCCCCTTTCCCCTCTCCGTTGGAAGAAAGGAGGGGGGGAACCCTACTAGGAACGGAGTCCTAGTAGGACTCCCCCCTCTTGGTGCCCCCCCTTGGGCCGGCCTCCTCCTCCCCCTCCTTTACATACGTGGGCAGGGGGCACCCCAAAGACACAATAGTTGTTTGTTAGCCGTGTGCGGTTCCCCCCTCAAAAGTTTTCTCCTCCGATCATAAAGTCGTAGTGCTTAGGCGAAGCCCTGCTTGGATCACATCACCAACACCATCGCCATGTTGTCATGCTGACGGAAATCTCCCTCGACTGGATCAAGAGCTCGAGGGACATCATCGAGCTGAACGTGTGCTGAACTCGGAGGTGACGTACATTCGGTACTAGATCGGTTGGATCATGAAGACATTCGACTACATCAACCGCGTTAACCTAACGCTTCCGCTTTTGGTGTACGAGGGTACGTGGACACACTCCCCCCTCTCGTTGATATGCATCTCCTAGATAGATCTTGCATTATCGTAGGAATTTTTTGAAATTGCATGCTACGTTCCCCAACAGTGGCATCCGAGCCATGTTTATGCGTAGATGAATGCACGAGTAGAACACAAAGAATTGTGGGCTATAATAGTCATACTTCTTACCACCAACATCTTACTTTGATTCGGCAGTATTGTTGGATGAAGCGGCCCGTACCGACATTACATGACTGCTTTAATGAGATTGGTTCTACCGACGTGCTTTGCACACAGGTGGCTGACGGGTGTCTATTTCTCCAACTTTAGTTGAATTGAGTTGACTACGACCAGTCCTTGTTGAAGGTTAAAACAACACACTTGATAAAAAATCATTGTGGTTTTGATGCGTAGGTAAGAACGGTTCTTGCTAGAAGCCCGTAGCGGCCACGTAAAACTTGCAACAACAAAGTAGAGGACATCTAACTTGTTTTTGCAGGGCATGTTGTGATGTGATATGGTGAAGACGTGATGAGATATAAATTGTTGTATCATATGATCATGTTTTGTAGAAGTTATCGGCAACTGGCATGAGCCTTATGGTTGTCACTTTATTGTATGAAATACAATCGCCATGTAATTGCTTAACTTTATCACTAAGCGGTAGCGATAGTTCTAGAGGCAATAGTCGGCGAGACGACAACGACGCTACAATGGAGATCAAGGTGTCAAGCCGGTGATGATGGAGATCATGACGGTGCTTCGGAGATGGAGATCAAAGGCACAAGATGATGATGGCCATATCATGTCACATATTTTGATTGCATGTGATGTTTATCTTTTATGCATCTTATTTTGCTTAGTACAGCGGTAGCATTATAAGATGATCCCTCACTAAATTTAAAGGTACAAGTGTTCTCCCTGAGTATGCACCGTTGCTACAGTTCATCGTGCCGAGACACCACGTGATGATCGGGTGTGACAAGCTCTACGTTCACATACAACGGGTGCAAGCCAGTTTTGCACGTGTAGAATACTCGGGTTAAACTTGACGAGCCTAGCATATGCAGATATGGCCTCGGAACACTGAGACCGAAAGGTCAAACATGAATCATATAGTAGATATGATCAACATAGAGATGTTCACCATTGAAAACTACTCCATCTCACATGATGATCAGACATGGTATAGTTGATATGGATCACGTGATCATTTAGATGACTAGAAGGATGTCTATCTAAGTGGGAGTTCTTTAGTAATATGATTAATTGAACTTTAATTTATCATGAACTTAGTACCTGATAGTTTTTCCATATCTATGTTGTTGTAGATCAATGGCCCGTGCTACCATTCCCTTGAATTTTAATGCGTTCCTAGAGAAAGCTAAGTTGAAAGATGATGGTAGCAACTACACGGGTCGGGTCCATAACTTGAGGATTATCCTCATTGTTGCACAGAAGAATTATGTCCTGGAAGCACCGCTAGGTGCAAGACCCGCTACAGGAGCAACTCCAGATGTTATGAACGTTTGGCAGAGCAAAGATGATGACTACTCGATAGTTCAGTGTGCCATGCTTTACGGCTTATAATCGGGACTTCAAAGATGTTTTTAACGTCAAGCATATGAGATGTTCCAGGAGTTGAAGTTAATATTTCAAGCAAATGCCCGAGTTGAGAGATATGAAGTCTCCAACAAGTTCTAAAGCTGCAAAATGGAGGAGAATAGTTTTGTCAGTGAACACATACTCAGAATGTCTGGGTACCATAACCACTTGACTCAGTTGGGAGTTAATGTTCCTGATGATAGTGTCATTGACAGAGTTCTTCAATCACTGCCACCAAGCTATAAAGGCTCCATGATGAACTATAATATGCAAGGGATGGAAAAGACAATTCCCAAGCTCTTCGCGATGCTAAAGGCTGCGGAGGTAGAAATCAAGAAGGAGCATCAAGTGTTGATGGTCAACAAGACCACTAGTTTCAAGAAAAAGGGCAAAGGGAAGAAGGGGAATGTCAAGAAGAATAGCAAGCCAGTTGCTTTTCAAGGGAAGAAGGCCAAGTCTGGACCTAAGCCTGAAACTGAGTGCTTCTACTACAAAGGGGTTGGTCACTGGAAGCGGAACTGCCCCAAGTATTTGGCGGATAACACTACAAAAAAATACACTTTCGTGATGATACGTGTTTGTCACAGTAGGTCGCTTTTTTTGTCATGCATGTACATCCATGACAAATTTATGACAGAATCAAGATAGTCATACCTGTGCTGTCGTAGAAGTGTTCCATGACATTACCAAAATTATCATCATGGAAGTGTCCACTTCCCTGACGATAAATCGCGCGTCATAGAAGTGCTTTCGTCAAGGGTGATCGACACGTGGCATCCATCGTAACGGAACGCCGTTAAGCTATCGGGTCAGGTTTTGGATTCGATAACCCGTTAACAGCCCCGACCAATGGGAAATTTCCACGTGTAAAATTCTTATTGGCCAGACGAAACACGTGTTAGCTCGTCAGTGGGTTAGATAGGCGCCTATGATATGTCGACACGTGGCATGACCCAACAAGTTTAAATGGGCCGGCCCAACTGAAGGCCCACAAGATTTTGCGGACCATAATGGGCCGGCCCAGGTAAAGACCGACGAGATTTTGCGGACCGTAATGGGCTGGCCCAGCTAAAGCCCCATAGGATTTTGCGGGCCATAATGGGCCGGCCCAGGTAAAGCCCACAAGATTCTTGCGGGTCATAATGGGCCGGCCCATCTAAAGGCCCACGAGATTTTGCCGACATTAATGGGCCGGCCTAGCTGTAGGCCCAGAAGATTTTGAGGACCCTAGTAGGTCGGCCCATTAACTGGCTGCCATGTTTTGGGCCAAATGCCGGCCCATATTTGATCCGGTCCATTAATGGCCTGCCACGCTCCGGGCCTAATAGTGGCCCATATGAGATCCGGCCCGTTAAAAGCCTACCACGTTCTGGGCCAAATTACGACCCAGATCAGGTCCGGCCCTTTAAGAGGCTTTGGGCTCAATTATGGCCCATATCAGATTCGGCCCGTTAACTGGACACTATGCTTTTGGGCCCACTTGCTAAAGGCCCACTTAGTAATTTGGCCTGATATTAGTTTTGGCCTGTTAAGGGCCCGTTTAACATTTCGGCCCTATATTAATTTCGGCCTGTTAAAAGCCAGTCATATAGTTGGGCCTAACTACGGCCCTGTTTGCATCCGGCCTGCTTGCAGCCGATATCTGATTGGGCCAAACAAGGACCAAGACAATTTTGGCCTATTAAAAGCCCGTGATTTGATTCGCACAATCATGGGCTGGGGTTCATTTCATGCTGCTGCGTAACTAGTATGAATTAAGAACAAAGCTACTCTATACAATAAAGAAATTACGGCATAGTAACTTAGAATAAACCTACACTATACAATAAAGGGTTTAAGGTATATTACATCCACTGGGCATTGAAGTTCGCCACTAGTGATCATAAAGCGCAACGTAGAAGCAGATTACAAAAACTAGGCACCATTGCAGCGTAACAAAATAATACTGAACCGAGACCACTTCCAAGACAGTTCAAGAAAGGTTAGCCTTGCGGGGGAACTGCTGCGCAAGCTGCTGAGCAAGGTTGTGAGCCCTGCCTAGCATGTCGGTCATAGCTTCCAGGTGTAGCCGTTTAGCGATGAGGTTCTCATTGGTGTTCTCTGCAATCTTTCTTAGAGATAAGACTTGAAGTTGAAGTTGAGTTGCAAAATGCCTTTCTGCTAGAACTTGGGACTGAAGAAGTCGAACTGATTCAGACAACGAATTCTGTGAGCTTGTCTGACTGTTAGTGTCAAGTAAGTTGAACACTGCATCAAGACAAGACTTTGGGGTTGTCTCGCTATCTTCAAGATGTTTTGCCTTCTTTGCTGCAATATATGTTGGGTTTGTCTCACAGCCTTCAGCAGACTTGTGCATGCCATCGGGCATATCACCCTGAAACAAAGCAGAGAGATGACATGTTTTCCACGTGTATAAACAAAGATGATAATTGTTCTGTCAATTCTATCCAATTTCAAATTAGAAAATAAAGAGTATGTTCAAAATATCAATAGCATAATTTGGCATTGTTCATAATGCGGGGAGCTTCACCACACTACTGGATTACCATGTCAACATAACAAGCATAGATGAAGGGCAAAGAAAATCATTGTATCTATTTTTGATAATGTGCATGGCATGTTGTTCATATCATCAGCCACATCAGTAAGATAAAACAGGAGATGACAAGGTGCAAACGTGGGCTGCTTCACCACACACTAGATTATAGATCCACAAAAACAAGCATACATATAGGGAGTATTAAGTAATGTGCATGGTATGAATAAAGAATTTGGTTTTACAAGTAAAACTTAGAACTTACGGTTCTTACAAACATGCATTTTGGTAGAAACATCAAACTAAACAGCAGTAAACGATAGGGAGTATGAGAAAACTAAACAGCAGTTGAGGATAAAGGCTTTAGAAGGACTGACTTACATTAACAGTTAACACCGTCTTTATAATGCCCTTCTCCATGTCAAGGGAAGGATAACTCAAGAATTTCAGCACAGAATCTTCTTCATAAGCATTGCCTGTACTCTACATTTTGTAGAGAGTAATTATAGATATGATAATACTGGAAGGGGTAGAGGATAATGAAGATAAGATGCAGATTGATGCTACATAATCAACTACCAATCCTTGGAAGTACAAGTGTTACAGGACAAAATGTACTGACAAGAGCAATGGGCTACACTTCTGCACTGGCATTGTCTGTGTATTCTACTTGTTGGTAAGATTAAATATAGATCTGATCTTTTTTAGTAAATGGTGGGCGAGGGAGATAAGATGTAGAATGCTACAAAATGAACCAATCCCTCTTCCCATAATACAAGAGTGTTTTGAACACTGGTGTACTGTACAAAATGTTCTTAAATTATGGGATGGAGGGAGTAGCTGTTAATGTAAGTACAGTGATAGACCACGTTCAGTCCTTACAAGAGGACTGCAGAGCTAAACCTCTTCAAAAGCATTGGGTTGATTCTAAATTTATGTAAGAGTCCATACAGATCTTATAATGTCCACTAAATGGACGATTACGAGGATAACATGTGCAGTGATGCTACATAATCAAACAGCTATGGAAGTAAATATGGTCATACAGGGCAAGAGGTACTCACAAGAGCAATGCAGTGTGCAGTATAGTTGCGAGATTCTATGGTCCCTTGAGAATGAATGTTCTTCTGCTAACAGTTTTCGTACAAGTGAGACATTAAGGAAAATGCAGAAATGTAGTTCAAATTGTGATGTGATATCATAGACAGTACCTTACGCTGCAGCCGAGACCAATGTGTAACAAGATTATTCCAGTCACCGTCGGATAAATGTAGCACCGGAGACTTTACAGAAATTTCGTTCAGAGGCTTGCCATCGAAGTGCGCTTGCCTCAGATAGGAACGATACTTCATCAACGAGTGCTTGAAAAGCGCAACCAACCCTTGCTCGTCATCACAATCCAGTTTGCGCCTCGCCTATTTAAAAGAATGAAATCTTGTGTCTTCTATCAGCAGAAACATATGCAGTAATGACCATGAATAACATTAGTACATTACTTACGCGTAAGTTGCGGAGGAAGACTGGAAATTGTTCTGTGTCTGCGGTATAATTTTTCCATGAAGGAAAGATGCGCACAAAGTTCCTGACAACAACATAAGCTTCGTCTTCTAAACTGGGAAGAAATGGAACAGGGGTCCTATTTGCTGCAATTGGGGCTCTCTCTGGTTCGAAAAGGGATTTGGCAACTGGATTTGGTGTACTCTTTGCTGGAATGGGGGTTTTGCGTTGTACAGCTGGTGCTATGTCGACTGGCATAATCATACTATTTGCTGCAGTTGGGGTCTGCTGAGTTGGGGCATCAGAAATGACCAGTGTAGTAGGGCTAGAGTCTGCTAGAGTTGGGGTATTTTGTGGGTCATGTGATTTTGCAACTACACCTAATGGGCTATTTGATTTATCAGGTGCCACTACCTTTTCCAAATACTTTGCTTGTGCTCCTCCACGATCAGCAATCACCCTCTTCCTTTTGAACGTCTGATACACAAGAACAACATTTGAATGGATAAATATGGTATGATGACAGATGGAATATGTACTGAAAATGGATAGGCAGGGCGTATTCACATACACGATGCGTAAACTAAGCTAATGGCAGTTCAACAAAGTAGAAGCAATGCAAAGCATCAGTTGCAAGATATGTGCGAGCAATGTAACCTTGGAAAGTTAGAGCAAGTACCTTGATGGGTGAATAAGATAGGGCATCTTCCTCTGACTCCTCCACTAGGGAGCTACATTGACTTAGGTCTCCCTCTAGCTCAGAATCACTGTTAGGATCATATTCTGAGCATGAATCTGTAGGTGGAGAGTGTTTGCATTGCATTGCATCCAGACTTGATTTCAGTCCCTTAATGCCAAGTTTGACAGCCATGGCATTGTTCTGCTTTATTCTTTTCATGCGCGCAAGCTCATAATCATTATGATGCTTTTCAGAATCTGAGATTCATGAAAACATAAAAAGTAGTCAGATTATCTATGGAATGCATTGCGGTTTCAACTCGGAGAGTGTCTCCCTATAAACCCATGCATATGCAAAGTTCACCTCCCCACCCGTGCTGACCAGACCACACACAGAGATACACACCCAAGCGGCGAACATGCATTTTCGAAACTAATTAGGAACATTTAGCTGACCAATTAAACAACTCTGTTTTAATAATATCAGATTCGTATTTGAATAACTAAGCTTGTTTAGCTTGATGGGTGGAGCAGTGTTATAATGAAACGAAGCACGTATTCTGATCGTATAGTGATCATAAAAGGGGGAAACTCTAAGCATATATTTTTTTAGCAAAAGAGGGTTCCCCCTCTGATTTCTATTAAAGAAACCACCACGGAACCAACATGATCAATTAAACCCTAAGCATGATCAAATAAACCGTATTATGGCTGTGCCATGGCAGATTTGAAGCTGTAAACCGGAGAAATGATATTTAGCATCCATTGTTTCCTTCGAACTAAGAACTAAATTCTGAGAGCTGAAAAGAAAGTAGAGTAACCAAGTTAAGATCTATTTTCTGGTTGAGATCAAAAAGTTGAGGAGATATGAAGTACCATCTCTCTTGTGGCGTCGTGTAGGCATCAGGGGTGCGATGGCTGTCGGTGGCGTTGAAGTAGATCTGCGACGGTAGACGGGTGCATCGGGGGATAAGTCCCGTTGCAGTGGAAGAGAAGGTCGTGTGAGCGGCCCCGACAAAGAGGACGACATCACCGATGAAGCGAGAGGACGCGATGCAAGGCTATTGGTCCGTCGCCGTGGATGAGAAATGTCCATCTCTAGCAGTGGACGACGCGGTCTTGGTAGGCGCTCCGGCATGGTGGAGGACGGTGGCGATGGATGTGGTGGAGGACAGCAGTGATGGATGGGGTGGCGGACGGAGGCTGGTGTGGGAATGGGGTGTTCTAGCGCGGACGGTGTATGAATGGGAAAATGGAGGGAGAGGTATGGGGAACCATGTTTTTGGACGCGCATGTCTGAAATATGGGAAAGTTACAAACTTATCCCCCATTTCAAATTTGGACGTCTCGTCGGTTGGGGATAGGACGGTAATCTCGCATCTCCCAAATATTTGCCGGTAACTATTTCGGGCGAGGAGAGGGTGTTTTGCCGCCCATGGTTGGCGCCCATGGTGTATGAACGGGGCTGACAGGTAGGGCGGTTGTGTCACGTCTGATGGAAGTTACACATCTGCCCCTATTTAAAATATTAGCCTACATCTATTTCGGACGAGGAGAGTTTGTTTTGCCGCCCACCGTGTATGAATGGGGAATGGAGGGAGAAACAGAGGTCTTTCGGACGAGCTTGAATCAAATGAGTTTTGTCGCCCATGTTTGACGCCCACCGTGTCAGAATGGGCTCAGAGGCGGTCGTGTCACGTCTGATCGAAGTTACTAACCTACCCCTATTTAGAGCAGTGGAAATCGGGCCGATGGATTGTCTGTGTAATGGGTAGATAGTAATTTCCATCTCCCAAACACTTGGCTTCGGGCAGCCGATGTGGGAGTGGACATTTTGCTGTTTCTTTCGAATTTTGGGACAATAAGCATCCACGTTTACCCTGGCAACTAAATTCGAATCCATTTTGTATTCCTATATGAATCTTTATAAATCATTCTATGTGTTATTATATATCTTCAAAAGGACGACAAAGATGTATTCCACTGTCATATATGAATATGGTTTACAAATGCCGATACTCAAATTCAAAAACTAGAATCCAGTTTAAGGTGAATTCGAATATTTGGAACACTTCATGTCCAACTCAAATGTCACACGCATCATAATGTGTACTCCCATTTAGATATGTACACAAGCGATGTATCAAGATTCAAATACCGAGTCAATCAACCAAGAATGTATGGAACTAACAGACATATAAACACTTATAGAGTATATGGATCAATAATATCAACTAACATACATAAGCCAGGCCGCTGTACTTTTTTGGCTACAACAACATCCTTCTTTTAGCCAGCATCTTGGCCCTTTCCGATGCGTGCCACTTATGGTCCATCTATACTAGTATTGCTGAATGCACATTCAGCCCGATTGGCATATTTGTAGGTCTGGCACAGCAATCCAAATGAAATGTCTCCGAGTCTTATGAATTAATACAGACTTGTGCTCAAATAAAATTACAAACAAAAAAACAATGATTACATGATCTCTAAAACAAATGGTTTGATTGATTACATGAACAGACAACACAAAGGTTATTCAACTATGGAAAGAACATTTCACCTATGATTTACCAAGTAGGAATTTAATTTCCTTTTTTCCTTCAGGACCTTAACAATCTGGTCAGTCTCAGCTTGCTTCGTTTTGAAATCCACCAAATATTTAATGGTTGTCTTGACTACTGCTTGTGATTGTGCTGTTTGCTTCCTCAACATGTCAACTTCATCTCTAAGTGCAGAAGCAGAATCTGTTTCTACCACTAGTTTAGCCTCTAGAGCATCAGCAGTTGGCAATTCATAATGCACGATTGGGCTGGTGCCACTGCTGTCGGATGATGCAACGTCCATGGGGACCTCGCTCTTTGATCTTGGGCTAATCTGTTTTGCCATTAAAGTTCCGATTGGATTCAGAAAAGTTGAAGTTAGCAAAACATCTCAACTGGGAGTTATAACAGCAAACCAATTAAACAAACAAGGAATTAAAGAGTTTCAATTGGATGCTCAAAAGTAGTTATTAACATCATTGTAACCCGTTGTTATAGCAGCAAAGCAGTTAAACAAACAAGTAGATATTTAAGTTAAGGCAAACAGGTAATTCTTAACAGTAAGTATCAAACACATAGATAGGCGCGGTCTACAATATGATTAACAGGCTGTGCCATTATGTAATCAGTAGCAAACTAAATTAAGCCAAGCAACGTAATTGAACAATTTTGCAATAAGTGGCTAACTAAAATTCCGAGAAGCAGGTAACTGAACTTACGCTAGTTCTTTGTACAGGCACACTGCAACTTCTTTTTTGCTTACATGGTTGTACGAAGGAGTCCATGGCATCAATTGCTTGGATACACAGTCCCAATACTTCTTTATTCCCACACTGCATGGGTAAGTCGAATGGTTAATCTGGTAAGATGGTGCGTCCTTGATATGTTATATGAGGACGTGTAGTCAGACTAGTTGTAGCCAAACACATCACACTGGCTTTTACTGTATATTTCATGCGATTACTTTTGGCATATCAAGATCTAAACAATCTACAGTAGGATGAAAAGACTGGCATCCTTCACATTATTGGCGAACTCAGTTCATAGAAACAAGCAATTCAACCATTCTATGGGTAAATCAAAACCGCCACTGGAATATTTTTCACTATCCAATCATACACGCAAAAAGGGGCGACGCCACCATAGGGGCTGGTATGGGCGGCCGCCTCAGGTGGCTGGAAAGTGTGCACGTAGTTTGAGTCGTCCAGGTTGGCCCATGCTAGTTTTGTTCGTCCCAACACACGAGCAGGCAATGTAAAAAATGAAGAAAAATGTTTCAATTTGGATGGGCCAATAACATAAGTGCAAGGCAGGCCCTATAGCAGGCTCGCGGCCCAAACGAGCGCCTCCCATATCGATCGACAGCAGGAAAAATCCCAATTCATTCGCTCCAGCCTCCAGTCTGGTTCACTCCTAACCTAGCCGCCGCTGGACAGACCGACACAACACTTCCTCGCGCCCTTGTTGGAGGGAGGTCGCCGGGCTGCAAGCGAACGGAAGGACAAGAAGATGAAGATCCAACCCTGGGTGTAGCCTGCGTGGGAGGCAGCAGCGGCAGCACGGGCATGGCATCGAGCTTGCGCAAATGGACAGTCGCTAATTGCAAGAGTAGCATGCGCAACGAGCAGGTACATCACATCCCTGATTATATCTAATTCAACTCTTCAATTTCTAGCCAATAGTTAAACCTGACGGTGTTGTAAAACTGCTTCTATGTAGGGAATCTATGAGAAAATGAAACCAATTTCTACTTATTTTATAACTCCCCCAATCAATACTGAACTGACTGAATCTGATGTATCTAATCAAGTTTCCGGTGCAAACATACAAGCTCATGTTGTTCTTGAGCCTGAAGTGTCTAATGAACAGACTGCTAATGAAGGATTTGATGCAAACATTTTACATGCTCCTGGTGATGAACATATAGTGTCTAATGAGGGATCTAATGCAAGCATTTTGTAAGCTCATTGAAGGATTTAGTGTCTAATGATGATCTACTATATTGAGTGAGATAGAGATTTGCAGGCATTGATGACAAGCAAACTATAGTGCATTTGCATAGCTTGAGGAAACGTCGAGGCCATCTACCAGAAAGTCCCCGTATCATGACAACATAGCATAAATACTTTTCTAATATGTTGTTTGAAACTATTGGCATACTTGTGCAGGATAGATATATTGATATGCAGTTTGCGCACTGGTTATACGTGCAATTACACTTCAATATTTTCAGCCAGAGAACGAATAATTCAAGCAGGTACAAACCATGTTTGTAGTCCTTGTACACCATGTTGCATTTTGTGTTTTATGGTGCTTGCATCATTTAGTGTTTATAATATGAACTACTTTGGATCATTAGCTAGTTTTCAAAGTGCATGTAGCTTCACATTTCTCAAGTTATGTTGATTTCCGGAGTGCAAGTGCCTTCGTATTTTTTAAGTTAAATGTTCACCCCTGGTAACTTGAATTCGTGGATTAGCCACTGCACACAAATCATGAATGAATGCCAATACGAATTAAATGAAATGCAGGGACTTACGCTAGCTCGTTGTACAGGCTCACTGCAGCTCTGCTTGCGCTTGGGATGTTCCATGTACAAGTCCATGTTACCACTTGCTTGGATGTGCAGGCCTTGTGCTCCTTGCATCCCCCTCTACATTTTTGACACGGCAAATGGTTGATCAAATAAGAGGAATCGACCTTGATGTTGTACCGGAGGACAGATACTTACAAGCTTATACGGGTGTGCAAGATGTGTACCAGATCCCGTAGCGCCGTCATGCTTAGCTAAAATATGGATTTGCTTGTTTCAGACGATATCTCCAGAAGAAATAAGAGTTAAGGTCAGAGTTGCATAGGCGTGTAAGCTAAGAGAGCAGTGAAAGGATATCCAAACATCGTCGGAACAGTGCACAAGGGAGTGATGTGTGGATACCTAGTTCGGGCCGGCGTTTTGGCATGCTCGCCTAGCTAGAGTGTGGGTCACTTCAGAGCCGTTGAGGGTGATGCGCTGGCGTTGGCTGGCCGCGCACGGATGCAGATCTTGAGTGGCAGCAGAGCGCTACGATGCGGTGGACGAGACCGTTGGTGAAGCCCCAACGGCCTCGGGGGGCGGAGGTGCGACGATGTGATCGGTGAAGTAGCCCCGGTGAGCTGGGAGACGGCGTCGGTGAAGCGCACCTGATGCGGTGGAACTCGGTGTCTGTGAGGCACGTCGGTTGCGGCGGCCGACATTGTCGGTGGACCACCTGGTGCGGTGGACGAGGGCGTAGATAAGGTAGCTCCGGTGCGGTGGTGAAGCACGACTGTCGTCTTCGTCGTTGTCGTCCGACACAGAGGTGGGGAACGGTGGGGAAAGACATGAGACAAGGGGCGATTCAAGGGTTGGCGGCGAATTAAGGATTTGAGCAATCTGGGCGCGGAAGGGGACGGTGGAGAAGAGAGATTTTGCAGGGCTGGAATTGGGGCCGCCAGATATTTCAATCCGAAACATGGAAGCGCGA
>NC_041388.1:284451384-284452095 GCF_002162155.2 Triticum dicoccoides
TTAAGGCACCGAAGCAGCGCCCACAACGACACGACCCTGGTTTGCCTGGTGCGCCTACATTTGAGAATGGAAAGGAATCTTCTTTCCTTTGCAAACGAATCTGTATATGTTACCATGCCCGTGTTTTCCTTGCAATAATTAGTCATTCAAAACGAGATACTCCATCCGTTCACTTTTGTAAGTCGTTTCAAACAACTTAAAATGAACTGTTTTGCACATTGTCTGAAATGTCTTCAAGGTCTTATAAAAGTGAACAGAGGGAGTACTATAAATTAATTAATGAGGAGTTATTTGAAAAAAAATCAAAACGGTACCCACGCTAACGTGGATTAGAGTGTGCCTCACATAATTAGTTATTTGAATTAGAGTGTGTGTCACGTAGTTAGTTATTTGAATTAGAGTGTCACGTAGCGATCTCCAATTCTAACGTGGATTTCGCATTTCACTGTATCCATGCTACTTTTTTAATACAAATGCATATGTATATGATCAACACCATGGTAGTGAGAAAACTTTTGGATGGGTTCAAACATATGACCTACAAAATAGCACAACAAACTGAGTCAATGTCAACTTTTCGAAACTTAGTATGGCATGAATTCGAAATAATTACCCGTGTGCCTGCTCCTCGGTTCAAATCTTACAATGTACACTGAATTGAAACATCGATATTAAGTCTCGTACTATGTACATTCAAATGTTGTTTTTAGC
>NC_041388.1:284452328-284468197 GCF_002162155.2 Triticum dicoccoides
TACATACTTCCTGTATCAGTCAATCTTCCTCTCCTAACCACCTTAGGAAGCTATCGGTTTCCAACACACGTTCATTCTTTCTCTCCATGTTTTGATCTCTAAGTCTCTTAACTAGACAACCCCTTTTTCCACTCTATTACCAAATGTATTTACCTCACACACCCACCATTGCACCCCATGCCGAGCTCTCTCTCCCCCCTCTCCCTCTCACCCTCTCGCGCTAAATACATGATTTCCCTATCTAGCCCCCCAACCTCTCATGCATGCGCACGCACGTTGTATATCTAGGTCACTCCCTCGAGACTGTCTCACTCTTTCTTCCGCACGGCGGGCCACACTCGCTCAATCTCGCTCTCTTTATCCGAGTCTCGTTTAACCTGGTTTTCTTTCACACACAAATGATATATCTCCCAGTTCGGGCCTCGATCGACACACTCTATACTCTCTCACGCAGATTGTCTATCTAGGTCAGTCCATCCAAGCCGCCACCCCTCTTTCGACCTCATGGTGGGCCACGCTCACTCAATCTCTCTCTCTATATATCTCTCTCCGTATGTCTCGATTGACCTCGCTCTTTCTCGGACAAAATCGATATATCACCATGTTTGAGCCCAATTCAACCTATTCACATTGTATACTCTCTCACGCACATCGTCTATCTAGGTCACTCTCTCCAACCCGTCTCACTCTTTCGATCGCACAGCGACCCTATGTGATCGGTTGACCTTGCTTCCTCCCACGCACAAAATATATCTACACGTCTTCACTTACTGGTGGGTTCCATGTGTGCTCTCTCTCCTCCCATTTTGCGTTTAGACGCACGGGCAAACCGGAAGAACTCGCGGGCGATGTTGCCGTTGACCATATCTGGACGCGTTCACAAGTCACGGCACCAGTTGCACATACTAGCAGCACTAGTCAGTGTGTACGTGCAATGCACGTTAATTTGGATGTATATTAAGTGCATGCGGATATTAACTACTAGGATATTATTTGCATGTTGTCATGTGATTAGCACTATTTTTGGCATGAAATTAACTGCACGCTAAACGCGTTGAGCGCTCGACATTGAAGCAGTCTAGGTCGTTGGATGACAAGGAATACATGTGGCTTGATGACGTTTTATATTTAATTTGATACGGCTCTAGCAGAACATTCAATCGATCAAACCATACATTTCGTTCAGTCTGACTCCGACTTTAAATTATACGACGATCGATATAAAATAAACGGAAATGATAAACGTTCGGATTTTAAGCATGGCAATCCGAACGTTTTTCATGGCAAATTTAGATTACGCGGTGGCGGCGGGGGCGTCTCGCGGTGGGAAGTGGCTCCTCTGCCGTGCTCTATGTGTCGTCGGGCCACTGACCGACAGCGACAGCGGCGTCTTGCGCCGTTGTTGGCATACTCCTGGACGTTGGCCTCTAGCTTCAAGGAAGGCCAAAATGTTCTGGGCTTCGGAGCGAGTCGACTGGCGGGAGGAGGCGACTGGCGTTGGTGCAAGAAAGCGGTCGACGACGGCCATCCATGCCGCTGACGGGGGCACTGGCACCCGCGCGGGGATAGGCGCTGTCAACAGCGTGGTGGAGACATTCGTGTGCATGGGCACCGGCACGGGCACGCCCGTCAGTGCACGCGCAGGCGCAGGCGCTGGCAGGTGCACGGGCACCGGCATGAGCGTGCGCGTCAGTGCACACGCAGGCGCATGCGCTAGCAGGTGCACGGGCGCGTGAAAGTCGGCGGGCACATCGTGGAACCCCGTGGGATCAAGCTCGGCGACAATGTGTGGCTCCCAGCCCATCAATGCCACGGGGATGGGCGCTGGCGCAGTCGGGGCGACGGGAGCCGGAATGGGAGCGGGGACAGGCGTGGCGTCTTCCCGCAAGGCCAGTTCAAGCTCGTCCCAAAGCGCCTTATGTTCTTGAGACTCCGGCTAGGTGTCTTCCTCAGTAAACTGGAACACTAAGGGCACACCATCGTGATGCGGCATGGCGTACATTTAGGTCAGGCTAGTTGGAGGTAGACGACAGGAGAATCGAAGAGGAAGAGAGAGGATTGTAGCGATACTCCCTCCTTTCTGGTTTAAAAGGCTCAATTCAAAAATCTCACCAACCAAGGTAGATGGTGAGTGGAGGAATACTTTTTGTAGTTTGCAAAAGCACTCAATTAATGTTCTTGTTTTTCTCAAAAACATATGTTTACCAATGCATTAATTGCAATGCATGCATGCATAAATTACATGCATTGGTAAAATTTCTCTTAATACTTGCATGCAATGATTTAATTTACCTTGGAATCTGAACATGTGATGGGAAATAACAAAATTGAGCCTCATAAAATGGAAAAAAATAATATTTTGAGATAAGCCCTATAAACCGGAAAGGAGGGAGTACCGGGTAGTGCGGGGTTGATTTTAAACTGCGGCGCCGACGACATTAAAAGTGGGAGCAGTTGGGACGACGGTGGGCGGCGGAGCCTGGTCAAAGGGCTCGCCTCCCGGTGAGCCTACACAGCGGTCTGCTCGCACGCCTCCCTGACAGCCGGTGCAGCGGTCTGCTCGCACGCCTCCCGTCGACTCACACGCTTGCTCGGACGGCACCTGCCGATTGCCGATGAGAAGCGGGGACTCGTGGCGGCACGTAAACGCCCACGGTTTCAATAGTGAAAGTGTTCGCCTTAACGTGACAGGTCTTTCTTCCAAAATACCTTGGCTCTTCATTTGTGCAACTTGTCATAAGCAGCTTGTCTCAAATTGAAGAAAAACCTTACGAAGTAATATTTGTGCCATATCACGTGACCATGCTTAGTTTCAAGAATTTATGCTCACTTTTGGATTTTCAGAAATTTAAGATCCAGGATTCGAAACAATATCATAACCTGCATCATGCAATAAATTTTCAAGCCGTACATCTGTCTTGTTGTATTTCTTAAGAAAGGATTTGGTCAAACATTTTGCTTAGTTTGACTTCAGACAAGTTATATATGCAGAGTAAAACGATAATCCCTCCGTACCAGTGCATTGCCTGATATATTAAATCAAGTACTAGTCACGAACAAATGGGCTCAATTATGTGCTCATCCTGGTGTAGTAGTAGTAGTAGTAGTAGTAGTAGTAGTAGTAGTAGTAGTAGTAGTAGTAGTAGTAGTAGTAGTAGTACTAGGCAATGCAGTTGACGGGTGACCTTGACGAGCGGCGGCCGAGGGAATTGAACCGTGCTCGACACGGTAGGTAACGTTGTCGAGTTACTAAAGCATCCCTCTGTTGTTCATCGGTAGTCATTATGGACCGGGGACATGAGGGGAATTTCGTAGGGCTGGAATTCTGGCCGCCAGATATTTCGACTTGAAACGCTGAGGCTCGACTGGTTGGGGTAATGGGGTTGCCTAATGTGCGTACCACGCATGCCACCGAAGGACACGAGCCCACTTTTTTTAGGATCAACCCGAGCCAAGGTCTGGCTGGTACGCCGTTGGGTCCTACCATTCGAGAATACGAAAGGAACCTTTTAAATTGACGAACGAATCTATGTGTATTACAATACCCATATTTTCCTTGCAAATACTAATCTCAACGTGGTAATTGATTTATGACGAGTTGTTGAATTAGAGTGAGTTTGTGATATAGTGATCTCAATGTGGATTTCACATTTCATGGTATCCCTAGTAAGTTTTCCAATGCAAATTCAAATTTAAAAGATGAACAACATGGAGGTGAGAAAACTTTGTATGCATCAAGCATATGACCACACACACACACACAGAGACACACACACACACACGAACACAACAACAATCCAATAAGTATAGTGCATCTATTTTTCAAAACCATGCATGTATGATACGAATTCAAAAGTACTCCTTCTATTCCTAAATATTAGTCTTTTAGAGAGTTCAACAAGTGACTACATACGGAGCAAAATGAGTGAATCTAGACTCTAAAATATGTCTATATACATCCGTATGTGCCAGTCCATTTGAAGCCTCTAAAAAGACTAATATTTGGGAACGAAGGGAGTAAAATGTAAGACATCTATGGTCCTCAGTTCAATATTTAAAATGAACATGAAACTGAAACATGAATATTAAGTCTATTACTACAGTACATGCAAATGTTCTGTTTAGGCGGAGCTATGATTGTCAGGGGTCAACCCCTCGACCTTAGATAAAATTGTGGAGCTCTGTTTAGGGTTGTTTAGATTATATTTGTCCCCACCCTCCTAGCCACCGATTGGTTGTGCACCCCCACCCCTTCTCCCCAGGAGAATATCATGTGCCCCCATACCTTAGATGCTATATGCTGATACGAGGTGCTTGGAGCTTGTAGATCTGAGATATAGCAGCTCACATGATGTGTCTTAATATTTCTGTGGGAAACCTTGATGAGTTTGAGAATTGCACACAATTTGTACAAAAACTACTTAGATGCCCTTTGATCCCATATCCAACGACCTCGAAGCTCGTATCACCGTAGCATCTAAGATGAAGGAGGACATCATATTCTCCTGTATGTAAGAATATCATGTGCTACCACACCTTAGATGCTTTGGTGATACAAGCTCTTCGGAGGCGTTGGATTTGTGACCCAACACCTCCTCGGTGGTTCGAATGGTTTTTTTGCAGAAAAGCCCCAAAAGAGTTCGGCCACTGCTTACAAGCACAAAGACTGCTCAGATGCCATTGGATCTTAGATCAAACGACCTCCAAGCTCGTATCACCGTAGCATCCAAGCTGCGATAGCACCTTATGTTTTCTCGCACGGGAGAGTATGAGGTGCTCCCGCATCGTAGATTCTATGGTGATATGAGTTCACTAAGATCTAACGGCCCACAATAGGAGGTTTGAATGTTTTTGCAATATACAGCTGATAGAGTTTGGGAAATGCGCAGAAAGTACAAGTACTACGCATGTGCCATCTGATCACTGATCATACGACCTAGATGCTCATATCACCGTAGCGGGTAATTAAGCTACGGGGAGCACCTAATATGAGCATCGGGGAGTCGTTGTATCGAAGATGCAGTGGCAGACACGAGGCCTGAATGTTTTATTTGCAAAAAAACCTTTGGAGAGTTTAGAAATTGCGCATAATTACAAAGACTACTCCCAAGCCATTGGATCTCACTTCCAATGGTGTAAAAACTCGTATCACCATAGTATCTAAGCTGCGGGGTGGATGTGATATTCTATGCCGCTGTCATTTTTGTTCGTAAACTTGCAAAATACGTGTAACTCGTGCTGTTACTTGTCTAACCGCGCAAAGTGTTTGTTCAAAAAAACCATCCTACACTGAAATATCAGAACAACACACGGGGGTCCCACTTGTCATTAATCAAATTTGGACCTAAAACTAACAAATCTGAAAGACGAGATTCGAACTGGCAACCTGGACTACAAAGCGTAAGTCGATAGCCTGAAAAAAAGAATGGTTGTTGGCTTTGTCCCATAACTTGATTTTATTTATACAGTACTTTCATTGAGTAGAGTAGAGAGAGTGCCTCGTCAACACGTGCATGACCGTTGTCTCACTTACTGGTGGGTCCTAGGTCTGTGATCTCAATCTCTCTTCTCTCCATCGTCTAACCTTTGCACGGGCACACACAAAGAGCGGCGCTAGCTTGCCGTGGTGTTATTACAACTAAAAAAATCTTGGAAAATAGAAGAATCGCCTAGAACAAGAGACGTTGTGGCTGGTCGAGACGGAGCTAACCACATCTATCCTCTATGTCACGTTTGCATGATGAAGCTGTGTGCTAGTGGGGTGTTTTTGACCGACTGGCTGGGTCCCGAGGTCGAACCATAGGTACTACGTATGATAGAGTATATTTTTACACGCACATTTTTCCTCCGTGCCGAGACGTGGCACACCCTACCGCGCGGTTTCGGGGTCCTCCCAGGTGGTGCACGCATATATTCTTCCTGACGTGGGACGCCCTACCGTGCGTTTTCTGGGTCCTCCTCGGTCGTAGCGCCGAAGCAAGTAAATGAGTCGTCAAATCACGAAAGACCACCTTTCCCGCCGAGTACATCAGTGAAGCACGGTGGCTAGCTAGTTGGGCTAGTTTGACTGATTAGCTAGGCCGCCGCCACATTTGTTTTTTCACCCCTTTTTTTATCTACTTGCCGGCAGGTAAATATAAATATTCACCGCGGCATTGCTCTGGTGTTTGGGTGCGGCAGGATTTTTATTTTTTTGATTGACGGGAGCAGGCGCGGCAGGATTTTTAATTTTTTGATTGACGGGAGCAGGCGCGGCAGCAATTAGTCATGATGACTCCGCCTATAAAAACCCACCGCTCCCTGATGTGAGAAGTCGTCAACTGGTGTTTTACCATGGTGAAAACCAAAAGATTCCCCGCTCCCTCCGCCTTCCCGTAGATTGCATTGCCTTTTAGCCGTTTCGCCCACTTTGCCTCCTCTCTCCATTGCTTCTACCTGGTGCCATGGCGGCGCGGCAGATCACGGAGTCCAAGGTGAGGCTCCTAACACAGGAGCTCCATGCCAAGGATGCGGAGCTCAGGGCCAAGGACGTGGAGCTCCGTGAGCTCAAGGAGGAGAGGAGTGCCATGCTCCTCCGTTATGTGTGGGAGTTCATGGAGCTTCAAAAGCGGCAGGCATCCACCACAAAGATGATCGAGGCGTCGGTGGCGTTGCTGCAGAAAGCGGGAGATATGATAGGCCGTCAGGGGAGCCGGCTGGAGCACGAGCGGGCCGATCGTGACGAGGTCCAGGATCACCTCAGCGTGAACCAAGTTGCCACGCACGTGTTGCGGCTGCGCGATGCATACCGTCGTGCCAGCGCGACGATGCCGGCCGTCGGGCTAAACCCGTTCGACCACCCGGTCGACTTCAACGAGCCACGGCTTCCTGACCTGGTCTCCTTCCTCACCTATATCTCCGAGGAGCTGAGCCGTCTCCGCGCGATGGTGGGGGCTAAGCTGGATAAGGAGTGGTTGCAGGCTGCCGTCGCCATTGCCGGCGAATCCTTTCAGGGCTCCATCACCAGAATCCATTCGTGCCATTGGACGCCGTCTTTGACGAGCTGGTTCCCGTCGACCGAGAGCGGGCTCTGCGGGCGGTTGCACCCTGCATCACCAACGTCGTGTGCCTCGAGAAGCAGAGGGACTTCGATGGTGTTTAGGCGCCCTCTGCATGGGCATGTCCATGTCTCGGCGCAACATGACCGTTGGATCAAACTCAGACGGTGCAGATCAGTCACTGTAGCACAAAGCGTGTGGGTGTGTTTGGTTGCATTCTCATCTCAATATAGTTGTTTCCTCTTTGTGTATTTGTTACATATAGGAGTAGTTGACATGCGCACAACATCATTTGTTATCGTCATATCTTACTACACTAGCAACAAGATTGTGTAGTACTGACGTATGAACCACTGCACATGCCTAGTAGTAGGAGCACTATGTATGTTCAAGTGGTTGCCGTGTTTCTCACTCCTCCGTCGTGAGAGTGGAAACGCTTGTTGTAATCATTTTTTGCTTCAGAAAAACAGTGGACATGCTCTACCGTGCGGATCCTCCTCCAGCCATGCACTAAATTACTCACTTTCGCCGACGTGTGGGACAGCCAGCATCGGGGTCCACCAGCCATGCACTAAATTACTCCGTAGTAGAGTGACGGTAGACTACCCCGATCGAAGTGCTGCAGTAATGCCCAATGAGCCGTCAAATCACAAAACCCCCTCCTTTCCAGCAGTAAGTTGGACAGACGAAGCAACCATCATTTCACTCTTCTCTCTCAGCTTCCTCTCTACCCAACCCTCGCTTCTGCCTCATCTTGTTCCTCATTTCTTCAAGAAAACCCCGACCTGCTTCTGCCATTGTTCTTCTCTCCCAAAGAAGGAAAGGTGAGCGCATCAATGGTGTTGATTCTGGCCAAGGCCCGGTCTTGCAACCCCGAGACTGATCCTATAACTCCCTCTCTTTTCTTCTTTTGGGTTTGTGATTATGGTTAATTTTCTTTTATTTCTATTTGATAGTTTCTTGATGGACGCTGGAGCACCAGTCGAAGTGATGTCTATGGCTCCGGCCAAAACCATCGAGGCTCATGGTACGAAGAAGCGCAAGCACCCCGCCGAGACTACCGCAGACAAGCTCAAAGCCATCGCCCTGTCCAAGCCCCCCTCTCCGGGATCCCTCATTAAGCAAGTCCAGGTAATATCTCTTCTTGATGATCTTTTTCTCGATCTTGATCGTGTTTTTTCATCTAACACGCAGTACTAGTACTAGTAGTACAACTTTCTGGGTGATCTTGCATGTGATTTTTGTGTGCCAAATGACGGTTCTAAATTCTTCTTTTGACCAAAACATGCGAGAGGTTGACACTGATTTCTTATAGATTACTTTCAACTAGTACTTTATGAACATCAATGCTACCTTTTAAGAGGGTATATTTGCCTCAGTAACTTGTGTTATGGATTTTGCATGTAATCCCTCTGCTCTCATGCCTTTGAAGACATGTTCTAGTGTCTTTGTTCACTCATTTCTATGCATATATGTAGTCATATATGGAGTATAATATCGAAAATCATCTTATATTTCTGAACGGAGGTAGTAATAAAATATGGTTTCTGTTTGAATTAGAACCAGGTCCGCGGTGGAGATGAAGTTCTCAAAGTCATGCCATGTGAACTGGAAGACCTGATGATGAGTTCTACTGCTGAACTATCCAGCTGCTGTGTCCTTGTTGCCACGTGTCCTGAACTAGTGTTTTCCTATAGCATTGTTGTCAGGCGTGTTCTCGAGGTTGTACTTGACCACAACAATTTCTTGGTTGTGCCTTCGATTACGAAGGGTGTGGTTCTTGTAAAGCTTCCCAACAAATCTGATGCGGCCTGTCTTCATCATCGTGTTTATGAGTGGAAAGACCACTCTGTTAGGTTCTCCAAGGTTGACAAGATGGTGGTGGTGCATGTAGACATCTCACACGAAGTCCATGGCCTAGTCAGTTATGCGGGGTTCATCCCGTAGGTCGGTGGCAAGAAATAGTCTGCAGAGTTTAGTTAGTGCAACTTTGCTTGTCTGTAGTAAGTACTATTGTTCAGTACTTGATTTGTGTTTGTGAACCCTGTATTTTTTATTAGTACTGCCGCTTTTGGTGTGTGGTCAGTCCTGAGAACGGTCTATGTTAATGTCTGTCCACTCAATTAAGTCTGTATATTTTGAAGTATCTAGATCATATTTTTTTGTGAGGACGGTTTATCAATTATGGTTACACTCCAATATCTGTATGCATTGCAGGGTTTATCGCACCCACCAGGATTTCCAGTCCCATGGATGTTCGGTCCATACGATTTGTCATGACCTTTGGACTGTCCTGCTTGTGGGAGTAGGCAGGGCCCCTGCATGCCACGCTTAGTTGGACAATCAATCTTCTGTTTAGTACTTCAACATAGTGATTTCCTGGTAAGGATTCACTCGTGTCACATCAAGTAAATCTTATTGATTTACTGTCTAAATCTTATTGATTTAATGTCATGTTTTCTTTCTTTTCCTGCAATTTTACGATGCAGGTTTTGCCATGTGACATTCATCATAGAATAAACCGTTTGGTCTGCTCTACGATGGCTATTTTTGCAGGTTTCACTTCTTATGTCGTGTCAGTAACGAAGGCACTGTCCATCACTTATATTACTGGAAAAAATTGGATCAGTCTGTTGTCTGAGTACAAGTTGAATCCCTGTGATGAACTGCAGTTTGGTTTAACAAATACGCCACAATTAGTCCTTCTAGCGTTTAAAAGAAATGAAGAAAAAAACTAGATCACGGTCACGGATCCTAGTCAAGTTAGAAAGCTGATCATAGCAGACCAGACACGATCGCTACTGTCTCACACAAATTGAGCACTGGCAGTTGCTCTAGCACTGACAGCGGCAACAGCTCAGTCTGATCCAGCTGAGGATTGGGCATCGACTGCGTCAGTGGATCAGTCTGATCTACCGGAGGATCGGGCATCGACACCGGCACCTGCTCCGACACCGGCACCAGCTCTACAAGGAGCACCATCTCCGGCAGTAGTAGCAGCAGCAGCTTCGGCACCTACACCAACACTTGCACTTGCATCTGCTCCGGCCCGTGCAGTTGCACCGGCAACGGACTGGGCTGCAGTTCACACTTCATATACCAAAGTCCTTACAAAAACCGACATGTCCACCTTCTTGGTAAGCATTGGCCACCCAAGTGCTTCGTTCTTTTTTCTTTCCATGTTGTTTCACATGATTCACTGTGTTGATCTAACTGTTTGGGTATGTCTTCTTGATTGCAAACAAAGAATTCCTAGAGCAAAGAGGGAGTCTTTCAACAATCCGGGCGACCGCGGCCAAGTTTCTCTTACCATGCGCAGCCTTGGTGTGAATGAACCTGCTCAATATACCGTAAGTACAAAGGATGGTCGCATGATGATTTATGCTAAAGGATGGTCAAGGTTCAAATCTAAATCATATCTTGCGGTAGGGGATGATGTCAAAATCGAACTTCCTCGGCAAGGAGAGCTGGTCCAAATCAACTTTGAAATTAGCAGCACACAACTGCCGAACCGATCTATCCTCCGAGAGATTTTGATGTAATAATCTGGCATGGTGAAACAAGTGTCCTGTGTGTATAAGTAGTACGACAGTATTATTTATCACATGGTATATCGTTGATAGAATTGCAACTCTGATTGTTGGTTAGGAACTGTTGTTCGATTTCATTCCAACAACTGCCGTGCTTTATTCAATTTTGTGTATTCGCCTTGCGACAACATCTAAAACCAGCGCCGTACCGATCGCTTGCAATATGAAAAGCGCTGAGGTAGAAAACATGGTTCCCCAAACATGCAGGGTTGGCCTGCGGCCCAAAGTCCAGAACCGTGAGCCTATCTGAGTATTATATTCTCAGCTGAACCCCCATAAAAAAAGCTGAACCCGCATAATGCCCGTGCATTGCAGAGGGAGTATATTTCTCGGCAAGGTGAGCCTATGATATAAAGATTTGTATATTTCTTTACAGAGGGAGTATCTCTCTGTCAAAAAATATATTTATGTGTAACTAGTTACTCCTGTCTTTCTACTTCCTTTCGCTGATATGTGGGGCAACCGGCAATGGGGTCCACGTGCCATATGCACAAATTAGAGTGCACAACTTCACGGTAGACACACCCCGGTCGTAGTGCCGCAGTAATGCCCAATGAGCCGTCAAATCACAACCCCTCCTTTCCAGCTTTAGCAATAAGCTGGACGGACGAAGCGGCAATATTTCACTGGGCCTGAATCCCCTTCTCCCTTGTCTGCTTGTTCAGAGAAAACCCCCTCTCGGTGATTGCATAGGGTTTTCTCATGGAGAACCAGGTACGAATTCTTCATCCATCCCCGATAAACCCAAGTCCCTTGGTCGCAGGTAATCCTAGGATGGCATCCGCCGCCGTTGATGCATTTTTCTTCCTACTGAATCTAGTGTGTTTCATTTGTAGTGCCCAAAGTGCGAGTACCCTACAGCTTTCTGCGCCCTCGGCGAGACGCCACACTTGTTACTTCTCATCCTAAAACAGCATTTTGAAACGCGCACAGTATGTTCCTAGAATCCTCTTTTCTATCCGGGAGGGTGGGTTTTTTTTGAACATGTTGTGTTCTCATATTATTTTTCCTGCAGTGTATTATTTGCTCTGCCAGAACACATGTACTCAAGATGCTCGGCCTTGCCATAACTGAATACACTAGTTTAATGGTCAGAGTGAAGACAAGCCATGTATATAAGTTCTGAGTTGGGTTCATGAACCAAGAAGATCGGTGCTTTTTTTATGGCCGAACTTGGATAAACTTTCTCAAGTGTTACGGACTGAAAGTTGGCGCACGAATGTTGATGGAAATAGCAGAACCTGGTCTCATCTTCACTGCGATCTTCCACCCCGATGTCGTTCCAATTGTTCATCCATGTTAGTTTTGTATCTGGTTCTTGCTTGTTGTCTCGATTACTTCTTAATCCACCTATTCTGTCTAACTAATCACAATTTAACTTTAGAAGTAGCAACGAATCTCTCACGAAGATGCTACTTCTAACTAATATTTTCTTATAATTGGTGGCACGTGTAGGTTTTTTCAGAGTTAAGCATTCTGCTCATTTGTTACTCTGTAATAACTCGGCTGTTAATAATGGCACTGAAGTTGACTGGATCAACATCCACAAGTTCCTACACTTTATTGATCGTCTTGAGGTCCTTGTGGGGCGTTTCAATGGTGGAAGGCCACGTGGGATATGTGTGCCACTGCTCAGGTCCAACTGTGTCAAGAAACTTATGGTACGAGTTGTTTTCGGTTATATATGTTGTTCATAAACTATTGCTTATACACAGTTTTACAGCTATGATCTTCTTGAAACAGGAACTGCCGAGTCCTATTGTTCCTATACAGATGCCTGACCATGGTCGGGTCAGACTTGCGCTTGGTCACAACATGATGTATATGTCGACCTACTCAATTCCCCTTGGAGGTGAAAAGATACTTATTCATGGGTGGTCTCAAATAATGAAGGCCCGTCCATCTTGGAGAATAGGACAGAAGATTATGTTCATGCTTTTCCATGGCTCTAAAGCGAATATCCTATTTATTGACCACGTTGCGAGATGAAGCCGCTTTCAGAAGGCTGTGGATGCGCGGGGTGGTGCCTGGGCCTTGTCCTGGGGCTTGGCGGCCTCACCCTTGGTTAACTGTAGGCAAAGTAGCACTATTCAAGGCATGCTTTGTATGGTTGAACCTGTATAAGTACTCATACTGCTTTCAGCTTTGGTTGTTAAGTGCCCCTGCTGGTTTCAGTTAAGGTTGTTAAGTACTCCTGCTGCTTTTATAGTCTGTCGTGTTTCTTCAGTCCTGTCTTCATCCAGCCGCCAAAACCAAACCAGCGCCGGCGGGGCTGCCTGCTTCCGCCTCCCACGACTGGCTGCGCCTCAGCGCACGCATCGCCGCCCCACCGTCTCCTAAATCATTAACGTCGACGTCCTCCGCGCACTTTGGTGCGCTCACCGCGGCGCCGCCCTCTCGCATTGTCAACATGGTCAACAAACAACAGGAATCGGCAGAAGTACGTGGAGAGGACGACAGTAGGGGCCCACCACGTCAGCGTATGGAAAAATAAAATGCTTCCTCCTAGTGTTTTCCTGACATCTGGGACCCACGACATTGTGAGCGTATATAGTCAATAGACAAGAGAACAGCACAAGATCGGCTAACACCTGGGACATAGCTACTCGAGCAGTATTTTTTTTGTTTGGTATTGTTGAGACTGAGCAGGGTTTGAACTAGGCTATGGCCCGTCTAGCCCAGGCTTATATTTGATGTTCACCATGTGACCAGCCCAGCTATTTTTTCTTTGTGAAAATGAGCCCAGTTTATTTTTTCTGAAGAATACCCAATCCATGCCTACTTTTTTTTCTACGCCCTGATGGGCTGCAACTCTTTCAAGACGCCTGCAAATCTTGAAAGTAATATGAAATGGGTTGTAAATATAAAAACAGATGACAAATTGGCAATTACTTTATAATTTCTGAATTTTATCACATTTTCAGATTCCTATTTCACTGGGCATTAACCTAATTTAAATATATCTTCAAAGTAGTTTAAATCTGGCTGGACATTTCGGTATTAAAAATAGTTTGGAACCCACAGAAATATGCGAAATTGGCGCTGGCCAACCAAAAAAACGACTGCAATAAATTGCATAAGAAGTTTCCATGAGCTATATATAAATTATTATATATAGCCTTGGTGCGCTCGGCGCGGTGTGGTAAACGTGGTCAAGGAACGGCTTCCATCGGACGTGGACTGTACGTGGAGAGGCTGACAGCTGGGTCCATGGCCGCAACAAGGAAGTGCCTCCTTATTATGTGCAAAATAATTATTCCTCCACCTGACAGCAGGGACCCACCGGACGGGCCAGCAGTATTTTGCGAAAAAATCATTTCCCCCTGACTGCTGGGACCCACCGGACGGGCCACCGTATTTCGAAAAAAACATTCCCCCCGCTGTCAGCTCGGACCCACCGGAACTGCCTCCTTATTACGCACAAAAAAATGAATATTCCCCCGGCTAGCTGGGACCCACCTTGGTGGGAGGCTGACTTGTGGGCCTATGTGGGCCTACTAAGTTGACGGGGACGAAGGGCTTTGTCAACTTAGTCAATATGAACGATTCTAGCTCCATTGATCGTACGATGTCCATCCAACGGCCGTAGTGCTTTTTGAACCTCTGGTCTTCTTGCTCCAGCCGCCCAAAGCAGCGCCGGTCGTGCCGCATGCTCCTGCCTCCCGTGGCCGGCTGTGCTGCCGCGGAGGCCTCACCGCCCCCTACTATTCCCACCGCTGGCCAGGCCCTGCGGCGACGGCAGCCTCACAACGCAGCCGAACCAGTGAACCCTTGTACTCCTCTCCGCGCGTGCGCGCGGGCTTCCACTGTCGCGCCTTCCCCGGCTCCCTGTCGTCCCCTTCCTAGGCCTCGCCGTCGTCCGCCGCCCTGGTGCTCTCGGCGCGGCGTGGTCAACGTGGTCAAGGAATGACTTCCATCGGACGTGGACTGTACGTGGAGAGGCTGACAGCTGGGTCCACGGCGGCAGCAAGGAAGTGCCTCCTTATTACGTGGAAAATAATGATTCCTCCACCTAACAGCAGGGACCCACCGGACAGGCCACTGTATTTCGTGAAAAAAAACTTTTTCCCCCCTGACTGCTGGGACCCACCAGCTACACCTTCGCACACAAGGAAGTGCGTCCGGGCAAAAAAATGATTCGCCCCCCTGACTGCTGGGACCCACCAGCTACATCTTCACACGCAAGGAAGTGCATCCGGGCAAAAAAACCAAAACGATTCGCCCCCCTGACTGCTGGGACCCACCAGCTACATCTTCGCACGCAAGGAAGTGCGTCCGGGCAAAAAAAAATGATTCGCCCCCTGACTGCTAGGACCCACCAGCTACATCTTCGCAAGCAAGGAAGTGCCTAACAGTCGGGACCCACCTGGTCGAAGCGTACGTAGCGTTGACATTCTGGTCGCGAACGTGTACGTACATACTGGTCGATGTAGAGGCGCGCACGTGTTGTAGTAGAGGCGCGCACGTGTCGTAGTAGAGGCGCGCACGTAGCATGTACACTTACGTACAGCGGCCAGGGTGCAAGAAAGAAAATACGGCCACGTATGTGTACATAAAGGCGGGGTCTCGAACGCCTACTCGCGCATACGTACGGCGAGGGCTCATGTACATGGCTGGGTCGGAACAGAGAAACGGCGTCGTCGTCGTGTTCATGGGTCGGAACAGAATGCGTGGTCCTGTTCATCGGGAGGGTTTGTACGGAAGAGGCGATGGAAACGAGGCCTGGCGTACTGCACAACGGAGGAAACGGACCTCCTACGGTCAAAACAGGGGTCATGTTGATCGGGAGGGGTGTGGCGTACCGCAAAACGGAGGAAACGGACCTCCTACGGTCGAAACGGGGGTCCTGTTGATCGGGAGGGGTGTGGCGTACCGCAAAACGGAGGAAACGGACTTGTGTTGGAGCGCTACGGTCGAAACGGGGGTCCTGTGCATCGAGAGGGGTGTGGCGTACCGCAAAACGGGACTCCACGAGAGACTGTTCATCTCCACCGTCGACCCCCTCCAGCCTCCACGAGCTACTGTTCATCCACCGTCGACCTCCTCCAGCCTCCACGGGCTCCTGTTCATCCAGCCTCCACCGCGCGCTACTCCACCGGCTACTGTTCAACCACCCCTCCACCGTCTACTGTTCATCCAGCCCTCCACACCAAGGGGTCCTGTTCAACCACCCCTCCACGGGCACCCCGCCACCGTCTACTGTTCATCCTGCCCCCCACACCACGGGGTCCTGTTCATCCAC
>NC_041388.1:284468601-284506564 GCF_002162155.2 Triticum dicoccoides
CCAAGGAATCGCTCGATCGGGTTCAGTTAACAGCCATCGATCGATCGCTCGGGTTCAGTAATGCGTAGCCTGCAGTGCAATCGCTCGGGTTTAGTTAGAGCCCAACGCCTCGCTCGGGTTCAGTTAGAGCCAACGCCTTACACACACGCGCGTACGTGTACGAGAGAAACGCGCATCGCTCTGCCCCCGACCTCCCACCGTAACCGGGAACTCCCCGAATTTTTCCTCCCCCTCGCTTCTACCACGGTTTTTTTCCGTCATGGACGGCCCAAAGAATGTCATGCAGCTGCGTCTCCGGCCTGCCCAGGACAAAAAGCCCATTTTCTGTCATGATTTTTTGTCATAGAAGTAGGAGCCCACCACATCTATGATGATACCGGGTTTTGTCACAATTATCGTCATAGAAGTGTCATATGTATGACAGAAAAAATTTCGTTCAGCCCAAAATGTCACGGATGTGTCTTTTTTTTGTAGTGTAAGAAGGATGGCAAAGTGAAAGGTATATTTGATATACATGTTATTGATGTGTACCTTACTAATGCTCCTACTAGCGCCTGAGTATTTGATATTGGTTTTGTTGCTCATATTAGCAACTCGAAACAGGGGCTACGAATTAAATGAAGATTGGCTAAGGATGAGTTGACGATGCGCGTGGGAAATGGTTCCAAAGTCGATGTGATCGCTGTCGGCACGCTACCTCTACATCTACTGTCGAGATTAGTTTTAGACCTAAATAATTGTTATTTGGTGCTAGTGTTGAGCATGAACATTATATCTGGATCTTGTTTGATGCGAGACGGTTATTCATTTAAATCATAGAATAATGGTTGTTCTATTTATATGAGTAATATCTTTTATGGTCATGCACCCTTGATGAGTGGTCTATTATTGTTGAATCTCGATTGTATTAATACACATATTCATAGGCCAAAAATGCCAAGTAAATAATGATAGTGCAACTTATTTGTGGCACTGCCGTTTAGGTCATATTGGTGTAAAGCGCATGAAGAAACTCCATGCTGATGGGCTTTTGGAACCACTTGATGCTTTTGAACCATGCCTCATGGGCAAGATGACTAAGACTCCGTTCTCCGGAACAATGGAGCGAGCAAATGACTTATTGGAAATAATACATACTGATGTATGCGGTCCAATGAGTGTTGAGGCTCGCGGCGGGTATCGTTATTTTCTGACCTTCATAGATTATTTGAGCAGATATGGGTATATCTACTTAATGAAACATAAGTCTGGAAAATTTGAAAAGTTCAAAGAATTTCAGAGTGAAGTGGAAAATCATCGTAACAAGAAAATAAAGTTTCTACGATCTGATCGTGGAGGTGAATATTTGAGTTATGAGTTTGGTCTTCATTTGAAACAATGTGGAATAATTCTGCAACTCACGCCACCTGGAACACCACTGCGTAATGGTGTGTCTGAACATCGTAACCGTACTTTATTAGATATGGTGCGGTCTATGATGTCTCTTACCGATTTACCGCTATTGTTTTGGGGTTATGCTTTAGAGAAGGCTGCATTCACGTTAAATAGGGCACCATCTAAATCCGTTGAGACGACACCATATGAATTTTGGTTTGGCAAGAATCGTAAGCTGTCATTTTTTAAAGTTTGGGGCTGCGATGCTTATGTGAAAAAGCTTCAACCTGATAAGCTCGAACCCAAATCGGAAAAATGTGTCTTCATAGGATACCCAAAGGAGACTGTTGGGCACATCTTCTATCACAGATCCAAAGGCAAGATATTCGTTGCTAAGAATGGATCCTTTCTAGAGAAGGAGTTTCTCTCGAAAGAAGTGAATGGGAGGAAAGTAGAACTTGACGAAGTAATTGTACCTTTTCCCGAATTGGAAAGTAGTTCATCACATAAATCAGTTCCAGTGATTCCTACACCAATTAGTGAGGAAGCTAATGATGATGATCATGAAACTTCAGATCAAGCTACTACCAAACCTCATAGGTCAACTAGAGTACGATCCGCACCAGAGTGGTACGGTAATCCTGTTCTGGAGGTCATGTTACTTGACCATGATGAACCTATGAACTATGAGGAAGCGATGATGAGCCTAGTTCCGCGAAATGGCTTGAGGCCATGAAATCTGAGATGGGATCCATGTATGAGAACAAAGTGTGGACTTTGGTTGATTTGCCCGATGATCGGCAAGCCATAGAGAATAAATGGATCTTCAAGAAGACTGACGCTAACGGTAATGTTATTGTCTACAAAGCTCGACTGGTTGTGTAAGGTTTTCGACAAATTCAAGGAGTTGACTACGATGAGACCTTCTCACCCGTAGCGATGCTTAAGTCTGTCCGAATCATGTTAGCAATTACCGCATTTTATGATTATGAAATTTGGCAAATGGATGTCAAAACTGCATTCCTTAATGGATATCTTAAAGAAGAGTTGTATATGATGCAACCAGAAGGTTTTGTCGATCCTAAAGGTGCTAACAAAGTGTGCAAGCTCCAGTGATCCATTTATGGACTGGTGCAAGCCTCTCGGAGTTGGAATATACGCTTTGATAGTGTGATTAAAGCATATGGTTTTATACAGACTTTTGGAGAAGACTGTATTTACAAGAAAGTGAGTGGCATCTCTGTAGCATTTCTAATATTATATGTGGATGACATATTGTTGATTGGAAATAATACAAAATCTCTAGATAGCATAAAAGGATACTTGAATAAGAATTTTCAGTGAAAGACCTCGGTGAAGCTACTTACATATTGGGCATCAAGATCTATAAAGATGGATCAAGACACTTGATAAGACTTTCGATGAGTGCATACCTTGATATGATTTTGAAGGAGTTCAATATGGATCAGTCAAAGAAGGAGTTCTTTCCTGAGTTGTAAGGTGTGAAGTTGAGTCAGACTCAAAACCCGACCACGGCAGAAAATAGAAAGAGAATGAAAGTCATTCCCTATGCCTCAGCCATTGTCGGATTTCGGGTTCCGGCAGACCCTTGAGGTTCGAACACTGGGGTGCGCACGGAGATTTCGCCTCTTGCCTACCTGCACCCCTCCGCCTTGCTAGGATCTGAACTATGGAAAGAACAACACAAGAGACACAGGGTTTATACTGGTTCGGGCCACCGTTGTGGTGTAATACCCTACTCCAGTGTGTGGTGTGGTGGATTGCCTCTTGGGCTGATGATGATGAACAATACAAGGAAGAACAGCCTCGCGAGGGTCTGTTCTTGGCTGGGGCGATGAACTGCTGGGAGGAGTTCAGTCACCTTTCTCTCTCTCTCTTTCTGATCGAAACCCCTCTCTTTCCTTCCAATGTCTCGGCCCCCTTTGCTCTGTGGGTGGCTGGTCCTATTTATAGAGGCCCTGGTCCTCTTGCCAAATATCGAGCAGGAAGGGAGCCAACAATGGCGGGCTAATTTGAAGGGGGACAGCTAGTATCAGATATCCTGACAAAAGTAGTCTTCGCCTGTGCAAAGCTCTGGTGATGACGCCGTCTTGGGCTCCACGGTGACCTCCATCTCGTAGTCCTCCTGGTCTTGGTCTCGTTGCACCGAAATGGCAACCTTTGCCTGACGCCTCGGTATTCCACGGCTGCCCTTGCCCCCTTTGCACCAAAGAGGAAGGGAGGACACTGCGCGGGCTGGCACCCGCCTGGCACCCCAGTCGTCATGGCTTGCGTCACGGGCACCTCGTGAGGTACCCCGCCTTGATCTCTCCGCCTCCTCGTGAGCCAGCCTGATGAGGCCGCGCCTGAGGAAGCTCTGCGTCGTCCGCCCCGCGAGGCTTGGCCCCTCGCGAGGGTCTTGGGTTTGTGTTGGTGAAGATGGGCCGCGCTGGGCCCCCCTTTGAGCCACGCCGCAGGCCGCAGGCAGGCAAGTCTGGGGACCCCCGTTCCCAGAACACCGACAGTAGCCCCCGGGCCCAAGGCGCGCCCGGACTTGGCTGTGCAGGGAGGCGGAAGGGCAAGAGCGAAGCGCCGCGGGCCCTAATAGCCTGCGGCCTTGGGCGCCGCGTGGCGGTTGGTTGGACGTGGGCGTCTCCACTTCCCCATGGAGCCTCGGCAACTGCATGGATTGGACAAGTCCCTGCATGCAAAGTGGGTCATGATTACCTGCAATTGTGGAGGTCGACGGTTGGCCTTCGCCGGCCATAAGTACGGAACAGCGCGCACCCTTCCAGTCCATTCCTCCTTGCTTCTCCTTCTTCCCGATCCTTGCTCCGTCTTGCTACGATGGCTCCGATCCGCCGGTTCTCGACAGCAGAGAAGGGAAAAGCTCCCCGAGAGGGACCAGACCCACTCCCGCCGAAGAATCGGCTCGTCCCCCGTGGCCCGGACGAGGGGGCCCTTCAGGTGGTGTCGAGGCCTTGGTGCGAGCGGGTGCCGCCGGGGTTCCCGCTGCCATTATACGCCCACGTCGAGGGCCCCGAAGGAGCTGAAGCTGATCGCCATGGGCGGCGCCGCCGTCGGCGCCGACGGGTCACGTAGGTGTGGGTCGTCCCCCTTGGGGTCCACATCGAGGGCTCCTCCCAAGAGTTCGTGCTCCACGTCGCCATTCCTCTTCAGTCTTGGATCCGCCTTCCTCCCTTCTTCGCCTCCATCATCCCGCAGGGGGAGCCCCTGGAGCTCTGGCTGCAGCACGCCGGCTGCAGCACCCTCGCGACCGAGGTAGAGGTCGCGGTCGTTGCCCCGGGCGAGGTCTTCATGACTCGGGGCTGGAGAGAGATCGCCCGGGTTTGCAGGGTAAGGGGTGTCTTCGCGGTCCACTTGGATTACGATGGTGCTTCGGTGATGCTCTTCAAGGTCTTCGATGCGAGCGGGCGCCGGCTGGAGTGCTGCTCCGAGGAAGGTGGCCAGGACCCTGCCGCGACGAGGACTGGGCCCGCCAACCGCTCCCTTGGCGGCTCCTCAGGCGGTGGAGGCGTCGGAGGTTCCAGCGACTCCGGCGAGCTCTTGGCGACTCCGGAGACGAGCGATGACAGCTACGAGCCCCCGAGCCGGCGCCGCTCCTGGAGCAGGGCGGGCTCGTCAGGCCGCTGCCGACTCTGATCTGGATGGGGTTGGCGTCGGTGCTTGACGGTCCACTGTTGATGATGGCGTCTTTTGCAGGGTCGTGCGTAGTTTGTGTCCCTTTAGGATCTGTTCCCTGCGAGGAATCAAAAACGCGTCCCGTGGGGGCTTGTAAGGTGCTTGTGATCTTGTTTGTTAATATAACCCTTGTCGTAGAATTGTGCGAGTTGCTCATTCCATCTTAGCTCAGTCCTCCCTTTCGAACCTCATGAGGGCTTGGTGCTCTGCGCCGACAGGTCCCAGTCCCAAGGCGGCTTCAGCCGTCGCTGGTATGCCAGGTCGCGATGCCGTGATCAAGGCCAAAGGGTGAGGGCTGGAGAGCCAGTAGGAGCCCTGAGTCGCGATGCTCAGGCACCCCCCCCCTTAAATGTGCAAGCGGTTCACGCGGATGAGAGCGAAGGAGACACCGCAAGGGCCTCGCCTAACGCAGCTCCTTCAGGAGGTCCTGCGGGTCCATCATAGAAAAAACAAGGGGTTGCCATGACAATTGACAGTCCACCGTTGGTTGCTTCCGAGGGGTAGTGAGGCACTGAAGGCTTGACGAGGTGACGCTATGCGGGGCTGCCGCGGCCAGAGCTCAGCCATCCAGGTTTGTCGGCGTTGCAGGGACGGACCCATGCGCAAGCGTCGTGCCGTTTGGGAGCAGCTCCCTTAGTTGGCGTCAGCTGAGCAGAAACACATTAGCCGCGAAGGAGTGGATTCGTTCAAATAGATGCTGGGAATGCGGACATCACTGGGTCAGGCCCGAGCGACTTGGGGGGTCATGCAGCCCGAGGGGCGCCCCCAACAAGGTAAGCTAACAATATGGAATAAAAAGGGGATACATGCCGCAGGGACGGACCCACGCGGCCTGGGAATAATGCAGCCCTGGGGGGCGCTCCCAGCTGGAAATAAAACTCGAAAGATGTCACCTGATGATGTTGAGGACGAAGGAGCGTTGGTGTAGTAGGCTCGGTGGGCTGCGGGAGCCGATCCTCACGAGCCCCCAGGCCTAGGGACCTCGGGAGGCTCCGAAGGCGCTGGTGGCTCCTCACGGGCCATCTCCATCCCTGCCAGGGCTGCGGAACGCCTGGCCTCTCGTGCCTCCGTGATGCCCCTCATGAGGCGTTGGTATGTGTCAGCCGCGTTCGGCAAGCTGTAAGGCATGCGAACGTAGCTGTGGGGTGGGCCTCCGCAGCGCCCCACTCGCGAGGGCCAAAGGCGCTCCAGAGAGGCGACTCGATTGATCCCTGGTATGTCGGTGCAGACGCGCAGCCCACCATCCTCGCCTGGATGGGGAGCCACTGCTGGTAGGCGGCGGCCGCCTTTCATGACTCTTGACTCCTGTAGCTCCTGAATGGCCTTGCTGATGAACTCCTGAGGGTCTGGGTCTCCTTGCCTTGCTACTTCTTGAGGGAAACGTGCTCCGAAACACGCCTCCACGTGGTGCCCAAGCGCCTCCCTCGTGACCCTAGCTAGGTCGGTGGCCCTCCAGGGGAGAGCCCCCGAGCCCTGCCTGAGGAGGGCGCCAGGCGCGCTTTCCTATGCGATGGAAGGAGGTTCCTCCTAGGCAGGCGCGGGCCCAGAGGGGCCTGCCTCCTGAGTGGTCGGGCCGGACGATGTCTTCTTCTTCTTAGGGGCGGTCTCGGGAGGCCTCCTGCTTCCACGATCCGGGTCTTCCAGTGACGCGGCCTGAAAGGCTCGTTCCAGGGAACACACCGCGTCCTTCTCTTCACAGGGCACCGTGATGACTCCGCCGCTTCCTGGCATCTTGAGGACGTTGTAGCCGTGGTGAGTTATGACCATGAACTTGGCCAGCGCTGGGTACCCAAGGATGGCGTTGTACGACAGGCGAATGTGAGCGACATCGAAGTCGATGAGCTCGGTGCGGTAGTTGTCGCGTGCCCCGAAGGTGACAGGGAGGCGGACCTGCCCAATCGGGACCGTGGAGCCGTCGGTGATACCGGAGAAAGGCTTGGTTGGCTGAAGCTGGCTGTAGGGCACTTGGAGGTTGTTGAATGTTTCCACGGATAGGATGTTGAGCCCTGCCCCGCCATCGATGAGGGTCTTGGTGACCACCACGTTGCTGATGATTGGGGAACAAAGCATCGGGAGGACTCCAGCTGTAGCCGCACACTTGAGTTGATCTACTGAGCTGAACGTGATGGTGCACGCCGACCACCTGAGAGGGCGTGTAGCTTCGAGCCTGGGGAGGACTGCGTTCACTTCGCAGGCGAACTGCTTGAAGATGCGCTGAGAGGCTGGGGCTTGTGCCCCGCCCAAGATGCAGGCGATCGCGCGCGGCTCCTGGAAGCCCCCAGCCCCCTTGTCCTGGTGGCGGTCCTCGTTTCTCCTTGGCTGCGGCGGCAGCGGTGGGAGGCCTGCGTTGCCTTGCGGGCGATCCTCGCGAGGCTGATCCCTCCAGTCTCCCTCGCGAGGCTGATCTCTCCAGCCTCCCTCGCGAGGCAGGTCTTTCCAGCGATCCTCGCGAGGTTGATCGCGCCACCCTTGGCGCGGGCCACGGTCTTCCCAGCGTTCTGCGTTCCTTCCTCCTCCTCGGCCGTAGCCCCGGTCACTGCGGGCAGGGCGATGGCCGATCCTCCCTTCTCGCACGGCTCGGAGCTCTTGACATTCGTTGGTGTTGTGGGTGTGGAGGTCGTGGTACACACAGTACCGGCTGCCCTTGGAAGGTTCGGGCTGATCTCTGCCCCGCTTGGTGTCTGGTTCTGCCGCGAGCATGGCAGCCCCCTTGCGCTTCACATCCTTGGCCTTGGGCTTCTTCTCTTCTGGGTCTGCGGCAGGCAGCTCGAGGAGGGAGAGATGCCCTTCCTCGGCCCTGGCGCACTTGGTTGCCAGGTTGAACAGTTCCAAGGAAGTGCACAGGTCTTCATGCATCGCCAGCTCCTCCTTCATCTTGACATCGCGCACGCCGTCGGAGAAGGCCGAGATGATGTCCTCCTCAGTCACCTTGGGAATCTTGAGGCGCGCGTTGTTGAAGCGCTGGATGTACTTCTGCAGGGTCTCCCCGGGCTGTTGCTTGATGCGGCGCATGTCGCTCACGGCGGGTGGCCGGTCGCGAGTGCCTTGGAAGTTGGCGATGAAGCGGGTGCGCACCTCGTCCCAGGAGGAGATTGTGCCTGGAGCCAGGTGCGGGCCCCGTCCTTGAGCGCCATGGGGAACCAGTTCGCCATGACCTTCTCGTCTCCGTTGGCAGCTTCGATGCCCAGCTCGTAGAGCTGGAGGAACTCCGCAGGGTCAGCCGTGTCGTCGTAGCGAGGAGGCAAGTCTGGCTTGAACTTGCCAGGCCACGCGACGTTGCGTAGCTCAGCGGTGAAGGCGCGGCAGCCTGCTGTGGCCACGGGAGGCCTCGGATGACGGGGAACTTGGTCTTGCATGTCCCCACGCGCTGCAGCTGGGAGCAGCGCGGGGTCTTGTCGTGCGGGAGCAGGAGCTTGGTCGCGACGTGCTGGAGCAGGGAGCGCCCAGGCAGCTTCTTGCGGGCGAGGGACTTCTTGACAGCTCCGCTCTTGCTGCGCTGGCGCCTGACGGAGCGGGTTCCGCCGAGGGGCCACGCGCCTTGGAGCCATGGCGCCTTCCTGAGGAGGAGGCAGCCGGGGCGCCGCCGGAGCTTCATTGCCCGCGTGGGGCGGGGTGCGGTGCAGCAGAACGGACGGCGCAGGAGAGCCCCCTGCGGCGCGGACGAGCTCGGCGACGCGGTCGAGCCATTCTTCGTAGACGTCATCGATGGGACGGTAGCGCAGGAGCTCGTTCGCCGTGATGAGTGCAGCCCGAGCCTCCATGGGCGCGCGGAGCGCGCGGGACGAAGAACCAGCTGGGGTGAGCGAGGGAGTCGCGGTGCGGCCGTCTTGCCGCACGGACGGATGCTGGGACGATGCTTGCTGCTCGTTCCCCGCCAGGCCGGTGGCGGCGTTGACGGCAGGTGACGGGGAACGGCGAGGACGGCTGCCGACAGGGGCCGTCTGGGTGACGCGGGAAGCGAGCGCGGCCCAGCGCTCGGCGCGGGCCCGATGAGCGTCAGACATGGGCGTGATGGTCGAAGGAGAACGGGGTGGTGGAATACGAATCCCGGCGCACCCCTACCTTGCACACCAAATGTCGGATTTCGGGTTCCGGCAGACCCTTGAGGTTCGAACATTGGGGTGCGCGCGGAGATTTCGCCTCCTGCCTACCTGCACCCCTCCGCCTTGCTAGGATCTGAACTATGGAAAGAACAACATAAGAGACACAGGGTTATACTGGTTCGGGCCACCGTTGTGGTGTAATACCCCAGTGTGTGGTGTGGTGGATTGCCTCTTGGGCTGATGATGATGAACAATACAAGGAAGAACAGCCTCGTGAGGGTCTGTTCTTGGCTGGGGCGATGAACTGCTGGGAGGAGTTCAGTCACCTTTCTCTCTCTCTCTCTCTCTCTTTCTGATCGAAACCCCTCTCTTTCCTTCCAACCTCTCGGCCCCCTTTGCTCTGTGGGTGGCTGGTCCTATTTATAGAGGCCCTAGTCCTCTTCCCAAATATCGAGCGGGAAGGGAGCCAACAATGGCGGGCTAATTTGAAGGGGGACAGCTAGTATCAGCTATCCTGACAAAAGTAGTCTTCGCCTGCGCAAAGCTCTGGTGATGACACCATCTTGGGCTCCACGGTGACCTCCTTCTCATAGTCCTCCTGGTCTTGGTCTCGTTGCACCGAAATGGCAACCTTTGCCTGACGCCTCGGTATTCCACGGCTGCGCTTGCCCCCTTTGCACCAAAGAGGAAGGGAGGACACTACGCGGGCTGACACCCGCCTCGCACCCCCGGTCGTCATGGCTTGCGTCACGGGCACCTCGTGAGGTACCCCACCTTGATCTCTCCGCCTCCTTGTGAGCCAGCCTGACGAGGCCGCGCCTGAGGAAGCTCCGCGTCGTCCGCCCTGCGAGGCTTGGCCCCTCGCGAGGGTCTTGGGTTTGTGTTGGTGAAGATGGGCCGCGCTGGGCCCCCCTTTGAGCCACGCCGCAGGCAGGCAAGTCTGGGGACCCCCGTCCCAGAACGCCGACAGCCATAGGTTCTATAAAGTATGTTATGCTGTGTACCAGACCTATTGTATACCTTAGCATGATTTTGGCAAGGGAGTAAAATAGTGATCTAGGAGTAGATCACTAGACAACGGTCAAAGTTATCCTTAGTTACCTAAGAGGACTAAGGAAATATTTCTCAGTTATGGAGGTAATAAAGAGTTCGTCGTAAAGGGTTACATCGATGCAAGCTTTGACACTGATCCAGATGACTCTGAGTCTCAATCTGGATAAATATTGAAAGTGGGAGCAATTAGCTAGAGTAGCTCCATGCAAAGCATTGTAGATATAGAAAATTAGCAAAATACATGCGGCACTGAATTTGGCAGACCCATTGACTAAACTTCTCTCACAAGCAAAACATGATCACACCATAGTACTCTTTGGGTGTTAATAAGATGGCAATGTGAACTAGATTATTGACTCTAGTAAACCCTTTGGGTGTTGGTCACATGGCGATGTGAACTATGGGTGTTAATCACATGGTGATGTGAACTATTGGTATTAAATCACACGGCGATGTGAACTAGATTATTGACTCTAGTGAAAGTGGGAGACTGAAGGAAATATGCCCTAGAGGCAATAATAAAGTTGCTATTTATATTTCCTTATATCATGATAAATGTTTATTATTCATGTTAGAATTGTATTAACCATAAACTTAGTACATGTGTGAATACATAGACAAAACAGAGTGTCCCTAGTATGCCTCTACTTGACTAGCTCGTTAATCAAAGATGGTTAAGTTTCCTGATCATAGACATGTGTTGTCATTTGATGAACGGCATCACATCATTAGAGAATGATGTGATGGACAAGACCCATCCATTAGCTTAGCATAATGATCGTTTAGTTTTATTGCTATTGCTTTCTTCATGACTTATACATATTCCTCTGACTATGAGATTATGCAACTCCCGACAGAGGAACATGTTGTGTGCTATCAAACTTCACAGCGTAACTGGGTGATTATAAAGATGCTCTATAGGTGTCTCTGAAGTTGTTTGTTGAGTTGACATAGATAAAGATTAGGATTTGTCACTCCGTGTATCGGAGAGGTATCTCTGGGCCCTCTCGGTAATGCACATCACTCTAAGCCTTGCAAGCAATGTGACTAATGAGTTAGTTGCTGGATGATGCATTACAGAACGAGTAAAGAGACTTGCCGGTAACGAGATTGAACTATGTATAAGGATACCGACGATCGAATCTCGGGCAAGTAACATACTGATGACAAAGGGAATAACGTATGTAGTTATCCGGTTTGACCAATAAAGATCTTCATAGAATATGTAGGAGACAATATGAGCATCTAGGTTCCGCTATTGGTTATTGATCGGAGACATGTCTCAGTCATGTCTACATAGTTCTCGAACCCTTAGGGTTTGTGTCGGATTTCGGGTTCCGGAAAAACCCTTGAGGTTCAAACACTGGGGTGCGCACGAAGATCTCTCCTCCCTCTAGCCCACGCCCTCAGCTCAATCTCTAGGCTTAGCGCGTCGAACTCGAAGAACAAAGGGACACAAGATTTATACTGGTTCGGGCCACCGATGTGGTGTAATACCCTACTCCAGTGTGGTGTGGTGGATTTCCTCTTGGGCTGAGGATGAATAGTTACAAGGGAAGAACAGCCTCCTGAGGAGAGGTGCTCTTGTGCTTGGTGAGTTGATGCGGTAGAGGATCGCCCCTCTCGTCCCCGATGAGCCTCTTCCTTCTAAGGTGGTGGGTAGTCCTATTTATAGTGGCCAGGGTCCTCTTCCCAAATATTAGGCGGGAAGGGATCCCACAACGGCCAGTTTGAAGGGGGAAGCTAGTACAAGTTATCCTGACAAAAGATGGTCTTCGCCTGCCAAAGGCTCTGGTGACGACGCCGTCCTGGGCTCCAAGGTGACCCCCGCCCTGCCGTCCTATTGGCCTTGGTCTCGTTGCACCGATATGGAAACCTTTGCTTGATGCCTCGGTACTCCGCGCCTGCGCTTTCCTCTTTAGCACCAAAGAGGAAACGAGGACACTGCGCGCGCTGGAGCTCGTTTGGCCTTGGTCGTCATGGCTTGCGTCACAGGAACCTCATGCGGTGCCCCTTGCCTTGATCCCTCCGCCCCTCGTGAGCCAGCCTGGTGAGGCCGCCCCTGAGGAGGTCTAGCGTCACCCGCCTCGCGAGGCTTGGCCCCTCGCAATGGTCTTGAGTGTTTGCTGGTGAAGATGGTCCGTGTAGGGCCGCTGGTGGAGCCACGCCGTGGGCCGCGGGCAGGCAAGACTGGGGACCCCTGTTCCCTGGACGCCGACAGTAACCCCCGGGCCCAAGGCACGCTCGGACTTGGCTTCGAGGCGATGCCAAGGGGAAAGTGTGAAGCGCCGCGGGCCCCAACAGCCCGCGGCCTCGTTTGACGCGTGGCGGTTGATTGGACGTGGGCGTCTCCGCTTCCCCACACAGCCTTGATATCCGCCTGGCTAGGCGGCCACCGGGACTTACACAGTTATCCCCCCCATTGCTGGTGATGCACCCCTCCAACTCTCATGCCTTTCCGAAACAATAACCTCCTCTTCCAATCTGTCCCAAGCTCGGGCCTCCTCGCTGCCATGGCGCCCTGGCGAACGGAGAAGGAAAAGAAGAAGCATCAGTCTTCAGCTGGGCCGCCCCAGGCCGTTGAACCCGCCGTTGGACGGTCACTAGTGCTCAACCAGGAAGCCATGGACAAGGTCCGTCCTGCGCTCGCTGCTGACTTCAACGAATGGGGGAGGACGGCGGCCTGGCCCGCATCACGCACCTCCGTCGACAGGATAGCACCGAGGTTCCATTCCTCATCGACGCCCTATGGGCTGGCCTGGTTCCTCCTTTCTCTGCCTTCTTCAACGCCACGCTCTCCCCCTATCAGATCCATACGTTGCACCTGGATCTCCAATCAGTCTCTGGTGTAGGGTAGGAACCCTAGGGGCCGATCTTTCACGAAAGGAGCGGATCCCGCGATGAGCACGAAGAACACAAGGGGAAAACAAGGGGAAACACAAGGGAAAACACGGGAGAGTCACTAAACCAACACAAGATAGTCACACATGTGCTAGATCCTCGGATACACAAGAGTTCACACGGTACACGATCAACTAGGGACGATACAAGGGTAGCCGGTCTTCTCTGTGAGGAGTTCTTAATGTTCTTCTCCGCAAGGAGGTCTTGAATCCAAAGGGATCTTCTCCGAAGAGGCCGCGGTCTCTCGTGTGGAGTAGATCCGATGTGGATGAGCAATGCTCTATATCACAAATGAGCTAAACCAATGCTGAGCTAGCTAGGTGGAGGGAGAGGTCTATTTATAGTCTTAATGCAAATGGGGGGCAAAGTGAAGGGGTACATGGGCCTCAACCCGCAACTGGACACAGCCAGGTACCGGACGTTCGCTGGGGACCGGTCGTCCGGTGTCTCAGGGGTGGCCGGACGTCTGGTGGCTGCCAGACGTCTGGTGGCTGCCGGTTGTCCGCTCGTTCTGGCTCGGATGCTGGTGTAGTGGATTTCCGGAGGTGGCCGGTCGTCCGGTCGCCGGATTTCCGTTGACGCCGGTCGTCCGCTCGTTTGGCTCGGGTGTAGGGGCACCGGTCGTCTGGTCTGGGCCGGACGTCTGCTCGCTGGGGTTCGGCTGGAGCATCAGGCGCCAGACGTCCGGTCCCGACCGGTCGTCCGGTAGCTGGGACTTTTCCTGCAGCCCTCCTTCTTCTCCGTCTTCTCATCCGTCTTCCTCTTCTTCTCCTCCTTGCTCCTTAGCTTCTCCATGATACCTGAGTATGCACAATGTGTCCGTATGAGGTAGTAGCCATGTATCATGTGCATCAAAGTGGAAATGTGAGAGGAGAGATGTCACCTCAGTTTTAAGAGCTCTTGCACGTGCTCGAGTCATGGGTCCTCTAGGCACTTGGTGAGACGATGGTAGGTCCATGGGGATGACCTTGGGATGCTCCACATCAGTCTCCCTTCCTTCCGTCTTTGCTTTCGTCTGTGAGGCCATGGTGGGCATTCCCCCTTCCGTGGCCCTACTGTGCCATTTCTTCTCGCTGCACCTGACTAGCCTCGGCAGTGCTCGGGATGCTTGAGTTTCCAGGCCGTGGCTGCGAAGGCTGGCTCGGGGATTGATTTTGAGCTTCCATCATCCTCAAGCGAGTTTCAGGAACAGTGGGTGTATGTGGACGTCGATGTGCTCAACCCCTTACTCTCGCCCGCTTCGGCGCCAGCCGTTCGCAGCTCCGACTGGGGCCACAAGAAGCTCGCTGACCCCCACCTTGCCTTCATCTGGCTCCGGATGAAGAGGTTGAAAGATCTTGGTGTGACCGCGCCCATGGTGATGAAGGAGTTCCTCCGACGCCGCGTCGCCCCACTCCAGCGCCATTCCTGGCCGCTGTGGGCCCTGTCCGGTGACCAGGATCGCATGAGGCTTCAGGAGTCGGGGCTTCCGCTCGAGGCACAAAGAACAGTGCTCGAGGTCTTGACGGGCGACCCCTTGCCAGCTGACATGCCGCGGGAGGGCTGTCTCTTTTACTACTGCTCAAACAGGATGGAGTTTGCAGGGCAAATGCCCCCCTTCGATGAATGGGGGCTGCGTCCAGTTGGCCTTGAAGGGCCCCATGAGAACCCTGTCTCCGTGGTCCCCCTCCCTGCCTCCAGCGTTGAACTTGCCCCAAGAGTGGACGCAGGGGGGCGAGCACCGCTGGAGGCCGGAGGCATGGGTGCTAAGGCGTCGACGCCGCTCGAGGCTCCCGAGGTGCCACCCCCGGGAGCCCGTGACTCTTGCCTGGGGGTGACAGCCGAGGGGGCGACGCAATCCGCTGCTCCTGAGGTTGAAGCTTATGAGGTCTTAGCGGGCCATCTTGATGCGGTGCCCGAGGGCTCTCCTCATCCCAACACTCCCGAGGCCGTCTCCTCAAGAGCCTCACCAACCGTGCCCCGCGCTGGTTGCCACGTCCAACGCTTCGGCCGGCTCCGTCTGGACTTCAGTGCGCTTCGCAAGAGGAGAGGGTTCCGAAGCTGCAGCAGTTATGCCTTCCGGCCGTTGAAGCAAAGGAAGTATATTGCCATAGACGAGTGAGTACCTTATCTTTGTAATTTCTTGAGTGATGCTTCTCCTCCTGACTGTGTCTCCTCAGGGTCTCTTCTACTAAGGCGGCGAAGTCTCCAGGGAAGCAACCTTCTCCTGCCTCGAATTGCCCGCTGGCCTTGAGCGCCCCAAGCCAGCATGCCACACACGGCGCGAGGTTGACCGGAGAGGCAAACAAGTTAGCTTGGCGCCTTGAGCCCGCGCCTTCGCCGTCTCTTCTTCGTGGCCTCGCCTGGAGCGCGACAAGTGTGCCAAGGGCTCCTCCTCTGGTTATGGACGATGGCTGGATGACTTCGACCCTGGCATCTTCTTCGAGCAGCGGGCCTCAAGCCATCCGGGCCCCTGCTGAAGCCCGTATGACGACTCGGGAGGCGCCAGCCCCCTGCTGGAGGGGGGCGAGCCGCTTCGGATCCCGTCGGCACCCCTGCTGCGGGGGAAGGACCTGGTTGCGCACTTAAGCTTGTGCATGGGCGGAGTGTCTCCTGCCACGATATCTTTCAGGAGGCAATGGGCGCGATGAGCCGATTCAGCGGAGAACTCGTGGATGTCGATGCTCGCCTTGAAGCCGAAGGCCTCCGGCTGGTGGAGGAGTGGCATCGCCTGAAGGTGGATATCAACCTCGGGCGCCTCTAGCGCGAGCATGCCGATGCGAAGGCCGAGGCATCCCTGGCAACCTCGCGAGAGGCCAGCGCCCGGGCCTTGGAGGAGGCCAGGGAGGCGGACAATCGCGCCGCGGCCACCGAGGAGCGCAGGCGGGAGCTCCAGGCCTTGAACGCCTCCCTGGAGCAGTAGGTGGAGGCGCGCAGAGCTGCCCTGGTGTCGATGAAGGGCGCCCCGTCCGACGAGGAGGAGATCTTGAGGCGCGAGGAAGCACTGTTGCTGGAGGCCATGGAGCGCGGCCTTGAGCTCAAGCGGTTGGAGATGAGGGAGCACCAAGTCGCCCAAGTAGAGGATGCTTTCGGTGCGCGTGAGGCCAGGGCCCAAGAGGAGGTCGACCGCAGGGTGGCCGATGCTTGCGCGGATCTTTCCTACCAGTACGAACTGAAGCAGAAGCTCATGGAAGCCGAAGGTGTGGGAAGGACCGCTGCCCTTAGGTCATGGCTGGCTGAGGCGGAACAACGCGAGAAAGCCGTCGCGGCTGCCCTGATCTCAGTGCAAGACGAGCTGGTTCCGTCCGTGCCGAGCTGCTCTCTCTTCAACAGCGAGTTGACAACGCCGAGTCCTTCACGCGGCAAAGTAGGGAGGAGGCACTTTGCCAGCAGACGTTGCTGCGCGAGCACGCGCCCATGCTTCGGGACCTCAAGACGAAGGCCAACCAGGCGCTTGGTACCATCTGCGATGAGCATGCCCCTCATCCCCACGCCGAGGATTATGCCAGACATCTTCGCTTCTTCACTGATGTTGTGACGCGCCTGGAGAGCCGTGCTAAGAGGGCTCACGAGCTTGTGGACGAAAGGAGCCGAGGCCTCCTCGGGCGCGCATTCTCCCACGTCTTCAGCCATCTCCTGAACACCTATCCTGACTTTGATTTTGCCGCCGCCATTGCCCAGTGCCCGAGGTCATCTGGGGCAACCTCGCGCACTGGTTGGACGACAATGTGGACGCTCTGGTTAGGGCCTTTGCTTCCGATGACGATGCGGTGGTGGTCGCGGCGGATGAGGGCGACGTAGTCGATGGCGGCGCGGCCGATGGCCCTGTGGCTGATGGCGGAGCGGCTGATGGTGATGCGGCTGATGGCGATGTAGACAGCGACAGCGACGGCGCTAGCAGTATGATGTAGACCCTCCTTCTTCTCCATCTTCTTGTCCATCTTCCTCTTCTTCTTCTCCTTGCTCCTTAGCTTCTCCATGATACCTGAGTATGCACAATATGTCCGTATGAGGTAGTATCCATGTCTCATGTGCATCAAAGTGGAAATGTGAGAGGAGAGATGTCACGTCGGTTTCAAGAGCTCTTGCACGTGCTCGAGTCATGGATCCGCTAGGCACTTGGTGAGACGATGGTAGGTCCATGGGGATGACCTTGGGATGCTCCGCATCATCTCCCCTCCCTTGGGGAAGATCCATCCTCGGATAAAATTCTTCATCACCATGGAAGGGCGAGAGGTCCTTGACATTGAAGATATCGCTCATGTTGTACTTGTCTTGCGGGTGGTCGATCTTGTAAGCATTGTCGTTGTAGCGTGCGAGCACCTTGAAGGGTCCATCCGCTCGTGGTCGAAGTTTGTACTTGCGTTCTTGGGGAAAGCAGTCCTTGCGAAGGTGTAGCCACACGAGATCTCCGGTGTTGAATACCATAGGTTGCTTGTTGAAGTTGAGCTTGGTCGCAAGGCGTTGAACTTGGCGCTCAATGGTGTTTCTTGTATCTTCATGCACCTTCTTGAGATGTATCACTCGTGCACTTGCGTCCAAATTGATGCGCTCTTGGAGTGGTAGAGGAAGAATGTCCAATGGTGACAATGGGTTGAATCCGTAGATGACCTCGAAGGGGGACTTGCTGGTTGTGGAGTGTTTTGCTCAGTTGTAGGCGAACTCGGCGATAGGTAGGCACTCCTCCCACTCTTTGATGTTCTTCTTGATGATTACTCGAAGTAGAGCGGAGAGTGTGCGGTTGGTAACTTCCGTTTGGTCGTCGGTTTGTGGATGATATGTCGTGGAGAAGAGTAGCTTGATTCTGAGCTTGGCGCATAGGGTCTTCCAAAAGTAGCTAAGGAACTTGACATCACGGTCCGAGACGATCGTTTTTGGCACTCCATGTAGACGCAATATTTCCCTACAAAAGAGATTGGCAACATGTGAAGCATCATCTATCTTATTGCAAGGAATGAAATGTGCCATCTTGGAGAAACGGTCCACAACGACAAATACTGAATCCTTTCCATTTCTAGTCCTAGGCATGCCAAGTACAAAATCCATGCTAATATCTTCCCATGGTTGATATGGAATTGGTAGAGGCATGTAAAGGCCATGGGATTGAGCTTTTGACTTAGCTTTGCGACATGTAGAGCATCGGTTGGTGAAGCGGTTGACGTCGTGAAACATCTTGGGCCAATAGTAGTTCTTGGAGAGCATGGAGAAAGTCTTGTCGCATCCAAAATGTCCCATTAAGCCTCCTCCATGAGATTCCTGCAAAAGCAACAAACGAAGAGAAGACTCGGGGATGCAAAGTTTGTTAGCTCTCATAAGATATCCATCTTTGATGTAATAGCGTTCCCAAGATATGTGCGTCAAACACTTGGCATAAGGAGTAGCAAAAGTAGGATCGTGCTCATGCAAGTCTTTGATATGCTCAAAGCCAATGACATCCAATTCAAGTTGAGTGACAAGCATGCATATGTGGGAAAGAGCATCCGCCACAATATTTCCCTTACCTTTGATGTACTTGATCACATAGGGAAAAGACTCAATAAATTCACTCCATTTAGCATGACGCTTGTTCAACTTGGTTTGGCCCTTAAGATACTTGAGCATTTCATGATCGGTATGAATGATGAATTCATGGGGACGAAGATAGTGTTCCCATTCATGCAAGACTCGGATAAAGCATATAGCTCTGTCATAGATGGGATAATTGAGTTGCGCTCCGGAAAGTTTCTCACTAAAGTAAGCTATGGGGCGCTTCTCTTGCGTTAACACACCTCCTATGCCATTACCACTAGCATCACAATGAATCTCAAAGGGTTTGTCAAAGTTGGGCAATGCAAGCACGTGATCATGAGTAAGCAAATTCTTAAGCTCATTGAAAGTGGTATCTTGGGATGGCCCCCAAACAAAAGGTGTATTCTTCTTGCTCAAAGCATGCAAAGGCGAAGTAATGGTGCTAAAATCCTTCACAAAGCGACGATAGAAACCCGCAAGGCCAAGAAAACTATGCACTTGATGCAAGTTGGTTGGTTGTGGCCAAGTCTTGATAGCATTGATCTTGGACTCATCAACATGAACACCCTTAGAGGAAACAACAAAACCCAAGAAAACGAGCTTGTCAATGCCAAAAAGGCATTTCTCCATATTAGCATAGAGATGCTCTTTTTGAAGAGTTTGTAGAATGGTTCGAACATGGGTGACATGATCTCTAAGAGATTTGCTATAAACAAGGATATCATCGAAGTAGACCACAACAAACACACCGATGTAAGGGTGAAAGACATGATTCAGAAGGCGCATAAAAGTAACCGGTGCTTCCGATAGACCCATACGCATGACTAACCACTCATACAATCCAAACTTGGTTTTGAAAGCTGTTTTCCATTCATCACCCTCGTGTATGCGGATTTGACAGTAACCACTTTTAAGGTCAATCTTTGAAAAGATAGTGGCACCACTAAGTTCATCAAGCATATCATCAAGGCATGGAATGGGATACCTATAGCGAACGGTGATAGCATTGATAGGTCTACAATCGAAGCACATGCGAAAACTACCGTCTCGTTTTGGCACAAGAATGACCGGAACGGCACAAGGACTCAAACTTTCACGCACATGTCCATGGTCTATGAGATGTTTTACTTGCCTTTGTATTTCTTTGGTTTCTTCGGGGTTGACACGGTATGGAGCTTTGTTCGGAAGAGGTGCTCCGGGGATGAGGTCGATTCGGTGCTCAATGCCTCGTAGAGGAGGTAGACCCGGAGGTAACTCATCGGGGAAAACATCTTGAAATTCCCGCAAAAGAGAAGATAACACTAAAGTTAGAGTGTGAGAGGTGTTAGCTTGTGTTGTATTGTCCTTGCACACAAGGACATAGTGCATGACACTAGATGGGTTCTCACACACTCCTCTTATCTCACTTTTGGTGGCAAATAGGACTAAGTTCTTCTTGTCGCTTATTGTGGAGGCACTTGATTTGGGCTTGTGGCGCTCACTCTCTTTTTGGTGGGTCGCTCTCTCACTATTCTCTCCACGATGGGTGGCTTGCTTGTCAGCGATCACTTGGCTTGGAGACATGGGGCGAAGTACATACTCCTTTCCTTTCATCTTGAAGATGTAGTGGTTCGTTCGGCCGTTGTGGATCACACCTCTATCAAATTGCCATGGGCGTCCAAGAAGAAGGTGGCAAACGGTCATGGGAACGACATCACACTCTAAAGTGTCTTCATAGGCACCAATTTTGAAGGAGACTCGTACTCGATGCTCGACTTGGAGAGTGCCGGAGTCGCTAAGCCATTGCACTTTGTATGGATGTGGATGCTTCATCTTGTGCAATTGGAGCTTGGAGCAAAGTTCTTCACTTGCTAGATTATGACAACTCCCTCCATCGATGATGACCTTGACGGATCTTCCATTGATGACGGCCTTGGTATGAAAGATGTGGCATCGTTGGTCTTCTTCTTGGTGATGTTGGAGAGTCAAGACCTTGGAGACAACAAGGGTGGGATTTGAATCTTCATCGCAAAATACTTGTTCTTCTTCATCGTTCACTTGCCGGTGCATCGCGACTTGCTCAAGAGCGTCCATTTCTCCTTCACTCATTGAGTCATAAGTGTCGTCGTCGTTGAGGATCATGGTCCGCTTGTTGGTGCATTTGTAGGACTTGTGGCCTCGGCCTCCGCATGTGAAGCATTTGAAGGAACTCGTCTTGATGGTCTCATTGGTGGGGGTTGGTGATGATGAAGCTCTCGGCTTGAAGTTGCTTGTAGGAGGAGGATGACTTGGAGTAGATGAAGCTTTCTCGGAACTCGACTTGTCAATGTTGCTGGTAGAAGGCTTGGTAGACGGTGTTGGAGTCGTTGAAGCTTGGGTGTTGGAGAAGCCGCATGACTTGGATGAGAACTTGGCATACTTGAAATCATCTTGCACTTGGCGTTCCACTTTGGTAGCTTGATGCACTAGCTCGATGAGGTTCCCATATGGTTGGAAGTTGACGATCTTCTTGATAGGATGGTTGAGTCCATTCAAGAAACGTGCCATTGTTTGCTCATCATCTTCCGTGACATTGGCTCGTATCATGGCAATCTCCATCTCCTTGTAGTACTCTTCAACGCTCTTGGTTCCTTTCTTGAGTAGTTGGAGTTTCTTGAAGAGGTCGCGGTTGTAGTAGGTAGGCACGAAGCGTGCTCTCATGACATCCTTCATTTGCGCCCAAGTAGTGATGGGTGGGTAACCTCTTGCCTCACGGCGCTCGATGACTTGTTCCCACCAAATGAGGACATAGTCTTGGAACTCAAGGGATGCCATCGCGATCTTCTTCTCTTCGTCGTAGTTGTGCAAACGGAAGATCTTGTCAACTTTCAATGCCCATGATAGGTAATCTTCGGGATCATTGCTTCCGTTATACTTGGGTATGGTGAACTTGAGCTTGCCGTAGCGTTGCTCTTCATTGTGTTGGGGTCGGGGATGATGATGCCCATGTTGTTGATAATTGTCCAACTCGTGTTGCTCTTGGCGCGGAGGGTTGTCGACCTCATGTTGGACTTGTCGTGGAGGATTTCCATTGTCTTCATGCTCTTGATGAACTTGATGTTTTTGACGAGCTTGTGGAGGATCTTGTCAAGCTTGACGTTGCACGCGAGCTTGATGTCGTCGTTCATGAATTTCTTCATGAAGTGCTTCCTCTTGTTCACGAGCTTGTCGGTCTCGGTTGGCTACAGCTCGACTTGAATCTTGGAGGGCTTGTTGCGCCTCAAGTGCTTGAGCTTCACGGAGTTGTTGTTCGTGACGTTGTGCCTCAGCATCTTGTGCAACTTGGTGTAGACGCGCTCGCTCTTGCTCTTCATGTTGGCGTTGTCATTGCCATTCTCGTGCTAGTGCAAAAGCCTCTTGGGTTTGACATTGTCGGTTCTCTTGAGAGATGGTGTCGCGTAGAGAATTGAGGCTTGCTTGACGATCATTGTGTGTGGCACGGCGAAGAGTGTTCGATGTCGGTGTACTTGAGCCGGATAGGGTGAAGTCGGAGTGGCGACTTGAACGGATCCTTCTTGTCGAGGACGAATTGGAAGAAGAGCGGTTGAGCAACAAAGCACGAATCTTGTCCATCCTTGCATCATTCTCTTGCTTGTGATCATCGACCATGTGGTCGAAGTAGTCCCTTGTAAATTTCTCGGAGAATCGCAAGTCGGCGGCGAGGTTGTCGATGCGTTCACTCATGGCTTGTTGCTCTTGATGCAAAGCACGTTGTGCACCAAAGAGGTGACTCTTGGTGATGTAGGAGTTCATGTCATCGTCATGCTCAATGAAGAGTGGGTTTGTAGAAGTACTTGACCTATCCATCATTCCAAGAAAAATGTGAGTGGTAGGAAGAGAAGAACGAATACCAAATGTACCTTGACCGAAGTTGAAAGTGGATCAATGATCACTTCAATGTAGCACAAGGAAATAGCACAATTGTTACTAGCTCTTGTCGGTTTCTCACACCTACACAAGTAAAAGCTTATGGTGGAGCTTGGTTAGGATGGTGGCACAAAATTTGATGCAATTGTAAGTGAGCTTCAATAATGTTGGAAAAGATTCACAAGATTGCAATGTAACAAGTAGACCAAGCATATACGGTACACGGAAACACACACACAAAAAGATAAGTGGGGTCGTGCAACCAAGGATGAGCCAAAATGTGGAATCCACAAAAGTGCTCTTGTTGCACAACACTAGAGAGACGCTAGCACGATTGCAAAATAGGCGGATACAAAGAACTTGTGCACAACCTACTTAGCAAAAATGCAACGACTTCTATCCCAAGTATGCTCTATGCAAGGTGTTCCTATGATATGATCCAAGATGATCTAGTATGAAAATCTTAATGTTGTATGATGCTATGGTTCTTGCTTAAAAGCTCTTTTCTTATCTTTCCTTTTTGCTTAAAAGCTTGTTTGGCTCTTTATTGTTTGAGCTCTTTTCTCATGCAATGCTTCACGAACCAAGATAGCAATTGTGTATGCGATGACAACTTTGTGACACAAGAGATGATACCAATATATGCACCAATGATGTATGTATGTTATGGGAAGTATGATCACCAATGTGCACAAGTCTCGTTGTCGGCAATACTCAAAGGCTAGTCTCGATGGGTAAGCAACGCAAAGGAGTAAGGCTATGCTGGATATCAATGTAATGGCAAGAATGATATGTCCAAAACCAAGACGAGGTTACCATTTCTTGCGTATGGTATGGTGTCAAAATGGTGGCACGAATACCAAGGTGTAGTCGAGGTTGTCGTTGTTGATGACACGTCCGTGGCGAAGATGAGCGGCGGTGATGTTGATGTCGAACCGTACCTAAATAGCCAAAACACAAAAGGATACGGAGCCGCAACTCAAATTCTCAAAGCTCGAAGTAGCAAACGCGTCGGAGAGCGAAACGGGTAAGCAATGGTGGTGGTATGCGGAAGTGGTGATGGTGTATGGGCTGTGGGAGTACGTATGCGGAAATGTGGGGCCGTGGTGGTGACTAAACTGAAAAAAAAATCAGTTTCGTTAGGGAATGCCAGACGTCCGGTGGTAGAACGGTCGTCCGGTGGTCGGACGTCCGGTGGCGAGTGGACGTCCGGTGCCTGGGCACTGTTCGGACACGGGGAGAACTGCACGTGGGCGAATGTGGATGAGGTGAAATTCGTTGATTCCGGGCGATTTCGTGGATGGAAAGGGTGGAGATAAGGGGAAAAAACTAGATCCACTCAACACAAAGCAAATCCACGGATCCAAACCAACAAAATTTCAACACACCAACAAATAAAAAAATTCGGGCTATTTTTGTGGGGAATTTTTGAATTAGGACGAAAAACAACAAAACTAGGCTAGAAACACAACAGGGAGGCTCCAAAATCATGATCAACGTGGCTCTAGATACCAAGATGGTGTAGGGTAGGAACCCTAGGGGCCGATCTTTCACGAAAGGAGCGGATCCCCGATGAACACGAAGAACACAAGGGGAAAACAAGGGGAATCAAAAGGGAAAACACGGGAGAGTCACTAAACCAACACAAGATAGTCACACATGTGCTAGATCCTCGGATACACAAGAGTTTACATGGTACACAATCAACTAGGGACGATAAAAGGGTAGCCGGTCTTCTCCATGAGGAGGTCTTGATGTTCTTCTCCGCGAGGAGATCTTGAATCCAAAGGGATCTTCTCCGAAGAGGCCGCGTCTCTCTCGTGGAGTAGCTCTATCTCTCAAATGAGCTAAACCAATGCTGACCTAGCTAGGTGGAGGGAAAGGTCTATTTATAGTCTTAGTGCAAATGGGGGGCAAAGTGAAGGGGTACATGGGCCTCAGCCCGCAACTAGACACAACCAGGTACCGGACGGTCGCTGGGGACCGGTCGTCCGGTGTCTCAAGGGCGGCCGGACGTCCGGTGGCTGCCGGTCGTCTGCTCGTTCTGGCTCGGATGCTGGTGTAGCGGATTTTCGGAGGTGGCCAGTCATCCGGTCACCGGACGCCCGTTGACACCGGTCGTCCGCTCGTTTGGCTCGGGTGCAGGGGCACCGGTCGTCCGGTCTGGGCCGGACGTCCGCTCGCTGGGGTTTGGCTGGAGCATCAGGCGCCGGACGTCCGGTCCCGACCGGTCGTACGGTGGCTGGGACTTTTCCTGCAGCCCTCCTTCTTCTCCGTCTTCTTGTCCATCTTCCTCTTCTTCTTCTCCTTGCTCCTTAGCTTCTCCATGATACCTGAGTATGCACAATGTGTCCGTATGAGGTAGTAGCCATGTATCATGTGCATCAAAGTGGAAATTTGAGAGGAGAGATGTCACGTCGGTTTCAAGAGCTCTTGCACGTGCTCGAGTCATGGGTCCGCTAGGCACTTGGTGAGACGATGGTAGGTCCATGGGGAGGACCTTGGGAGGCTCCGCATCAGTCTCCCTTCTTGCCGTCTTCACTTTCGTCTGTGAGGCCATGGTGGGAATTCCCCCTTCCGTGGCCCTACTACGCCATTTCTTCTCGTTGCACCTGACTAGCCCTCGGCGGTGCTCGGGATGCTTGAGTTTCTAGGCTGTGGCTGCGATGGCTGGCTCGGGGATCCATTTTGAGCTTCCATCATCCTCAAGCGAGTTTCAGGAACGGTGGGTGTATGTAGACGTCGGTGTGCTCAGCCCCTTGCTCTCGCCCCCTTCGGCTCCCGCCGTTCCCAGCTCCGGTTGGGGCCACAAGAAGCTCGCTGACCTCCGACTTGCCTTTGTCTGGCTCTGGTTGAAGAGGCTGAAAGATCTTGGCGTGACCGCGCCCATGGTGATGAAGGAGTTCCTTCGACGCTGCGTCGCCCCACTCCAGCGCCATTCCTGGCCGTTGTGGGCCTTGTCCGGCGGCCAGGATCGCATGAGGCTTCAGGAGTCGGGGCTTTTGCTCGAGGCACGAAGAACAGTGCTCGAGGTCTTGATGGGCGACCCCTCGCCAGCTGACATGCCGCAGGAGGGCTGTCTCTTTTACTGCTGCTCAAACAGGATGGAGTTTGCAGGGCAAATGCCCCCCTTCGACGAATGGGGGCTGCGTCCAGTTGGCCTTGAAGGGCCCCACAAGAACCTTGTCTTCGTGGTCCCCCTCCCTGCCGCCAGCGTCGAACTTGCCCCGGGAGTGGACGCAGGGGGGCGAGCACCGCTGGAGGCCGGAGGCGCGGGTGCTGAGGTGTCGACGCCGCTCGAGGCTCCCGAGGTGCCACCCCCGGGAGCCCGTGACTCTTGCCTCGGGGTGACAGCTGAGGGGGCGACGCAATCCGCTGCTCCTGAGGTTGAAGCTTCTGAGGTCTTGGCGGGCCATCATGAGGCGGTTCCTGAGGGCTCTCCTCAGCCCAGCACATCCAAGTCCGTCTCCTCGAGAGCCTCACCAACCATGCCCCCCGCTGGTTGCCACGTCCAACGCTTCGGCCGGCTCCGTCTGGACTTCGATGCGCTCCGCAAGAGGAGAGGGTCCCGAAGCTGCAGCAGTGATGCCTTTCGACCATTGAAGCAGAGGAAGTATATCGCCATAGACGAGTGAGTACCTTATCTTTGTAATTTCTGGAGTGCTGCTTCTCCTCCTGACTGTCTCCTCAGGGTCCCTTCTGCTAAGGCGGCAAAGTCTCCAGGGAAGCAACCTTCTCCTGCCTCGAATTCCCTGCTGGCCTTGAGCGCCCCAAGCCAGCATGCCGCACCCGGCGCGAGGTTGACTAGCGAGGCAAACAAGTTAGCTTGCCGCCTTGAGCCTGCGCCTTCGCCGTCTCTCCTTCGTGGCCTCGCCTGGAGCGCGACAAGTGTGCCAAGGGCTCCTCCTCTGGTTATGGACGGTGGCTGGATGACTTCGATCCTGGCTTGTTCTTCGAGCAGCGGGCCTCAAGCCATCCGGGCCCCTGTAGAAGCCCGCACGGCGACTCGGGAGGCGCCAGCCCCCTGCTAGAGGGGGTGAGCCGCTTCGGATCCCGTCGGCCACCTCATAACCTGCAAGTATAGGGGATCGCAACAATTTTCGAGCGTAAAGTATTCAACCCAAATTTATTGATTCGACACAAGGGGAGCCAAAGAATACTCTCAAGTATTAGCAGCTGAGTTGTCGATTCAACCACACCTGGAAACTTAATATGTGCAGCAAAGTGTTTAGTAGCAAAGTAATATGATAGTAGTGGTAACGGTAGCAAAAGGTAACAGTAGTAGAAGTAATGTTTTTGGTGTTTTGTAGTGATGATAGCAATAGCAATGGAAAAGTAAATAAGCGAAGAACAATGTATGGAAAGCTCGTAGGCAATGGATCGGTGATGCAGAATTATGTCGGATGCGGTTCATCATGTAATAGTCATAACCTAGGGTGACACAGAACTAGCTCCAATTCATCAATGTAATGTAGGTATGTATTCTGAATATAGTCATATGTGCTTATGGAAAAGAACTTGCATGACATATTTTGTCCTACCTTCCCGTGGCAGTGGAGTCCTTACGGAAACTAAGGGATATTAAGGCCTCCTTTTAATAGAGTACCGGAACAAAGCATTAACACATAGTGAATACATGAACTCCTCAAACTACGGTCATCACCAGTAAGTATCCCGATTATTCTCACTTCGGGGTTAACGGATCATAACACATAATAGGTGACTATAGACTTGCAAGATAGGATCAAGAACACTCATATACTGATAAAAACATAATAGGTTCAGATCTGAAATCATGGCACTCGGGCCCTAGTGACAAGCATTAAGCATAGCAAAGTCATAGCAACATCAATCTCAGAACATAGTGGATACTAGGGATCAAACCCTAATAAAACTAACTCGATTACATGATAGATCCCATCCAACCCATCACCGTCCAGCAAGCCTACGATGGAATTACTCACGCACGGTGGTAAGCATCATGAAATTGGTGATGGAGGATGGTTGATGATGACGATGGCGACGGATTCCCCTCTCCGGAGCCCCGAACGGACTCCAGATCAGCCCTCCCGAGAGGTTGTAGGGATTGGCGGCGGCTCCGTATCGTAAAACGCGATGAATTCTTCTCTCTGTTTTTTTTCTCCCTGAGACACAATATATAGAGTTGGAGTTGGAGTCGGAGAGGCACCAGGGGGGCCATGAGGTAGGGGGCACGCCCCCCTCCCTCGTGGAGAGGTGGTGGGGCCCCTGGCCTTCATCTTTTGCAAGTATTTTTTATATTTTCCAAAAATTTGCTCCGTGAAGTTTCAGGTCATTCCGAGAACGTTTGTTTCTGCACATAAATAACACCATGGTAATTCTGCTAAAAATAGCATCAGTCCGGGTTAGTTCCATTAGAATCATGCAAGTTAGAGTCCAAAACAAGGGCAAAAGTGTTTGGAAAAGTAGATACGACGGAGACGTATCAACTCCCCCAAGCTTAAACCTTTGCTTGTCCTCAAGCAATTCAGTTGACAACTGAAAGTGATAAAGAAAAACTTTTACAAACTCTATTTGCTCTTGTTGTTGTAAATATGTAAAGCCGGCATTCAAGTTTTCACCAAAGATTATAACTAACCATATTCACAATAACGCTTAGGTCTCAAGTTTACTCATATCAATGGCATAATCAACTAGCGAGCAATAATAATAAATCTCGGATGACAACACTTTCTCAAAACAATCATAATATGATATAACAAGATGGTATCTCGCTAGCCCTTTCTGAGACCGCAAAACATAAATGCAGAGCACCTTTAAAGACCGAGGACTGACTAGACATTGTAATTCATGGTAAAAGAGATCCAGTCATGTCATACTCAATGTAAACTAACAATAATGAATGCAAATGACAGCAGTGCTCTCCAACTGGTGCTTTTTAATAAGAGTATGATGACTCAGCATAAAAGTAAATAGATAGGCCCTTCGCAGAGGGAAGCGGGTATTTGTAGAGGTGCCAGAGCTCGGTTTTGAAACAGAGGTGAATAATATTTTGAGCGGTATACTTTCATTGTCAACATAACAACCAAGAGATGGCAATATCTTCCATGCTACACACATTATAGGCGGTTCCCAAACAGAATGGTAAAGTTTATACTCCCCCTTCCACCAACAAGCATCAATCCATGGCTTTATCGAAACAACGAGTGCCTCCAACTAACAAGAGTCCCAGGGGGAGTTTTGTTTGCAATTATTTTGATTTAGTTTGCATAAAGCATGGGACTGGGCATCCCGGTAACCAGCCATTTATCTCGTGAGTGAGGAGCGGAGTCCACTCCTCTTGAGAATAACCCGCCTAACATGGAAGATACAGACAACCCTAGTTGATACATGAGCTATTCGAGCATACAAAACAGGATATTTGTTTGAAGGTTTAGAGTTTGGCACATACAAATTTACTTGGAACAGTAGGTAGATACCGTATATAGGTAGGTATAGTGGACTCATGTGGAATAACTTTGGGGTTTAAGGGATTGGATGCACAAGCAGTATTCCCGCTTAGTACAGGTGAAGGCTAGCAAAAGACTGGGAAGCGACCAACTAGAGAGCGACAACAGTCATGAACATGCATTAAAATTAATCAACACCGAATGCAAGCATGAGTAGGATATAATCCACCATGAACATAAATATCGTGAAGGCTATATGGATTTTGTTTCAACTACATGCGTGAACATGTGCAAGTCAAGTCACTTAAATCATTCAGAGGAGGATACCACCCTACCATACCACATCACAACCATTTTAATAGCATGTTAGCACGCAAGGTAAACCATTATAACTCATAGCTAATCAAGCATAGCACAAGAAACTATGATCTCTAGTTGTCATTACAAACATGTTTATTCATAACAGGCTGAATCAGGAACGATGAACTAATCATATTTTCAAAAACAAAAGAGGTCGAGTTCATACCAGCTTTTCTCATTTCAGTCAGTACATCATATATCATCATAATTGCATTTCACTTGCACGACCGAACGATGTGAATAATAATAGTGCGCGTGCATTGGACTAAGCTGGAATCTGCAAGCATTCAATAAACAGGAGAAGACAAGGCAATATGGGCTCTTTTGCCAGATCAACATTTATGCATACAAGAGCCACTTCAACAATTTAATTAAGGTCTTCTCCTATCGACCCCCAAGGAAAAGAAAAGAAATAAAACTATTTACACAGGAGAGCTCCCAACAAGCAAAAGAAGAACAGGAAATATTTTTGGGTTTTCTTTTTAATTACTACTACAAGCATGGAAAGTAAACTAATTAAAAGCTACAACTAATATTTTTTTGGTTTTTCTTATGGTTTATCAAACACACAAGACGAAAGCATAAAAAGGAAAATAAACTAGCATGGATGATACAATGAAAAAGTATGAGCACCGACATCTAGCAATGAGTGTGTGAACATAAATGTAATGTCGATGGGAAATACGTACTCCCCCAAGCTTAGGCTTTTGGCCTAAGTTGGCCTATGGCCACGGCTGGCCTGGCGGGTATCCATAATAGTAGCTGGGGTCATACTGCGAAGAAGAAGACTCCGATTGCCACTGGCTGACAATCATCTCTGGATCCCACTAGTAATTAGACTGTCGTGAAGGATCAACTTGTGGTTCCGGCTCTGGCTCCATAGCTGGTGCAGGGTTCCGGTAGGTGTGCATAGCCTTCAACCGAACAAGGTACCGGCCTGCAGATAAATCAAACAAAGAAGGAGCAGGTAGGGTAATAGTCTCAGGATGATGTTTATCAAAGAACAATTTATATTTAAGCTCTCCTTCCCTATTCTTAACAATAAAATCATGTGCCACCATACTTTTATAATCTAGATAAACACGAGGCATCACTTTTTTTTCCTTCTCATAATTCCTAATAGGTATGTTAAAATGTGCAGCTAGGCGTGAAGCATAGATGCCTCCAAAGATGGGGCCCTTGGTACGGTTCAAACTTAACCGTTTAGCAATAATGTCGCCCATACTAACAAAGTTATCACTGTATAAACCATGGAGAAAAATAATAATATCAGGGATACTAAGGTTTCCACAGTTTCCGTGACCAATTAAACAACGACTAGCAAATAATGCAAAATAGCGTAAAACAGGAAAATGTATGCTAGGGATTCGTTCATCGGAAACCTTCCTTGTTTCCCCTACAGTGATAGTATCAATAAACCCGTCCACATCATCTCGATGTAGTTCCTCTGTCTTGCCCTCAAAAGGGACTAAACAAACCTGACAAAAATCATAAAGTGACATCTCCTTATGCTCATCATATAAATGAAACTCCACCGTAGGTGGTGAGCTCCTAGAATGGAAATGAAAGTTTTGCACAAAGGAATTTGTGGGAAAGAGATACTGATCACATTGGTCAGGGAGGAAAGCGGTGAGGCCTGCATTCTTAGCCAATTCATGAAAATCTTCATAAATCCCGGCTTCTCTCAAGAAATCATCGGAAGGCCATTCACACGCCTGAACCTCCGTGGTGCGAGGTAGATTATACTTAGGCTTTGGTGCCTTTTCCTTCGAGCTTTGGCTCGATGAGCCCCTCAAAAGTCTCTTCATCATTTTCTGAAAAATTCTGAAATTTTTAGTAACTTCAAAATAAAAGTAAACCAAACTCAATAAAATTGATAGCAACTACTCCTACAAGTGCCTAGGGCCTATATCATGCATCAAAACTACTTTTGACCATATAAATTTGACATGCAAGCTCAAGAACAGGGTCACCTAAGCAACAAAAATTTGCAATGAATAAAGCACTAGAACAAGAACTAATTGGACCAATGGAGGAGTCACATACCAAGGAACAATCTCCCCAAGCAGTTTTGTGAGAGGTGCTTTGATCAAGGAGATCGAGAATGGCAGCAAGATGAGCTAGAACTCGTGCTTGAGCTGGATATTCGTGTTTGTGGGAGGAAGAAGAAGTGTGTGGGTGCAGGAATAAGTGGAGGAGGGCCACCGTGGGCCCACGAGGTAGGGGGCGCGCCCAGGGGGGTAGGGCGCGCCCTCCACCCTCGTGGGCAGGTGGTTGACCCCTGTGCTGTGTTCTCGGTGCCAAATATTCTCAAATATTCTAGAAAAAATCATATTTAAATTTCAGGGCATTTGGAGAACTTTTATTTTTGGGGTATTTTTATATTGCACGGATAATCAGATAACAGACAGAAAAATATTTATTTTTATTTTATTTAATATAAATAACAGAAAGTAAAAGGAGGGTACAGAGAGTTGTGCCTTCTAGTTCCATCCATCTCATGATCATCAAAAGGAATCCACTAACAAGGTTGATCAAGTCTTGTTAACGAACTCATTCCGAATAACATGGAACCAGAGAAATTTTGAATAACACTATGTTACCTCAACGGGGATATGCATGTCCCCAATAATAAGAATATCATATTTCTTCTTGACAGTAGGAAGAGGAAATTCAAAACCTCCAAATATAATCGATGGAGTTTTTCCAATAGAATTGATACTGTGAACTTGAGGTTGTTTCCTCGGAAAGTGTACCGTATGCTCATTACCATTAACATGAAAAGTGATATTGCCTTTAGTGCAATCAATAATAGCCCTTGCAGTATTCAAAAAGGGTCTTCCAAGAATAATATACATACTATCGTCCTCAGGAATATCAAGAATAACAAAGTCTGTTAAGATAGTAACATTTGCAATTACAACAGACACATCCTCACAAATACCAACAGGTATAGCAGTTGATTTATTAGCCATTTGCAAAGATATTTCAGTAGGTGTCAACTTATTCAAATCAAGTCTACGATATAAAGAGAGAGGCATAACACTAACACCGGCTCCAAGATCACATAAAGCAGTTTTAACATAGTTTCTTTTAATGGAGCATGGTATAGTGGGTACACCGGGATCTCCAAGTTTCTTTCGTATTCCACCCTTAAAAGTATAATTAGCAAGCATGGTGGAAATTTCAGCTTCCGGTATATTTCTTTTATTTGTAACAATTTCTTTCATATACTTAGCATAAGGATTCATTTTGAGCATATCAGTTAATCGCATACGCAAAAAGATAGGTCTAATCATTTCAGCAAAGCGCTCAAAATCCTCATCATCCTTTTTCTTGGATGGTTTGGGAGGAAAAGGCATGGGGTTCTGAACCCATGGTTCTCTTTCTTTACCATGTTTCCTAGCATCAAAGTCTTTCTTATCATAACGTTGATTCTTTGACCGTGGGTTATCAAGATCAACAGCAGGTTCAATTTCTATATCATTATCATTACTAGGTTGAGCATCATCATGAGCATTATCATTAACATTATTACTAGTTTCAGGTTCATTACCAGATTGTGTTTCAGCATCAGAAATAGAAATATCATTTGGATTATCAGGTGTTTCAGTAATAGGTTCACTAGAAGCATGCAAAGTCCTATCATTTTTCTTTTTCTTCCTTTTAGAAGGACTAGGTGCATCTATATTATTTTTCTGAGAATCTTGCTCAATTCTCTTAGGATGGCCTTCAGGATACAAAGATTCCTGAGTCATTTTACCAGTTCTAGTAGCCACTCTAATAGCATTATCATTATTCTTACTATTCAATTCATTGAGCAAATCATTTTGAGCTTTAAGTACTTGTTCTACTTGAGTGGTAACCATAGAAGCATGTTTACTAATAAGTTTAAGTTCACCTTTGACATTAGCCATATAATCACCCAAGTGTTCAAGCATATTTGAATTGTATTTCAATTGTCTACCAAAATAAGCATTAAAATCTTCTTTCTTAGCCATAAATTTATCAAACTCATCTAAGCATGGGCTAGCAAACTTAGTAAATGGGATTTCAGCTTTATCATATCTATAGAGAGAATTTACCTTTACTACCTGTGTCGGGTTATCAAGACCATGAGTTTCTTCAATAGGTGATGGATCAAGATCATATGTTTCTTCAACAGGCGGTAAATTAAGACCGTGTATTTCTTCAATAGGAGGTAAATTCTTAACATCTTCAGCTTTAATACCTTTTTATTTCATAGATTTCTTTGCCTCTTGCATATCTTCAGGACTGAGAAATAGAATACCCCTCTTCTTCGGAGTTGGTTTAGGAATAGGCTTAGGAACTGGCTCAGGAGGTGTCCAATTATTTTCATTTGTCAACATATTATTCAATAGAATTTCAGCTTCATCCGGTGTTCTGTCCCTGAAAATAGAACCATCACAACTATCCAGGTAATCTCTGGAGGCATCAGTTAGTCCATTATAAAAGATATCAAGTATTTCATTTTTCTTAAGAGGATGATCAGGCAAAGCATTAAGTAATTGGAGAAGCCTCCCCCAAGCTTGTGGGAGACTCTCTTCTTTAATTTGCACAAAATTATATATATCCCTTAAAGCAGCTTGTTTCTTATGAGCAGGGAAATATTTAGCAGAGAAGTAATAAATCATATCTTGGGGACTACGCACACAACCAGGATCAAGAGAATTAAACCATATCTTAGCACCACCCTTTAATGAGAACGGAAATATTTTAAGGATATAAAAGTAGCGAGTTCTCTCATCTTTAGTGAACAGGGTAGCTATATCATTTAATTTAGTAAGATGTACCACAATAGTTTCAGATTCATAGCCATGAAAAGGATCAGATTCAACCAAAGTAATTATATCAGGATCAACAGAGAATTCATAATCCTTATCAGTAACACAGATAGGTGAAGTAGCAAAAGCAGGATGAGGCTTCATCCTAGCATTTAGAGATTGCTTATTCCATTTAGCTAATAACCTCTTAAGTTTGTATCTATCTTTGCAAGCTAAAATAGCTAAAGAGGCTTCTTGATAAAAACATAACCCTCAGGAATAACAAGTGACTCTTCATCATCATTTTCATCAGTATTATCAGATTCAATATTTTCAATCTCTCTAGCCCTAGGAAGTTGTTCATCAAGAAATTCACCAAGTGGCACGGTAGTATCAAGCATAGAAGTAGTTCATCATAAGTATCATGTATAGCAGAAGTAGCATCATCAATAACATGCAACATATCAGAACGAATAGCAGAAGCAGGTTCAGGTGTCGCAAGCTTACTCAAAACAGAAGGTGAATCAAGTGCAAAGCTAGATGGCAGTTCCTTACCTCCCCTCGTAGTTGAGGGATAAATCTTGGTTCTTGGATCTTTCAAGTTCTTCATAATGATAAACAGATATAAATTCCAAGTGACTCAAAGAATAGAGCTATGCTCCCCGGCAACGGCGCCAGAAAATAGTCTTGATAACCCGCAAGTATAGGGAATCGCAACAATTTTCGAGGGTAAAGTATTCAACCCAAATTTATTGATTCGACACAAGGGGATCCAAAGAACACTCTCAAGTATTAGTAGCTGAGTTGTCAATTCAACCACACCTGGAAACTTAATATCTGCAGCAAAGTGTTTAGTAGCAAAGTAATATGATAGTAGTGGTAACGGTAGCAAAAGGTAACAGTAGTAAAAGTAATGTTTTTGGTGTTTTGTAGTGATGATAGCAATAGCAACGGAAAAGTAAATAAGCGAAGAACAATGTATGGAAAGCTCGTAGGCAATGGATCGGTGATGGAGAATTATACCGGATGCGGTTCATCATGTAACAGTCATAACCTAGGGTACACAGAACTGGCTCCAGTTCATCAATGTAATGTAGGCATGTATTCCAAATATAGTCATACGTGCTTATGGAAAAGAACTTGCATGACTCCTTTGTCCTACCATCCCGTGGCAGCGGGGTCCTTACGGAAACTAAGGGATATTAAGGCCTCCTTTTAATAGAGTACTGGAACAAAGCATTAACACATAGTGAATACATGAACTCCTCAAACTATGGTCATCACCGGTAAGTATCCCGATTATTGTCACTTCGGGGTTAACAGATCATAACACATAATAGGTGACTATAGACTTGCAAGATAGGATCAAGAACACTCATATACTGATAAAACCATAATAGGTTCAGATCTGAAATCATGGCACTCGGGCCCTAGTGACAAGAATTAAGCATAGCAAAGTCATAGCAACATCAATCTCAGAACATAGTGGATACTAGGGATCAAACCCTAACAAAACTAACTCGATTACATGATAGATCCCATCCAACCCATCACCGTCCAGCAAGCCTACGATGGAATTACTCACGCACGGCGGTGAGCATCATGAAATTGGTGATGGAAGATGGTTGATGATGACGATGGCGACGGATTCCCCTCTCCGGAGCCCCGAACGGACTCCGGATCAGCCCTCCCGAGAGGTTTTAGGGCTTGGCGGCGGCTCTGTATCGTAAAACGTGATGAATTCTTCTCTTTGATTTTTTTCTCCCCGAAACACAATATATAAAGTTGGATTTGGAGTCGAAGAGGCACCAGGGGGCCCACGAGGTAGGGGGGCGCGCCCCCCACCCTCGTGGAGAGGTGGTGGGCCCCTGGCCTTCATCTTTTGCAGGTATTTTTTATATTTTCCAAAAAGTTGCTCCGTGAAGTTTCAGGTCATTCCGAGAACGTTTGTTTCTGGACATAAATAACACCATGGTAATTCTGCTGAAAACAGCGTTAGTCTAGGTTAGTTCCATTCAAATCATGCAAGTTAGAGTCCAAAACAAGGGCAAAAGTGTTTGGAAAAGTAGATACGACGGACATGTATCAACTCCCTTGTTGTGGGGGACGGACCTGGTTGCACGCTTAAGCTTGCGCATGGGCGGAGTGTTGTCCACCACGAGATCTTTCAGGAGGCAATGGGCGCGATGAGCCGACTCGGCGGAGAACTCGCGGATGTCGATGCTCGCCTTGAAGCCGAAGGCCTCCGGCTGGTGGAGGAGTGGCATCGCCTGAAGGTGGCTATCAACCTCGGGCGCCTCTAGCGCGAGCATGCCGATGCGAAGGCTGAGGCATCCCTGGCAACCTCGCGATAGGCCAGCGCCCGGGCCTTGGAGGAGGCCAGGGAGGCGGACAATCGCCGTGCAGCCACTGAGGAGCGCAGGAGGGAGCTCCAGGCCTTGAACACCTCCCTGGAGCAGCAGGTGGAGGCGCGCAGAGCTGCCCTGGTGTCGATGAAGGGCTCCCCGTCCGACGAGCAGGAGATCTTGAGGCGTGAGGAAGCACTGTTGTTGGAGGCCATGGAGCGCAGCCTTGAGCTCAGGCGGTTGGAGACGAGGGAGTGCCAAGTCGCCCAAGCAGAGGATGCTTTCGGCGCGCGCGAGGCCAGGGCCCAAGAGGAGGTCGACCGCAGGGTGGCCAATGCTCGCATGGATCTTTCCGACTGGTACGACCTGAAGCTGAAGCTCATTGAAGCCGAAGGTGTGGGCAGGACCACTGCCCTTATGTCAGGGCTGGCTGAGGCGGAACAGCGCGAGAAAGCCGCCACAGCTGCCCTGATCTCGGTGCAAGCCGAGCTGGCTTCCGCCCGTGCCGAGCTGCTCTCTCTTCAACAGCGAGTCGACAACACCGAGTCCTTCGCGCGGCAAAGCAGGGAGGAGCCACTTCGCCGGCAGACGCTGCTGCGCGAGCACGCGCCCATGCTTCGGGACCTCAGGACGAAGGCCAACCAGGCGCTTGGTACCATCTGCGATGAGCATGCCCCTCATCCCCATGCCGAGGATTATGCCAGCCATCTTCGCTTCTTCACTGATGTTGTGACACGCATGGAGAGCCATGCTGAGAGGGCTCGCGAGCTTGTGGATGAAAGGAGCTGAGGCCTCCTCGGGCGCGCATTCTCCCGCATCTTCAACCATCTCCTGAACACCTATCCTGACTTTGATTTTGCCGCTGGCATTGCCCCAGTCCCCGCGGTCATCCGGGGCAACCTCGCGCACTGGGTGGACGACAACGTGGAAGCTCTGGTTAGGGCATTTGCTTCCGATGACGATACAGTGGTGGTCGCGGCGGATGAGGGCGACGTAGTCGATGGCGGCACGGCCGATGGCCGTGTGGCTGATGGCGGAGCGGCTGATGGCGATGTAGACAGCGACAATGACGGCGCCAGCAGCCTGTCCGGAAGTGATTCGGGGGCGAGGCGAGCGATATGTCCGGCTGATCCCTCACTCCTTTATTTTGAACCTGCACGCGAAAGCTTGGGTACGACCCCTCATGATGTAAGAGCATTTTGGAGAGGGGAAGCCCCTCATGTAAATAGACTACTACTTCATTCCTTAGGCTAAGCTTAAAGCGTGCTTTTGGGTGCTCGCAACTCCCCTTGCGGACTTGATGTCGTAACTTACTTTGGTTTAGCCGAGCTTCAAACTGGTTTGGCTGTTGTGGACGTACATTCCTTTCGAGAGGAGCCCCTCACGAGCTTGCGAGGTTTTGGTTTCCTGAGGGGTTCGCCGATCCACCCGAGGAGGCCTCACGAGAAGCGAGCGCTAGTAATGGCGAGAAGCGAGCGCTAATAATGGCGAGATGCGCGTGTAGTGCGTGTGCGCTGCTGCGAGCCCCCGCTCACGAGGTTTTCAAAAAGGGGGGAATATAGCGAATGTAAATCTCAAACAAAACACGAATCCAGAAACTC
>NC_041388.1:284506961-284515010 GCF_002162155.2 Triticum dicoccoides
ATGGAAATGCAACTTCAAATTCAAGATCAAAAGCTACGAGTCTGAGCTACAGAAAAGAGGTCAAAAGCAAATGGCCACGTCCGGCACCTAGCTAGTCTTCTTGTCTTTGAATCTTCTCACCAGCGCGGAGCTAAGTGCTTTCACAGGCCGTGAGCATAGTCATTCGAGGACAGTGTTGACGGCCAGTGAGGAGCATGGTGCTTCCACTAGGACATGGGCGGGAGCCCCCGAGGCCCGAGGGCGGCACTCCGGAAACTCCGGGGCGTGTACAACCCCACTCATTATTGCATGAGAGTGTCACAAGCGGAGACCTTCACAGGCGTGAGCCTTGCTTCATATCGCCAGGAGAGGGCCCCGCCTTGCGCCTCCCTCGACCACCATTGGGGCGTCCGGAAACCAGGACGATAGCAAGGGGTAAAGGGGATGCTAGCGGCACCCTCGGCGACCACAGGCCCTCTACCGGGGGGAAGGCTCGCTAGTGCCTCCCCGGTAGAGGACCTACCTCCGGGTGATGCCTTGCTCCAGATGATGCGGGGAGGGGCCTTGCTCCCGGCTCCTCCCCCGCAGCCCCCAATGCGCTTCCCCTGGCAAGATGGGGGCTGCCGTGCTGGGGCCATCGTCCACCGCTGTGACCTAATTCACTTGCGACCCATGGTTAGCGTAAGCCTGCTCTTGAGAGATTAGTGGTACCCTGTAGCTGCTGTCGTCGGCGTGGTCGGCGAGGCTCCTGGGCGGCTCCTGGAAGGCCTTAGCTCCCAGCATCTCCTCTTCCCAACCCGGCTCGAGGAACGAACCGGGGTCGTCTTCTGGTGTGTACTTTTGGTCCATCATGCGGGGCACATAGTCCTCCGTAGCCGTCGCCCCGAAAACCTCGCTGGGGTGCCCCACACTCCACGCCGCCTGACTCGGCGCGCCAGGATAGTAGGGCGGCATCCTGTCGGGCCCATGGGTGGCGATGCTTACGCCTGCGCCCATTGGGGGAGGCACAAGTGTGGTCAGGTGTCCGGCGCCGCTGGTTGCGCCGGTGCCGACGAAACCTCCTAGTGCGCCTGGGGGCGCGCGGGTGGGACGAGGCCGACCGTGCGATCCGGCCGCAACTTGAGGCGTAAGCAAGGAGCAAAAAGGCGGCGCCCCCTGGCTGCGGCATCCAACAGCTCGGCAACACACTCCAGCGATGCATCCCGGCCGCTCTCCATCAGTTGGCATCGCAGCAGCTCCCGCGCCACTGTGAGCGCGACCCTCATGTTCGCTTGTTCCCGTCGGGAGTGCGGCGCCGTCGCCACGACATAGCTTGAGGCCCTTTCAGCGGCCCACGCGGGCCGCGGGGTAAGGGTGGAAGGCGTCGGACCACGCCGCCCGCGCCCCTCGGCGATTGGCGGTGCGCACGCCACCTGGAGCGTGGAGTTGAGGTCTTCTTGGGCGGACAGCGCCGCCTGGGCTGGCCAGGCTGCCTAGCGATCGGCGTCGGCCCTCGGGTCGCCGTACATCGGTGCTGCAGAGTGCTGGCGGGGCTGCCGATGGAAGAGAGGCTTCGGCGCACCCCTACCTGGCGCGCCAAATGTCGGATTTCGGGTTCCGGCAAAACCCTTGAGGTTCGAACACTTGGGTGCGCATGAAGATCTCTCCTCCCTCTAGCCCATGCTCTCACTGCAATCTCTAAGCTTAGTGCGTCGAACTCGAAGAACAAAGGGACACAAGATTTATACTGGTTCGGGCCATCGATGTGGTGTAATACCCTACTCCAGTGTGGTGTGGTGGATTGCCTCTTGGGCTGAGGATGAATAGTTACAAGGGAAGAACAGCCTCCTGAGGAGAGGTGCTCTTGTGATTGGTGAGTTTATGCGGTAGAGTATCGTCCCTCTCGTCCCCGATGAGCCTCTTCCTTCTAAGGTGGTGGCTAGTCCTATTTATAGTGGCCAGGGTCCTCTTCCCAAATATTAGGCGGGAAGGGATCCCACAATGGCCAGTTTGAAGGGGGGCAGCTAGTACAAGTTATCCTGACAAAAGTGGTCTTTGCGTGCCAAAGGCTCTAGTGATGACGCCGTCCTGGGCTCCATGGTGACCTCCGCCCTGCCGTCTTGCTGGTCTTGGTCTCGTTGCACCGACATGGAAACCTTTGCTTGATGCCTCGGCGCTCCGCGCCTGCGCTTGCCTCTTTAGCACCAAAGAGGAAACGAGGACAGTGTGCGCACTGGCGCCCGCCTGGCCTTGGTCGTTATGGCTTGCGTCACAGGAACCTCACGAGGTGCCCCTTGCCTTGATCTCTCCGCCCCTCGCGAGCCAGTCTGGTGAGGCCGCCCCGAGGAGATCTTGTGTCGCCCGCCTCGTGAGGCTTGGCCCCTCGCGAGGGTCTTGAGTGTTTGTCGGTGAAGATGGGCCATACAGGGCCGCTGGTGGAGCCACGCCATGGGCCGCGGGCAGGCAAGACTGGGGACCCCCATTCCCAGGACGCCGACAGTCTACACACGTAACGTTCGATGACAATTTGTATTGTGAGTTATGTGTTTTGGTGACCGAAGTTTGTTCAGAGTCCCGGATGAGATCACGGACATGACGAGGAGTCTCAAAATGGTCGAGAGGTAAAGATTCATATATTGGAAGGTTATATACGGACACCGAAATGGTTCCGAAGAAGATCGAGGATTTTTCGGAGTATCGAGAGGTTATCGGAACCCCCCCGGGAAAGTTAATGGGCCTATTGGGCCATAGAGGAGAGAGGGAGGCTGCCACAGGAGGTAGCGCCCCCCCCCCCTCTCCAAGCCGAATCTGAATTGGACAAGGGGTGGGGGCACAACCCCCTTTCCCCTCTCCGTTGGAAGGAAGGAGGGGGGCCGAATCCTACTAGGAACAGAGTCCTAGTAGGACTCCCCTCTTGGCACGCCCCCCTTGGGCCGGCCTCCTCCTCCCCCTCCTTTACATACGTGGGCAGGGGGCACCCCAAAGACACAACAGTTGTTTCTTAGCCATGTGCAATGCCCCCTCCACAGTTTACTCCTCCGATCATAACGTCGTAGTACTTAGGCGAAGCCCTGCGCGGATCACATCACCAACACCGTCGCCACGCCGTCATGCTGATAGAACTCTCCCTCGACCCTCGACAGGATCAAGAGCTCGAGGGATGTCATCGAGCTGAACGTGTGCTGAACTCGGAGGTGTCGTACGTTTGGTACTAGATCGGTTGGATCGTGAAGATATTCGACTACATCAACCGCGTTAACCTAACGCTTCCGGTTTCGGTCTACGAGGGTACGTGGACACACTCTCCCCCTCTCATTGCTATGCATCTCCTAGATAGATCTTGCGTGATCGTAGGAATTTTTTGAAATTGCATGCTACGTTCCCCAACACAACTCCTGGAACATCTCATATGCTCCATGATGTTCAAAACGTCTTTGAAGTCCTGATTCTAAGATGTAAAGCATGGCACACTGAACTATCGAGTAGTCATCAGCTTTGCTCTGCCAGACGTTCATAACGTCCCGAGTTGCTCCTGCAGTGGGTCTTGCACCTAGCGGTGCTTCCAGTATGTAATTCTTCTGTGCAGCAATGAGGATAATCCTCAAGTTACGGACCCAGTCCGTGTAATTTCTACCATCATATTTCAACTTAGCTTTCTCTAGGAACACATTAAAATTCAAGAGAATGGTAGCACGATCCATTGATCTACAACAACATAGATATGCAAAAACTATCAGGTACTAAGTTCATGATAAATTAAAGTTAAATTTAATCATATTACTTAAGAACTCCCACTTAGATAGACATCCCTCTAGTCATCTAAATGATCACGTGATCCATATCAACTAAACCATGTCCGATCATCACGTGAGATGGAGTAGTTTTCAATGGTGAACATCTCTATGTTGATCATATCTGCTATATGATTCACGTTCGACCTTCCGGTCTCAGTGTTCCGAGGCCATATTTGCATATGCTAGGCTCGTCAAGTTTAACCCGAGTATTCTGCACGTGCAAAACTGGCTTGCACCCGTTGTATGTGAACGTAGAGCTTATCACACCCGATCATCACGTGGTGTCTCGGCACGACGAACTGTAGCAACGGTGCATACTCAGGGAGAACACTTGTACCTTTAAATTTAGTGAGGGATCATCTTATAATGCTACTGCCGTACTAAGCAAAATAAGATGCATAAAAGATAAACATCACATGCAATCAAAATATGTGACATGATATGGCCATCATCATCTTGTGCCTTTGATCTCCATTTCCGAAGCACCGTCATGATCTCCATCATCACCGACTTGACACCTTGATCTCCATCATAGCATCATTGTCGTCTCGCCAACTATTGCTTCTACGACTATCGCTACCGCTTAGTGATAAAGTAAAATAATTACATGGTGATTGCATTTCATACAATAAAGCGACAACCATATGGCTCTTGCCAGTTGCCGAAAACTGTTACAAAACATGATCATCTCATACAACAATTTATATCTCATCACGTCTTGACCATATCACATCACAACATGCCCTGCAAAAACAAGTTAGACGTCCTCTACTTTGTTGTTGCATGTTTTATGTGGCTGCTACGGGCTTCTAGCAAGAACCGTTCTTACCTACGCATCAAAAACACAACGATTTTTCGTCAAGTGTGTTGTTTTAACCTTCAACAAGGACCGGCCGTAGTCAAACTCGATTCAAACAAAGTTGGAGAAACAGACACCCGCCAGCCACCTATGTGCAAAGCACGTCTGTAGAACCAGTGTCATGAACACGGTCATGTAATGTCGGTCCGGGCCGCTTCATCCAACAATACCACCGAATCAAAGTAAGATGTTGGTGGTAAGCAGTATGACTATTATCGCCCACAACTCTTTGTGTTCTACTCGTGCATATCATCTACGCATAAACCTGGCTTGGATGCCACCGTTGGGGAACGTAGTATGCAATTTCAAAAAGTTTCCTACGATCACGCAAGATCTATCTAGGATATACATAGCAACAAGAGGGGGAGAGTGTGTCCACATACCCTCGTAAACCGAAAGCGGAAGCGTTATGTTAACGCGGTTGATGTAGTCGAACGTCTTCACGATTCAACTGATCCAAGTACAGAACGTGCGGCACCTCCGTGTTCAGCACACGTTCAGCTCGATGACGTCCCTCGAGCTCTTGATCCAGTAGACAGTCGAGGGAGAGTTCCGACAGCACGACGGTGTGGTGACAGTGATGGTGATGTGATCCGCACAGGGCTTCGCCTAAGCACTATGACGCTATGACCGGAGGAGTAAACTATGGAGGGGGCACCGCACATGGCTAAGAGATTTCTTGGTGTGCCTTTGGGGTGCCCCCGCCCCGGTATATAAAGGGGGGAGGAGGAGGTCGGTGGCCAGGAGGGACGCGCCATGGGGGGAGTCCTACGTGTCTCCTAGTCCAAGTAGGATTCCCCCCTTTTCCTTTATCCACCGGAGGGAATAGGAAGGCGAGGGAGAGGGAAAGGGAAGGGGGCGCTGCCCCCTCCTCCTTGTCCTATTCGGACTCCCTAGGAGGGGGGCGCGCGGCTACCCCCTGCGGGCTTTCCACTCTCTCCCTTTAGGCCCATGTTGGCCCAACACTTCCCCGGGGGGTTCCGGTAACCCCTTGGTACTCCGGAAAGATACCCGAATCACTTGGAACCATTCCGATGTCCGATATAACCTTCCAATATATGAATCTTTACCTCTTGACCATTTCAAGACTCCTCGTCATGTCCGTGATCTCATCCAGGACTCCGAACAAACTTCGGTCACCAAAACACATAACTCATAATACAAATCGTCATCGAACGTTAAGTGTGCGGACCCTACGGGTTCAAGAACTATGTAGACCTGACCGAGACACATCTCCAGTCAATAACCAATAGCGGAACCTGGGTGCTCATAGTGGCTCCTACATATTCTACGAAGATCTTTATTGGTCAAACCGCATAACAACATACGTCATTCCCTTTGTCATCGGTATGTTACTTTCCCAAGATTCGATCGTCGGTATTCTCATACCTAATTCAATCTCGTTATCGGCAAGTCTCTTTACTCATTCTGTAATGCATTATCCCGCAACTAACTCATTAGTCACATTGCTTGCAAGGCTTATAGTGATGTGCATTACCGAGAGGTCCCAGAGATACCTCTCTGATACTCGGAGTGACAAATACTAATCTCGATATATGCCAACTCAACAAACACCTTCGGAGACACCTGTAGAGCATCTTTATAATCACCCAGTTACGTTTGTGATGTTTGATAGCACATAAAGGTGTTCCTCCGGTATTCGGGAGTTGCATAATCTCATAGTCAGAGGTATATGTATAAGTCATGAAGAAAGCAATAGCAATAGAACTAAACGATCATTATGCTAAGCTAACGGATGGGTCTTGTCCATCACATCATTCTCTAATGATGTGATGTCGTTCATCAAATGACAACACATGTCTATGGTTAGGAAACTCAACCATCTTTGATTAACGAGCTAGTCAAGTAGAGGCATACTAGGGACACTCTGTTTGTCTATGTATTCATACATGTACTAAGTTTCTGGTTAATACAATTCTAGCATGAATAACAAACGTTTATCATGAAATAAGGAAATATAAATAACAACTTCATTATTGCCTCTAGGTCATATTTCCTTCATTTTTCCCATGCATATTTGCATGTTGAGATGGGCCTTTCCCATGCATGTTTGCATGTTGAGGTGGCATGTATGCATGCATATTATTAGACATGGTTGGTGAGAGCATGACGGCGATGCTGGACAAGGGGTTAATTGAGTTGATGGTGAAGTTTTCCCTTCCCTAGAGGTAGGGTCCCGCCTCCAACAACCCTTTGGAGTAAGATCAACAATGTGAGCCATCACTGCCTTGAGAAAAATACAAGATAGACATGAGGGGGAGTTTTAGAACATTTATAAGCCAGGGGCATCAGGGAGGCACCCAAGGGGGCATCGTGGGCCTAGACACCCAACCTAGATGCCTAAACATCACTAGAGGTTGGGGCATCGGCTTTTTGTGAAGTTATGTGGAAGAGAACTTATGTGTGGTTGTTTCTGAAAGATTTCTTATGTGAGGCGCAGGAGACATTTTCTTTTTCACGGCTCACAATGATTGATGATTGATCAATGGCAACACAATTTTATTTTCAAATTATAGGGGAATCTACTAGATTATTGGATGAATCAATGGTAATTGTTGGATGGTTGATATATCTTACTTATTGACTCCCAGTTTATTCAAATTATGTGTTTACTCTAATGTTTAATGACATATCAATCCTGCTAATTCTATCACAGCGAAGCATAATAACATGGAATTAATGATTGTGAGACTCAAGTACATTGCACCACTAGGGTTGTGATTCTGTCATCACATATATTCTTTTTTTAGGATATATACATTCTATTTGGGCATTCTTTATTTCTAAAATATAATCATTTCCATGATTGAGACGCATCTTGAGTGTATGTGTGCACTTGATTTATTTACAATGCAATTAGTATGGCTAAGTCTACGGTCTACATCATGAGTTAAACCAAGTGGACAATGAAACATGTATAGATAGCATCATAGGACTTTAATTTCTATTTGAAAAACTCCAAGAGAATAATGAAATAATTTTGCAGTTTTCAGTAAATTGTAGTTTTAGCATTTTTCTTAGAAGAACATGTACTAATAAATGTCATTTAACAATACTTATTATTGTAGCAGTGGATTTTAATCCTACTCAACGTCCCACCCTCTATCCTACATGGAGTGCCACCCAGGCAGTCATCACAAGTCAAGACAGTCAACAATTATCCAAGTCACCCCGTGGGTCCAAGTAGACTACTTCGGTCAACGAAAGTCCAAGCAAGACTTCATGGTCAACCAGTCAAAGGAGAAGGACCACACAAAAGAACAAGTCAAAGGAGAAGACACAATAACAAAGAGGCTCAAGCTCAAACAAGGAAGCCTCCTCGTAGTGTAGGGATTTTTCTCCTAATGGGCTACAACCCACATCATAGTCCAATAAAGAACACATGGGTTAACAGGACAGGAATTACCTAGTTCTACC
>NC_041388.1:284515232-284516787 GCF_002162155.2 Triticum dicoccoides
TAGAACCAAGTAAACTTCTACAACTTAGTCGACTCCGCTGCAAATGCAATATCCAAGAACCATTACACATAGAGGGGAGGGGGTGGCAAATGATAATACTCTCTTTTAAAAGAAGAAGAAAATGACAAACTTTTTCCACGTAAGTCATGCATATTTATTTGTATTTTTAAAGGAATAGACTTTGTTTTGATTTTTAAGGGAATTGACTTGAAAAAATATCATAAAGTAAAAAGTGAAAAGAAATGTTAGCCGTTTCATGATTTTTTTAACTAACTGGTGCAAAAACTAGAGAGAGAAAGAAATATATTTGTATTTTTAAAGAAATAGACTTTATTTTGATTTTTAAGGGAATTGACTTGAAAAAATTAACATAAAGTAAAAAATGGAAAAGAAAATGTTAGCCGTTTCATGATTTATTTTTTAACTAACTGGTGCAAAAATTAGAGAGAGAAAGAAAATTTTAGCCATTTCCAGTAAAGAAAAATCAGAAACAAACAGATGCAAAATTTAGACAGCGAAAGAAAATGTTAGTTATTTTAGGAAAAATACTGAAACTAACTAGTGCAAAAATTAGACAGATAAAGAAAAATGTTAGCTTTTGGATGAAAAAAAACTAAGACAAACGATGCAAAAAATTAGACATAAAAATAACGTTAGCTGTTTCAGTGGAAAAAAAACTGAAACTAACTGGTGCAAAATTTATTTTTAGGGAATGGACCTTGTTAAAAAAAAGGAATGTACTGAAAGAAAAAGAAACGAGACAAGTCGACTCAGCTGGGGATGCAAAAATCAGAAAGAAAAATTAGCCATTTCCAATAAATAAATATCAGAAACAAACGGATGCAAAAATTAGAAAGAGAAAGAAAATGTTAGTTCTTTTAAGAAAAATACTGAAACTAGCTAGTGCAAAAATTAGATAGAGAAAGAAAATGTTAGCGGTTTTTGGAGGGAAAAAATAACATTAGCTGTTAACAGAGAGAAAGAGAATACATTTGTATTTTCAAAGAAATAGATTTTATTTTGATTTTTAAGGGAATTGACTTGAAAAAATTAACATAAAGTAAAAAAAATGGAAAAGAAAATGTAGCTGTTTCATGATTTATATTTTAACTAACTGGTGCAAAAATTAGAGAGAGAAAGAAATTGTTAGCCATTTCCAGTAAAGAAAAATCAGAAGATCCAAAAATTAGACAGCGAAAGAAAATGTTAGTCATTTTTCGAAAAATACTGAAACTAACTGGTGCAAAAATTAGACAGAGAAAGAAAATGTTAGGGTTTTATCGAGGAAAAAAATCTAAGACAAATGGTGCAAAAAAAATAGACAGAAAAATAACGTTAGTTGTTTCAGTGGAAAAAACTGAAACTAACTAGTGCAAAAGTTATTTTTTCAGGGAATGGACCGTGTTGAAAAAAGGAATGGACTGAAAAAAAGAAAAACAAGATAAAAAAATAACGTTAGTTGTTTCAGTGGAAAAAAACTGAAACTAACTGGTGCAAAAATTAGACAGAGAAAGAAAATTTTAGGGTTTTATCGAGGAAAAAAACTAAGACAAAT
>NC_041388.1:284517196-284548699 GCF_002162155.2 Triticum dicoccoides
GAAAAAAGGAAAAGTGGAAAAAAACTGAAACTAACTAGTGCAAAAGTTATTTTTCCAGGGAATGGACCGTGTTGAAAAAAGGAATGGACTGAAAAAAAGAAAAACAAGATAAAAAAATAACGTTAGTTGTTTCAGTGGAAAAAAACTGAAACTAACTAGTGCAAAAGTTATTTTTTTAGGGAATGGAACTAGTGCAAAAGTTATTTTTTCAGGGAATGGACCGTGTTGAAAAAAGGAATGGTCTGAAAAAAAGAAAAACAAGATAAAAAATAACGTTAGTTGTTTCAGTGGAAAAAAACTGATCTATGCCGGCAAATTCTGTTTTAGGGAATGAACCGTGTTGAAAAAAGGAAAAACAAGATAAGTCGACTCCGCTGGGGATCGAACCCAGAATCTCTGGTTTCGTAGACCAGCGCCTTATCCATTGGGCCACGGAGTCTTTGATGTTGTATGTTCTATTATTTTCTCTCTAGTATTCTATGTTTTGCGCATGCAAGGTTCATTTTTGGAGAGTACTGCTGCCGAATGAAAAACACAAAATTATGATTCTCATGCTTTAAACAGAATTTGAACTGTACGCAAGCTGTCAATTTGCCGGCATAGATCAGCAGCATAATCTGGTTCATTGACCGATCCTTACTCTCAAATCCATGGAGCGTTTTGCACCTGAAGGAAGCATCAAAATTCCTTTCTAAAATCTATAGCTTACTAGGCTCTGTTTGAGAGATCCAACAACAGTTTTACCAGAACTGAAAACATGCTAATACCAGAGGAAATAGGCAGTAGAGACAACTTGGCCAGCCCACACATGCTATCAGATCAGTACGGACACATGACACTACCAGAATGTGGGCTTGACTGCCGGTGCAACATCACCATCCACGGCTGCCACCAAATTTTCACCAGAGGGCAAAGGACAGCTGTTCTGAAACACGTCATCACTGCATGACTTTTGTATCCCGGTTTCTGCTCGACACATCAATCGTAATCCCGACACCAAAGGTTCAACTCTGTCCTCTTACCTTACTCATTAATCTAACGGTTCAAATGTTGGACACTAATGAGTCTGGCAGTGAGTACTCCATGACCCCTTCACCATAACCCACCTCACGGCTCATTCGGTTTAGAGGATTTCATAATGTAGGAATTTTATAGGATGACACTTGCCATCTTAAGGAATTGACTCGCCTCGTTCCTATGCGCAAAATGAGCTTTGAATGGATGTGTAATTTTCTCCGAAAACACAGGAAATGAATAGTATTCCTACGAAATTCATGTACACATTTTCTACAAACCGAACGCATCTATAGGAAATTTGCCTCCGGTATCCCTGTTCCTATGTGTTTCCTATGAAAATCCTCCAAACCAAATAGGCCCTCAAAACAGAGCAAACTTGATCACCTGCTGTTAGACAAGAAACAAAGTACAAGCCTGTGAACGGACAATGTGAAAATATAACAATGCAATAGACTATGCAAATACTCCCTCCGTAAACTAATATAAGAGCATTTAGATAATTAAAATAGTGATCTAAACACTATTATATTACTTTACGGAGGGAGTATAACTTATATAATTGTATCACGCTACAAAACTGGAGAATAAAACTGTAGTCCCTCTAAAATGCCACTTGACAATTTCTGATATGAATCAAGTACTAAGATATCTTAAAGATCTTACTTAATCTTAAAAAAACAGTTTTGCTAAAGCACATCTAGATGTGCCATAAGTAAAAATATATTTAGAATCAGCCCCAACCAAGACGAACCTATCAAGAACAAGATCTTTCATCAGTTCTAAAGGAGGAAAACTTTGAAGGTTCTTCTAGCCCCCGAATGCCTTCTGAGGATATTTACGGCCGTAGCCAGCTCGGTATCATTTTCCCCTGTGCTGTGAAAAATCTCAGTCGCTGATATCCATGTGCAAGAATTCAGTAGTTATGCAAAGCAAAAAAGATCAGAAAAAAGGCCGGCATTTTGCAAGTCTGTCGGAGACCAATTGAGGTCCAAAGAAGCTAATCTAGCGTCTCGAATCGGCCTTGAAAACGAGGCCGGAAAAGAAACCAAGATGGATGGATGCGTGCCTCAGAGTATTACGCAGTGGATATCACCAGAGCCGCGCACACTGGTGGTGCGCAAGCGCATTCATCCAGAATTCACCGAAGCTTTTGCATCATCATCGGCACGCAGACACCAAAACCACGAAAAAAGAACACATGAACTGAACCAAAAAGAAAAGGAGCGTGCCTCGAATCGGAGATCTCACCGGCATAATCAACGAACACAGCAGCCGAAACTCACGCAGCGCGGAACTGAAAGACGAAACCGGAACTCAACCAGCCAAATAAAATGAAATCACGAATTCAAAGGATGTGTGCCTCAGAGTATTACGCAGTGGATATCACGAGAGCTGTGCGCAATGGTGGTGCGCAAGCGCATTCATCCAGAATTCACCGATGCTTTTGCATCATCATCGGCACGCCGAAACCAAACCAACACATGAACTGGGCCAGAAAGAAAAGGAGCAAGCCTCGAATCGGAGATCTCACCGGCAAATCAAGAGCGAACACAGCAGCCGAAACTGACGCACCGCAGAGCTGGAAGACGGAACCGGAACTCGACCAGCAAATAAAGTAAAATCACGAATTCAAAGCAGAATAAGAACTCGGGGAAGCAAGCAGGCTGCCAGACGGGAGATGTATCTTCCTTTTAGTTATGGACAACAAAGGTTGGAGCTGGAGATGAGGAGAGGTGAGGCGAGGCGAAGGAAGCAGATGGATGTGGGTGGTCCATAAATACAGTTGGCTTTGCGGGGCGGCCACGGAAGCGACGGATGGCTGGGATTTGGCGATTTCGCGGTGGCCAGATGATTTGGCCCCCCAGCGTTTAGGGCCCTTTCGCTTCACGGGGAAAGCCAAGGAAACTTCAAAGGAATCGTTTCCTGCATGCTTTTCCCACTGTAGCTTCGTTCGGGACACGGAAATCGCTGCTTTTCCAATCCAATGGAAAGTTTCCACTCCCAGCTACGTATTTCCTCCGTTCCTAAATATGAGTCTTTTTATAGTCTAAATATAAGTTTTTTAGAGATTCTAATGCGACTATATACGAAGCAAAATGAGTAAATCTATACTATAAGAAAATTTATATTTAGGAACGGAGGAAGTACGTAGTTAGGAGTGGAAAAGACTTTTTAAAGATTTTAATAAGGACTAATATTTAAAAACGGAGGGAGTATCTTTGAAAGAAACCAAGCATCTATTTTAGCTCTTTTTTGGCTGCATTTGGCCTGGAGGAGAACAAAACAGAGAAATGAAAAACAAAAATACAAGAAGGGCGTCTCCTTAGTCTGAGTAGATGTTATTTTTTTCGAGAAATGATTCCTTTCAAACGGCTGATTTTTCTAGTGTTCCGCCGTCTCTTATGAACGATGTGTGCTCTAATGGACCCGTGCACCGCTTCCACGTTTTTTTTTCCGACGAAGGATGGATTTTATTATTCAAAATGAAATATCAAGATAATACAAACATAGTGAGGACACACCCAGCCTTTACATAGCTAGGATGCACACAGTCAACACTAACGCACACATACAAAAAACCGCCGGCAAATAGCAAAGTCATATAAGACCAAAACTATGCCTAAGCGAGAGAGAGAGAAAAAGAGCCTGTCCCGAAGCGTTCTAAATCACGATTGACAACCTACAACAATGACCATGTCCGCACCAATCATCTCATGACACCACAAGGACATTGACATTCTTCGACAGCAACGCCTTTGGGAAGGGAGCGACGCTCGAGCACCGTCGTCACCGGAACCAACCACCAAAGGGCAAATTCTAGGTTTTCACCTTGAAGAAACTGTCCGAGCATCTCCGAGCAATGCCTTCAACAAGGTAACGATGACGAAATATCGTCATTGCCAGATATAACCGACATGATTCTGACCTAGGTTTTCACCCCGGAGCTCGAGACCGGGGTACTCAAAAAGCACCACCATCGAAGTCAAGCATGTGTTGTCGTCACCATTTTTTCACGATCCTAGCAGCTACATCTGCTGGGTTAGAAAACCGACAGCCTCCACTGTGCAACCATACCCTCTGTGTTAAGACATCATCCACTGTGCACCGCTTCCACGTGCTGCCTTATCTTTTGGTTCGACTACTTCCATCCACACCTTTTTTTTCTCGTGCCTTTCTTCCTTCCTTCCTTAACTATCCAACCTCCTCCATAGCTCCATCACGTACGCAAGCAGCCGGGTAGCACCGGGATGCTAGCTCCAATGGAGACACCTACAAACAACCCCAGCATGTGCCCACCGGCCATGGCCACAGACGTAGCATGCAAGCAGCCGTGGCCATGCAAACCTCTGGTGGATGCTGGAATTTAGTTTATTTTGGACAGCCCAATAACTGTTTCAGAAATTTCTAATAAATTCTAAAGGCCCACTTAGCCTATTTGTGCAAGGCAAAGGATACTACTAAAGTTTAGTCCCACACTGCTAGTTTAGTGGGAGTTGGACCTCCTAATAAGGAAGGTTCTTTCCCCACTTGTATGAGCATGAGAACAAGAGGGACATCCACGCGCGCTCCTCCTCCGCCCGCCTCGCCTCGCCACGCGCCATGACGCGGGTTGCGGGATTGAGCCGATGTCTAAATTTTTGTCACGCACTACGGGTATACGAAAGGTCACTCGGGAGCTGGAAAGTTTTTGCTGTAGTGGATATTGAATACGAACGCTGCACCCTTCGGCTGCTGTCTGTTCGTTTCATCTCCCGCGTTCCCTTCAGCTCCCGGCGCAGCCTCTCGCCTCCTTCTCTTGCGCCTATAAAAGGGAGGTCGCTCCTCTCAGAGAGATGCACCAGAACCTCTTCCTTCTCTCGCCACAAGTTCCTGAGCACTGCACTACTGCTATGATCTTCCCCATCCCGGCTTGCGGCGTGCATCGCAGGTCGGGATAGTAGGCCTTCGAAACCGCATCTTTTGAGTCTTGTACGGGAGAAGGGTGATGAGGTTTTTGGGGAGCGCTCAGTGTGACTACTGGCTGCTTCATCACGGACGATCCGGTCGCCGACGACTACTTCCCCGACGACAACTTCTTCCCCGACGTCCACGATCTCCTCGACGACATGGCAGGCAAGGACATCGACCCCAAGTCCAGCACTTCCACTGCTGCTGTCCCGTACGTGTTCTTGCTCTTTCTGTTAGATGTCATGACACAGTTCTTTGCTCTACTTTCCGTCCTACATGTGTTAGGTTCTACTTCATATATGCAACTTCATCTAGTGTCTGTTTTAGATGTGTTTAGTTCAAGTTCATATATGCAGATGCTCTTTACCTTCTCTCTGTCCAAACGCATGACTTGTTTTATCTCTACTATATTAGTCATGCTTTATCTAGTATTTTTGTTAATAAAATCATTCGGTAAATTGCTCATATTTCCAACAATCCAAAAACCTTATTATAGGCAATTTACCCCAAGTGGTTTTGCTGCTTCCATGAGACCTCCTATGTTTGAGGGTATCCACTATAAGAGGTGGCGCGTGAGAGCAGTCTTATGGTTTCAAACCATGAGTTGCTATGACGCCACTCTCGGCAAACCTGAAGGAGAGCTTGATGCTCAACAGGCACAAGCTTTTCAGAAAATGGATACTCTGTTTAAGGCTGCTTTCTTGAGTGTTCTTGGTGAGAACATAGTTGATGCTTATGCGTCAATTGATAATGGAAAAGATATGTGGGATGCACTCGAGGCCAAGTTTGGGGTCTCGGATGCTGGCACTGAGCTGTACATCATGGAGCAATTCTATGATTACAGGATGACTGAAGAGTGCTCCGTGGTCGAGCAAGCTTATGAGATACATTCATTTGCTAGAGAACTTGAGCACTTCAGTTGTATGCTACCGGACAAGTTTGTTGCCGGAGGTATCACCACTAAGCTTCCTCCTTCATGGATGAACTTTGCTACCTTGCTGAAGCATAAGAGGCGGGAGTTTTCCGTCCCGGATCTCATTGGCACTCTTGATGTGGAAGAAAAGGCGAGAGCAAAGGACACACCTGCTCGAGGTATTGAGGGAGGATCTAGTGCCAATGTGGTACAGAAGCAGAACTTCCAGACCCACAAGTTCAAGAACAAGGGCAAGTTTGATGGAAAAGCACAGTTTGATGGGAGGAACAAGGCTGTGCAACACACGAACTTTAAGAAGAAGAATGGCAAGAAGAAAGGTGCTTGTCATGTGTGTGGGGATCCGGATCATTGGGCTCCTAGTTGCCCTAATCGCTATGACAAGCGTCATCCTGGGAAAGGCGGCAAGACCGCTAATGTTGTCATTGGAGACACTGACATGAAGGATGCTGGGTATGGTATATTTCCCACTATTCTTTCATTATGTCATTCTCCTGATTGGTTGATTGACACGGGTGCTAATGTGCATGTATGTGGTGATATTTCCATGTTTTCGTCTTATCAGACCGCAGGGACTTCAACCGTGCTGACGGGCAACGGTTCAAGTGCTTCTGTTCGTGGTGTTGGCACGGTCGATCTGAAGTTTACTTCGGGGAAGATCGTGCGGCTGAAGAACGTGCATTATGTCCCCTCCGTCAATAAAAATCTTGTTAGCGGATCTCTTCTGTGTAGAGATGGCTACAAGCTTGTCTTTGAGTCGAATAAATTTGTAATATCCAAGTATGGAACCTTTGTCCGTAAAGCCTATGAGTCAAGAGGTCTGTTTCGTTTATCCTTATCAGATGTTTGCAATAAAGTTGTTAATCATATTTGCAACAATAGTGAATCCAATGTGTGGCATTCACGTCTGTGTCATGTTAATTTTGGTTGCATGTCGCGACTAGCGAAGTTGAACTTAATCTCTAGTTTCACCACTGTCAAGGGATCTAAGTGTCAAGTTTGTGGGCAAACTAAGCAACCTCGTAAGTCTCACACGACTGCGGAAATGAGAAATCTTGCACCACTAGAGCTCATACATTCAGATCTATGTGAAATGAATGGTGTTTTGACAAAAGGTGAGAAGAAATATTTCATGACGTTAATTGACGACTCCACTAGATACTGCCGGGTGTATCTTCTAAAATCTAAGGATGAGGCTTTGAACTTTTTCAAGATCTATAAAGTTGAAGTGGAAAACCAACTTGATCGAAAAATCAAGAGGCTTAGGTCTGACCATGGTGGAGAGTATTTTTCCAATGAATTTGATGCTTTTTGTGCGGAACATGGTATAATCCATGAGAGGACGCCTCCCTACTCACCTCAGTCAAATGGGGTGGCCGAAAGAAAGAATCGTACTCTAACTGATTTGGTTAACGCCATGTTAGACAAATCGGGTCTCTCCAAGGCATGGTGGGGGGAGGCGATATTGACAGCATGTCATGTCCTGAACTGAGTCCCCACAAAGAACAAAGAGATAACTCCATTCGAGGAATGGGAGAAGAAAAGGTTAAAACTCTCATATCTGTAAACATGGGGTTGTTTGGCGAAAGTCAATGTTCCAATTCCAAAGAAGCGGAAGCTTGGACCAAAGACTGTGGATTGTGTTTTCCTAGGATATGCTTTTCATAGCATTGGCTATAGATTCTTGGTTGTAAAATATGAGATACCTGACATGCATGTCGGTACGATCATGGAGTCGAATGATGCGACTTTCTTTGAAGATATCTTTCCCATGAAGGATATGGCTACCTCATCTAATCAGGAGATGCCTAGTTCATCGAATCAGGAACTAGTTACAATTACCGGACCTACAATTTTGATGGAACACTTTGAAAGTCATGTGGAGGAGAACAATGAAGTTCCTATTAGGAGCAAGAGACAGAGGACTGCAAAGTCTTTTGGTGATGATTTTCTTGTGTATCTCATAGATGACACTCCCAGTTCTATTTCAGAGGCCTATGCATCTGAAGATGCTGACTACTGGAAGGAAGCAGTTCGTAGCGATATGGATTCCATCTTGGCGAATGAAACCTGGGAGATAACTGATCATCCTTATGGGTGCAAACCTATAGGATGCAAATGGGTATTCAAGAAGAAAGCTTAGGCCTGATGGTACTATTGAAAAGTACAAGGCTCGGCTCGTGGCTAAGGGTTATACGCAAAAGGAAGGTGAAGACTTCTTTGATACTTACTCACCTGTGGCTCGACTGACCACTATTCGAGTTCTACTTTCACTAGCTACCTCACATGGTCTTCTTGTTCATCAAATGGATGTTAAGACTGCTTTCCTAAATGGAGAGTTGGACGAGGAAATTTATATGGAACAACCAGATGGGTTTGTACTAGATGGTCAGGAAGGAAAAGTGTGCAAGTTGCTGAAGTCTTTGTATGGACTCAAGCAAGCACCCAAACAGTGGCACGAAAAGTTTGAAAGAACTTTAACAGCTGCAGGCTTTGTTGTAAACGAAGCTGACAAATGTGTGTACTATCGCCATGGTGGGGGCGAGGGAGTTATCCTTTGCTTGTATGTTGATGACATTCTGATTTTCGGAACAAATCTGAATGTTATTAAGGAGGTCAAGGATTTCCTATCTCGCTGTTTTGAGATGAAGGATTTAGGAGTGGCTGATGTCATTCTGAACATCAAGTTGTTGAGAGATGATGATGGTGGGATAACATTGCTTCAATATCACTATGTGGAAAAGATCTTGAGTCGCTTTAGCTATAGTGACTGCAAGCCCTCTCCAACACCATTTGATGCGAGTGTGTTACTTCAAAAGAATCGAAGAATTGCTAGAGATCAATTGAAATATTCTCAGATTATTGGCTCGCTTATGTACTTAGCGAGTGCTACAAGACCTGACATCTCTTTTGCTGTTAGCAAACTGAGTCGGTTTGTCTCAAAACCAGGAGATGTGCATTGGAAAGCTCTAGAAAGAGTTTTGCGTTATTTGAAAGGCACTGCTAATTATGGAATTCACTACACCGGGCACCCAAAGGTGCTTGAGGGTATAGTGACTCAAACTGGATCTCAGATGCTGATGAGATAAAGGCCACGAGCGGTTATGTATTCACTCATGGAGGTGGCGCTGTTTCTTGGGAGTCTTGCAAGCAGACCATCTTAACGAGGTCAACAATGGAAGCAGAACTCACAGCACTAGATACAGCTACGGTCGAAGCAGATTGGCTTCGCCGGCTCTTGAATGACTTGCCGATTGTTGAGAAACCTGTACCGGGTATTCTTATGAACTGCGACAATCAAACTGTGATCACGAAAGTGAGCAGCTCAAAGGATAACATGAAGTCATCAAGACACGTTCAGAGAAGGTTAAAGTCTGTTAGAAAAATGAGAAACTCTGGAGTTATTGCATTGGATTATATCCAAACGTCTAAAAATCTGGCGGATCCTTTTACTAAGGGTCTATCACGTAATGTGATAGATAATGCATCGAGGGAGATGGGTATGAGACCCACAATATGAGTTGTTCACAGTGGTAACCGATTCTTTGTGATCGGAGATCCTGTGAATTAGATGTGGAAGACAAGCTGTTGGTCAACTGGGAGGAGAGTACCCTTACTGTTAAAATACCACTCCATAAAGATGCAATACTCTCCAAATCAGCATGGCAGGTTGATGTATATCTTAATGTGTTCTAAGTGGCTCTTTGAAGCAGAGATGTTGTCCTGCAGAACATCTTTTGAAGAACGCACCTATATGAGTCTGATTGTTAAACGTCGCAATCTATGAGAATAGGGTTCTCTCTACTAAACTCATGAAAGGTCTCGGAGTATGACGCATAAGCTCCACCCGCGGGGAAGACCCACGGTAGCCACGTATCGGTGAAGGCTTTATGTGAAGCTAGATTCGCAGAAAACTTGCAGTTTAAGGCCCAGTCCACTGTTCAAGTTGCTTACTAGTGTAGCATAGAGTTCTAGGTGGAAGTTCAACTTAACAGTCTCTACTGTAGTACCGGTATATAAAACAGTGTTTTGGAACCAAAGGAAAATTTATGTGTGCCTCTGGGATCTGGTGGGGATTGCTGGAATTTAGTCTATTTTGGGCAGCCCAATAACTATTTCAGAAATTCCTAATAAATCCTAGAGGCCCACTTAGCCCATTTGTGCAAGGCAAGGGATACTACTAAAGTTTAGTCCCACATTGCTAGTTTAGTGGGAGTTGGACCTCCTTATAAGGGAGGTTCTTTCCCCACTTGTATGAGCATGAGAACAAGAGGGACATCCACGCGCGCTCCTCCTCCACCCGCCTCGCCACGCCACACCTCGTCACGACGCGCCGCGGGTTGCGGGAATGAGCCGAGCCGATGTCTAAATTTTTGCCACGCACTACGGGTATACGAAATGTCACTCGGGAGCTGGAAAGTTTTTGGTGTAGTGGATATTGAATACGAACGTTGCACCCTTCGGCTGCTGTCTGTTTGTTTCATCTCCCGCGTTCCCTTCAGCTCCTGACGCAGCCTCTCGCCTCCTTCTCTTGCGCCTATAAAAGGGAGGTCGCTCCTCTCAGAGAGACGCACCAGAACCTCTTCCTCCTCTCGCCACAAGTTCCTGAGCACTACGCTACTGCTACGATCTTCCCCATCCCGGCTTGCGGCGTGCACCGCAGGTCGGGACAGTAGGCCTTCGAAACTGCATCTTTTGAGTCCTATACGGGAGAAGGGTGATAAGGTTTTTGGGGAGTGCTCAGCGCGACTACTGGCTGCTTCATCACGGATGATCCGGTCGCCGACGACTACTTCCCCGACGACGACTTCTTCCCCGACGTCCACGATCTCCTCGACGACATGGTAGGCGAGGACACCGACCCCAAGTCCAGCACTTCCACTACTGCTATCCCGTACATGTTCTTGCTCTTTCTGTTAGATGTCATGACACAGTTCTTTGCTCTACTTTCCATCCTACATGTGTTAGGTTCTACTTCATATATGCAACTTCATCTAGTGTCTGTTCTAGATGTGTTTAGTTCAAGTTCATATATGCAGATGCTCTTTACCTTCTGTTTGTCCGAACGCATGACTTGTTTTATCTCTACTATATTAGTCATGCTTTATCTAGTATTTTTGTTAATAAAATCATTCGGTAAATTGCTCATATTTCCAACAATCCAAAAACCTTATTATAGGAAATTTACCCCGAGTGGTTTTGCTGCTTCCATGAGACCTCTTATGTTTGAGGGTATCCACTATAAGAGGTGGCGCGTGAGAGCAGTCTCATGGTTTCAAACCATGAGTTGCTATGACGCCACTCTCGACAAACCTGAAGGAGAGCTTGATGCTCAACAGGCACAAGCTTTTCAGAAAATGGATACTCTGTTTAAGGCTGCTCTCTTGAGTGTTCTTGGTGAGAACATAGTTGATGCTTATGCGTCAATTGATAATGGAAAAGATATGTGGGATGCACTCGAAGCCAAGTTTGGGGTCTCGGATGATGGCACTGAGTTGTACATCATGGAGCAATTCTATGATTACAGGATGACTGAAGAGCGATCCGTGGTTGAGCAAGCTCATGGGATATAGTCATTTGCTAGAGAACTTGAGCACTTCAGTTGTATGCTACCGGACAAGTTTGTTGCCGGAGGTATCATCACTAAGCTTCCTCCTTCATGTAGGAACTTTGCTACCTTGCTGAAGCATAAGAGGCAGGAGTTTTTCGTCCCGGATCTGATTGGCACTCTTGATGTGGAAGAAAAGGCGAGAGCAAAGGACACACGTGCTCGAGGTATTGAGGGAGGATCTAGTGCCAATGTGGTACAGAAGCAGAACTTCCAGCCCCACAAGTTCAAGAACAAGGGCAAGTTTGATGGAAAAGCAAAGTTTGATGGGAAGATCAAGGCTGTGCAACACACGAACTTCAAGAAGAAGAATGGCAAGAAGAAATGTGCTTGTCATGTGTGTGGGGATCGTGATCATTGGGCTCCTAGTTGCCCTAATCGCTATGACAAGCGTCATCCTGGGAAAGGCGGCAAGACCGCTAATGTTGTCATTGGAGACACTGACATGAAGGATGCTGGGTATGGTATATTTCCCACTACTCTTTCAGTATGTCATTCTCCTGATTGGTTGATTGACACGGGTGCTAATGTGCATGTATGCGGTGATATTTCCATGTTTTCGTCTTATCAGACCGCAGGGACTTCAACCGTGCTGATGGGTAACAGTTCAAGTGCTTTTGTTCATGGTGTTGGCATGGTCGATCTGAAGTTTACTTCGGGGAAGATCGTGTGGCTGAAGAACGCACATTATGTCCCCTCTGTCAATAAAAATCTTGTTAGCGGATCTCTTCTTTGTAGAGATGGCTACAAGCTTGTCTTTGAGTCGAATAAATTTGTAATATCCAAGTATGGAACCTTTGTTGGTAAAGGCTATGAGTCAGGAGGTCTGTTTCGTTTATCCTTATCAGACGTTTGCAATAAAGTTGTTAATCATATTTGCAACAATAGTGAATCCAATGTGTGGCATTCACGTCTCTGTCATGTTAATTTTGGTTGCATGTCGCGACTAGCGAAGTTGAACTTAATCCCTAGTTTCACCACTGTCAAGGGATCTAAGTGTCAAGTTTGTGTGCAAGCTAAGCAACCTCGTAAGTCTCACACGACTGCGGAAATGAGAAATCTTGCACCACTAGAGCTCATACATTCAGACCTATCGGAAATGAATGGTGTTTTGACAAAATGTGGGAAGAAATATTTCATGATGTTAATTGACGACTCCACTAGATACTGCCGTGTGTATCTTCTGAAATCTAAGGATGAGGCTTTGAACTTTTTCAAGATCTATAAAGTTGATGTGGAAAACCAACTTGATTGAAAAATCAAGAGGCTTAGGTCCGACCGTGGTGGAGAGTATTTTTCCAATGAATTTGATGCTTTTTGTGCGGAACATGGTATAATCCATGAGAGGACGCCTCCCTACTCATCTCAGTCAAATGGGGTGGCCGAAAGAAAGAACCGTACTCTAACTGATTTGGTTAACGCCATGTTAGACACATCGGGTCTCTCTAAGGCATGGTGGGGGGAGGCGATATTGATAGCATGTCATGTCCTGAACCGAGTCCCCACAAAGAACAAAGAGATAACTCCATTCGAAGAATGGGGGAAGAAAAGGTTAAAACTCTCTTATCTGCGAACATGGGGTTGTTTGGCGAAAGTCAATGTTCCAATTCCAAAGAAGCGGAAGCTTGGACCAAAGACTGTGGATTGTGTTTTCCTGGGATATGATTTTCATAGCATTGGCTATAGATTCTTGGTTGTAAAATCTGAGGTACCTGACATGCATGTCGGTACGATCATGGAGTCGAATGATGCGACTTTCTTTGAAGATATCTTTCCCATGAAGGATATGGCTACCTCATCTAATCAGGAGATGCCTAGTTCATCGAATCAAGAACCAGTTACAATTACCGAACCTACAATTTCGATGGAACACTTTGAAAGTCCTGTGGAGGAGAACAATGAAGTTCCTATTGGGAGCAAGAGACAGAGGACTACAAAGTCTTTTGGTGATGATTTTCTTGTGTATCTCATAGATGACACTCCCAGTTCTATTTCAGAGGCCTATGCATCTGAAGATGCTGACTACTGGAAGGAAGTGGTTCATAGTGATATGGATTCCATCTTGGCGAATGAAACCTGGGAGATAACTGATCATCCTTATGGGTGCAAACCTATAGGATGCAAATGGGTATTCAAGAAGAAAGCTTAGGCCTGATGGTACTATTGAAAAGTACAAGGCTCGGCTCGTGGCTAAGGGTTATACCCAAAAGGAAGGTGAAGACTTCTTTGATACTTACTCACCTGTGGCTCGACTGACCACTATTCGAGTTCTACTTTCACTAGCTGCCTCACATGGTCTTCTCGTTCATCAAATGGATGTTAAGACTGCTTTCCTAAATGGAGAGTTGGACGAGGAAATTTATATGGAACAACCAGATGGGTTTGTACTAGATGGTCAGGAAGGAAAAGTGTGCAAGTTGCTGAAGTCTTTGTATGGACTCAAGCAAGCACCCAAACAGTGGCATGAGAAGTTTGAAAGAACTTTAACAGCTGTAGGCTTTGTTGTAAACGAAGCTGACAAATGTGTGTACTATCGCCATGGTGGGAGCGAGGGAGTTATCCTTTGCTTGTATGTTGATGACATTCTGATTTTCGGAACAAATCTGAATGTTATTAAGGAGGTCAAGGATTTCCTATCTCGCTGTTTTGAGATGAAGGATTTAGGAGTGGCTGATGTCATTCTGAACATCAAGTTATTGAGAGACGATGATGGTGAGATAACATTGCTTCAATCTCACTATGTGGAAAAGATCTTGAGTCGCTTTGGCTATAGTGACTGCAAGCCCTCTCCAACACCATTTGATGCGAGTGTGTTACTTCGAAAGAATAGAAGAATTGCTAGAGATCAATTGAAATATTCTCAGATTATTGGCTCGCTTATGTACTTAGCCAGTGCTACAAGACCTGACATCTCTTTTGCTGCTAGCAAACTGAGTCGGTTTGTCTCAAAACCAGGAGATGTGCATTGGAAATCTCTAGAAAGAGTTTTGCGTTATTTGAAAGGCACTGCTAATTATGGAATTCACTACACCGGGCACCCAAAGGTGCTTGAAGGTTATAGTGACTCAAACTGGATCTCAGATGCTGATGAGATAAAGGCCACGAGCGGTTATGTATTCACTCATGGAGGTGGCGCTGTTTCTTGGAAGTCTTGCAAGCAGACCATCTTAACGAGGTCAACAATGGAAGCAGAACTCACAGCACTAGATACAGCTACGGTCGAAGCAGATTGGCTTCGCCGGCTCTTGAATGACTTGCCGGTTGTTGAGAAACCTGTACCGGGTATTCTTATGAACTGCGACAATCAAACTGTGATCACGAAAGTGAGCAGCTCAAAGGATAACATGAAGTCATCAAGACACGTTCAGAGAAGGTTAAAGTCTGTCAGAAAAATGAGAAACTCTGGAGTTATTGAATTGGATTATATCCAAACGTCTAAAAATCTGGCAGATCCTTTTACTAAGGGTCTATCACGTAATGTGATAGATAATGCATCGAGGGAGATGGGTATGAGACCCACAATATGAGTTGTTCACAGTGGTAACCTATTCTTTGTGATCGGAGATCCCGTGAATTAGATGTGGAAGACAAGCTGTTGGTCAACTGGGAGGAGAGTACCCTTACTGTTAAAATACCACTCCATAAGGATGCAATACTCTCCTAATCTGCATGTCAGGTTGATGTATATCTTAATGTGTTCTAAGTGGCTCTTTGAAGCAGAGATGTTGTCCTGCAGAACATCTTTTGAAGAACGCACCTATATGAGTCTGATTGTTAAACATCGCAATCTATGAGAGTAGGGTTCTCTCTAGTAAACTCATGAAAGGTCTCGGAGTATGATGTTGGGAAACGTAGCAGAATTTTAAAATTTTATACGCATCACCAAGATCAATCTATGGAGTCATCTAACAACGAGGGAGAGGGGAGTGCATCTACATACCCTTGTAGAGCGCGAGCGAAAGCATTCAAGAGAACGTGGTTGATGGAGTCGTACTCGTCGTTATCCAAATCACCGATGACCTAGCGCCGAACGGACGGCACCTCCGCGTTCAACACACGTACGGTTGGGAAGACGTCTTCTCCAACTTGACCCAGCAAGGGGGAAGGAGAGGTTGATGGAGATCCAGCAGCACGACGGCGTGGTGGTGGAAGCAACGGTGATCTCGGCAGGGCTTCGCCAAGCTCAGGGAGAGGGAGAAGTGTCACGGGAGGGAGAGGGAGGCGCCAGGGGCTAGGGTGCGGCTGCCCTCCCTCCCCCCACTATATATAGGACCCCTAGGGGGGCGCCGGCCCTAGGAGATGCAATCTCCAAGGGAGGGCGGCGGCCAAGGGGGGTGGGTGCCCCCCAAGCCAAGTGGGGCGCCCCCCCACCCCTAGGGTTTCCAACCCTAGGCGCAGGGGGAGGCCCATGGGGGGCGCACCATCCCACTAGGGGCTAGTTCCCCTCCCACTTCAGCCCATGGGGCCCTCCGGGATAGGTGGCCCCACCTGGTGGACCCCCGGGACCCTTCCGGTGGTCCCGGTACAATACCGATTACCCCCGAAACTTTCCCGATGGCCGAAACTTGACTTCCTATATATAAATCTTCACCTCCGGACCATTCAGGAACTCCTTATGATGTACGGGATCTCATCCGGGACTCCGAACAACTTTCGGGTTACCGTATACTAATATCTCAACAACCCTAGCGTCACCGAACCTTAAGTGTGTAGACCCTACGGGTTCGGGAGACACGCATACATGACCGAGACGACTCTCCGGTCAATAACCAATAGCGGGATCTGGATACCCATGTTGGCTCCCACATGCTCCTCGATGATCTCATCGGATGAACCATGATGTTGAGGATTCAATCAATCTCGTATACAATTCCCTCTGTCAATCGGTACGTTACTTGCCCGAGACTCGATCGTTGGTATCCCAATACCTCGTTCAATCTCGTTGCCGGCAAGTCACTTTACTCGTACCATAATGCATGATCCCGTGATCAACCACTTGGTCACATTGAGCTCATTATGATGATGCATTACCGAGTGGGCCCAGAGATACCTCTCCGTCATACGGAGTGACAAATCCTAGTCTCGATTCATGCCAACCCAACAGACACTTTCGGAGATATGCGTAGTGTACCTTTATGGTCACCCAGTTACGTTGTGACGTTTGGCACACCCAAAGCACTCCTACGGTATCCGGGAGTTGCACAATCTCATGGTCTAAGGAAATGATACTTGACATTCGGAAAAGCTATAGCAAACGAACTACACAATCTTTTGAGCTATGCTTAGGATTGGGTCTTGTCCATCACATCATTCTCCTAATGATGTGATCCCGTTATCAATGACATCCAATGTCCATAGTCAGGAAACCATGACTATCTTTTGATCAACGAGCTAGTCAACTAGAGGCTCACTAGGGACGTGTTGTGGTCTATGTATTCACACATGTATTACGATTTCCGGATAACACAATTATAGCATGAACAATAGACAATTATCATGAACAAGGAAATATAATAATAACTATTTTATTATTGTCTCTAGGGCATATTTCCAACAGTCTCTCACTTGCATTAGAGTCAATATTCTAGTTACATTGTGATGAATCGAACACCCATACAGTTCTGGTGTTGATCATGTTTTGCTCTAGGGAGAGGTTTAGTCAACGGATCTACCACATTCAGGTCCGTATGTACTTTACAAATATCTATGTCTCCATTTTAAACACTTTCACGAATGGAGTTGAAGCGACGCTTGATATGTCTGGTCTTCCTGTGAAACCTGGGCTCCTTGGCAAGGGCGATAGCTCCAGTGTTGTCACAGAAGAGAGTCATCGGGCCCGACGCATTGGGAATGACTCCTAGGTCGGTAATGAACTCCTTCACCCAGATTGCTTCTTGTGCTGCCTCCGAGGCTGCCATGTACTCCGCTTCACATATAGATCCCGCCACAACGCTTTGCTTGCAACTGCACCAGCTTACTGCCCCACCATTCAAAATATACACGTATCCGGTTTGTGACTTAGAGTCATCCAGATCTATGTCGAAGCTAGCATCGACGTAACCCTTTACGACGAGCTCTTCGTCACCTCCATAAACGAGAAACATATCCTTAGTCCTCTTCAGGTACTTCAGGATATTCTTGACCACTGTGCATTGTTCCATGCCGGGATTACTTTGGTACCTTCCTACGAAACTTACGGCAAGGTTTACATCAGGTCTGGTACACAGCATAGCATACATGATAGACCCTATGGCCGAGGCATAGGGGACGACACTCATCTTTTCTCTATCTTCTGCCGTGGTCGGGCATTGAGCCGTGCTCAATCTCGTACCTTGCAATACAGGCAAGAACTCCTTCTTTGACTGATCCATATTGAACTTCTTCAATATCTTGTCAAGGTATGTACTCTGTGAAAGACCAATGAGGCGTCTCGATCTATCTCTATAGATCTTGATGCCTAATATGTAATCAGCTTCTCCAAGATCCTTCATTGAAAAACACTTGTTCAAGTAGGCCTTTATGCTTTCCAAGAATTCTATATCATTTCCCATCAACAGTATGTCATCCACATACAATATGAGAAATGCTACAGAGCTCCCACTCACTTTCTTGTAAATGCAGGCTTCTCCATAAGTCTGCGTAAACCCAAACGCTTTGATCATCTCATCAGAACGAATGTTCCAACTCCGAGATGCTTGCACCAGCCCATAGATCGAGCGTTGGAGCTTGCACACCTTGTCAGCATTCTTAGGATCGACAAAACCTTCTGGTTGCATCATATACAATTCTTCCTTAAGGAAACCATTAAGGAATGCCGTTTTGACGTCCATTTGCCATATCTCATAATCATAAAATGCGGAAATTGCTAACATGATTCGGACGGACTTCAGTTTCGCTACGGGTGAGAAAGTCTCATCGTAGTCAACCCCTTGAACTTGTCAATAACCCTTAGCGACAAGACGAGCTTTATAGATGGTTATATTACCATCCGTGTTTGTCTTTTTCTTAAAGATCCATTTATTTTCTATGGCTCGCTGATCATCGGGCAAGTCAGTCAAAGTCCATACTTCGTTTTCATACATGGATCCTATCTCGGATTTCATGGCTTCCAACCATTTGTCGGAATCTGGGCCGTCCATTGCTTCCTCATAGTTCGAAGGTTCACCGTTGTCTAACAACATGATTTCCAGGAGAGGGTTGCCGTACCACTCTGGTGCGGAACGTGTCCTTTGTGGACCTACGAAGTTCAGTAGAAACTTGATCTGAAGTTTTATGATCATCATCATTAACTTCCTCTCTAGTCGGTGCAGGCACCTCAGGAACAATTTCTTGAGCTGCGCCACTTACCGGTTCAAGAGGCAATACTTCATCAAGTTCTACTTTCCTCCCACTTACTTCTTTTGAGAGAAACTCTTTCTCTAGAAAGGATACATTCTTGGCAACAAAGATCTTGCCTTCGGATCTGAGGTAGAAGGTATACCCAATAGTTTCTTTAGGGTATCCTATGAAGATGCATTTTTCCGATTTGGGTTCGAGCTTTTCAGGTTGAAGTTTCTTGACATAAGCATCGCATCCCCAAACTTTTAGAAACGACAGCTTAGGTTTCTTCCCAAACCATAATTCATACGGTGTCGTCTCAACGGATTTCGACGGAGCCCTATTTAAAGTGAATGCGGCAGTCTCTAAAGCATAGCCCCAAAATGACAGCGGTAGATCGGTAAGAGACATCATAGATCGCACCATATCCAATAGAGTGCGATAACGACGTTCGGACACACCATTACGCTGAGGTGTTCCAGGCGGCGTGAGTTGTGAAACTATTCCACATTTCCTTAAGTGCGTGCCAAATTCGTGCCTCAAGTATTCTCCCCCACGATCTGATCGCAAGAACTTGATTTTTCTGTCACGTTGATTCTCAACCTCACTCTGAAATTCCTTGAACTTTTCAAAAGTCTCAGACTTGTGTTTCATTAAGTAGACATACCCATATCTACTCAAGTCATTAGTGAGGGTGAGAACATAACGATAGCCACCGCGAGCCTCAACGCTCATTAGACCGCACACATCAGTATGTATGATTTCCAATAAGTTGGTTGCTCGCTCCATTGTTCCTGAGAACGGAGTCTTGGTCATTTTACCCATGAGGCATGGTTCACACATGTCAAATGATTCGTAATCAAGAGACTCCGAAAGTCCATCTGCATGGAGCTTCTTCATGCATTTGACACCTATGTGACCAAGGCGGCAGTGCCACAAGTATGTGGGACTATCATTATCAACCTTACATCTTTTGGTATTCACACTATGAATATGTGTCACATTACGCTCGAGATTCATTAAGAATAAACCATTCACCAGCGGAGCATGACCATAAAACATATCTCTCATATAAATAGAACAACCATTATTCTCGGATTTAAATGAGTAGCCATCTCGAATTAAACGAGATCCTGATACAATGTTCATGCTCAAAGCTGGCACTAAATAACAATTATTGAGGTTCAAAACTAATCCCGTAGGTAAATGTAGAGGCAGCATGCCGACGGCGATCACATCGACCTTGGAACCATTCCCGACGCGCATCGTCACCTCGTCCTTCGCCAGTCTCCGCTTATTCCGCAGCTCCTGCTTTGAGTTACAAATGTGAGCAACTGCACCGGTATCAAATACCCAGGAGCTACTACGAGTACTGGTAAGGTACACATCAATTACATGTATATCACATATACCTTTAGTGTTGCCGGCCTTCTTGTCCGCTAAGTATTTGGGGCAGTTTCGCTTCCAGTGACCACTTCCCTGTTGGAAATATGCCCTAGAGGCAATAATAAAAGTATTATTATATTTCAATGTTCATGATAAATGTCTTTTATTCATGCTATAACTGTATTATCCGGAAATCGTAATACACGTGTGAATACTTAGACCACAATATGTCCCTGGTGAGCCTCTAGTTGACCAACTCGTTGTGATCAACAGATAGTCATGGTTTCCTGACTATGGACATTGGATGTCATTGATAACGGGATCACATCATTAGGAGAATGATGTGATGGACAAGACCCAATCCTAAGCATAGCATAAAAGATCGTGTAGTTCGTTTTGCTAGAGCTTTGCCAGTGTCAAGTATCTCTTCCTTCGACCATGAGATCGTGTAACTCCCGGATACCGTAAGAGTGCCTTGGGTGTATCAAACGTCACAACGTAACTGGGTGACTATAAAGGTGCATTACAGGTATCTCCGAAAGTAGCTGTTGGGTTGACACGAATCGAGACTGGGATTTGTCACTCCGTATGACGGAGAGGTATCTCTGGGCCCACTCGGTAATGCATCATCATAATGAGCTCAATGTGACCAAGGTGTTGGACACGGGATCATGAATTACGGTACGAGTAAAGTGACTTGCCGGTAACGAGACTGAACAAGGTATTGGGATACCGACGATCGAGTCTCGGGCAAGTAACGTACCGATTGACAAAGGGAATTGCATACAGGGTTTGATCGAATCCTCGACATCATGGTTCATCCGATGACAACATCGAGGAGCATGTGGGAGCCATCATGGGTATCCAGATCCCGCTGTTGGTTATTGACTGAGAGCGTCTCGGTCATGTCTGCATGTCTCCCGAACCCGTAGGGTCTACACACTTAAGGTTCGGTGACGCTAGGGTTATTAGGAAGACTAGTATGTGACTACCGAATGTTGTTCGGAGTCCCGGATGGGATCCTGGACGTCACGAGGAGATCCGGAAGGGTCCGGAGGTAAAGATTTATATATGGGAAGTTGTCAAACGGACACCGGGAAGTTTCGGGGTCATACCGGTATTGTACCGGGGCCACCGGAAGGGTTCCGGGGGGCCACATGGGCTGCGTGGGGCAGGGAGCCAGCCCCTGGTGGGCTGGCCGCACCCCCCTCCCTTGGGCCCATGCGCCTAGGGTTGAGGGGGAACCCTAGAGGGGGCGCCCCCCTTGGCTTGGGGGGCAAGCCACCCTCTCCCCTCTCCCCTAGGCCGCCGCACCCCCCTAGATGGGTTCTAGGGGGCCGGCCCCCTTCTCCCTTCCCCCTATAAATAGAGGGGTGAGGGGAGGGCAGCCGGACCACCCTCCAAGGCGCAGCCCTCCCCTCCCCAACACCTCTCCTCCTCCGTTGTGTGCTTGGCGAAGCCCTGTCGGAGTACTGCCTCTCCACCATCACCACGCCGTCGTGCTGCCGGTGGAGCTGTCTTCCTCAACCTCTCCTTCCCCCTTGCTGGATCAAGAAGGAGGAGACGTCTCCCGTCTCGTACGTGTGTTGAACGCGGAGGTGCTGTCCGTTCAGCACTTGGTCATCGGTGATTCGAATCACGTCGAGTACGACTACATCATCACCTTGCAAGCTTCCGCACGCGATCTACAAGTGGTATGTAGATGCAAACTCTCTCCCATGACTCGTTGCTTAGATGAACTCATAGATGGATCTTGGTGAAACCGTTGGAAAAATTTTAATTTTCTGCAACGTTCCCCAACAGTGGCATCATGAGCTAGGTCTATGCGTAGTTCTCTTTGCACGAGTAGAACACAACTTTGTTGTGGGCGTGGATTTTGTCATCTTACTTGCCTCTACTAGTCTTTTCTTGCTCAACGGTATTGTGGGATGAAGCGGCCCGGACCAACCTTACACGTACGCTTACGTGAGACCGGTTCCACCGACTGACATGCACTAGTTGCATAAGGTGGCTGGCGGGTGTCTGTCTCTCCCACTTTAGTTGGAGCGGAATCGATGAACAGGGCCCTTATGAAGGGTAAATAGAAGTTGACAAAATCACGTTGTGGTGATTCGTAGGTAAGAAAACGTTCTTGCTAGAACCCAATTGCAGCCACGTAAAAGATGCAACAACAATTAGAGGACGTCTAACTTGTTTTTGCAGCGATTGATCATGTGATGTGATATGGCCAGAAGTTGTGATGAATGATGAATTGTGATGTATGAGATCATGTTCTTTGTAATAGGATTCACGACTTGCATGTCGATGAGTATGACAACCGGCAGGAGCCATAGGAGTTGTCTTATTTTTTGTATGACCTACGTGTCATTGAATAACGCCATGTAAACTACTTTACTTTATTGCTAAACGTTAGTCATAGAAGTAGAAGTAGTCGTTGGCGTGACAACTTCATGAAGACACGATGATGGAGATCATGATGATGGAGATCATGGTGTCAAGCCGGTGACAAGATGATCATGGAGCCCCGAACATGAAGATCAATGGAGCTGTATGATATTGGCCATATCATGTCACAACTATATAATTGCATGTGATGTTTATTATGTATTATGCATCTTGTTTACTTAGGACGACGGTAGTAAATAAGATGATCCCTTATAAAATTTCAAGAAGTGTTCTCCCCTAACTGTGCACCGTTGCTACAGTTCGTCGCTTCTAAGCACCACGTGATGATCGGGTGTGATGGATTCTTACGTTCACATACAACGGGTGTAAGACAGTTTTACACAGCGAAAACACTTAGGGTTAACTTGACGAGCCTAGCATGTGCAGACATGGCCTCGGAACACGGAGACCGAAAGGTCGAACACGAATCGTATGGAAGATACGATCAACATGAGAATGTTCACCGACGATGACTAGTCCGTCTCACGTGATGATCGGACACGGGCTAGTCGACTCGGATCGTGTAACACTTAGATGACTAAAGGGATGTCTAATCTAAGTGGGAGTTCATAATTTGATTAGAACTTTATTATCATGAACTTAGTCTAAAACCTTTGCAAATATGTCTTGTAGATCAATGGCCAACGCTAATGTCAACATGAACTTCAACGCGTTCCTAGAGAAAACCAAGCTGAAAGATGATGGCAGCAACTATACGGACTGGGTCCGGAACCTGAGGATCATCCTCATAGCTGCCAGGAAACAATATGTCCTAGAAGGACCGCTAGGTGACGCTCCCGTCCCAGAGAACCAAGACATTATGAATGCTTGGCAAACTCGCGCTGATGATTACTCCCTCGTTCAGTGCGGCATGCTTTACAGCTTAGAACCGGGGCTCCAAAAGCGTTTTGAGCATCACGGAGCATATGAGATGTTCAAAGAGCTGAAACTAGTTTTTCAAGCTCATGCCCGGGTCGAGAGATATGATGTCTCCGACAAGTTCTACAGTTGTAAGATGGAGGAGAACAGTTCTGTCAGTGAGCACATCCTGAAGATGTCTGGGTTGCACAACCGTATGACCCAGCTGAACATTAACCTCCCAGATGAGGCGGTCATTGACAGAATCCTCCAGTCGCTCCCACCAAGCTACAAGAGCTTTGTGATGAACTACAACATGCAGGGAATGGAAAAGACCATTCCTGAAGTGTTCTCGATGCTGAAGTCAGTAGAGGCTGAAATCAAGAAAGAACATCAAGTGTTGATGGTCAATAAGACCACTAAGTTCAAGAAGGGCAAGGGTAAGAAGAACTTCAAGAAGGACGGCAAAGATGTTGCCGCGCCTGGTAAGCCAGTTACCGGGAAGAAGTCAAAGAATGGACCCAAGCCTGAGACTGAGTGCTTTTATTGCAAGGGGAAGGGTCACTGGAAGCGGAACTGCCCCAAATACTTAGCGGATAAGAAGGCCGGCAACACCAAAGGTATATTTGATATACATGTGATTGATGTGTACCTTACCAGTACTCGTAGTAACTCCTGGGTATTTGATACCGGTGCCATTGCTCATATTTGTAACTCACAGCAGGAGCTGCGGAATAAACGGAGACTGGCGAAGGACGAGGTGACGATGCGCGTCGGGAATGGTTCCAGAGTCGATGTGATCGCCGTCGGCACGCTGCCTCTACATTTACCTACGGGATTATTTTTGAACCTTAATAATTGTTATTTAGTGCCAAGTTTGAGCATGAACATTGTATCTGGATCTCGTTTAATACGAGATGGCTACTCATTTAAGTCTGAGAATAATGGTTGTTCGATTTATATGAGAGATATGTTTTATGGTCATGCTCCGATGGTCAATGGTTTATTCTTAATGAATCTCGAGCGTAATATTACACATGTTCATAGTGTAGATGCCAAAAGATTTAAAGTTGATAACGATAGTCCCACATACTTGTGGCACTGCCGCCTTGGTCACATTGGTGTCAAGCGCATGAAGAAGCTCCATGCTGATGGACTTTTAGAGTCTCTTGATTATGAATCGTTTGACACGTGCGAACCATGCCTTTTGGGCAAAATGACCAAGACTCCGTTCTCCGGAACAATGGAGCGAGCAACCAACTTGTTGGAAATCATACATACCGATGTGTGCGGTCCAATGAGCGTTGAGGCTCGCGGAGGATATCGTTATGTTCTCACTCTTACTGATGACTTGAGTAGATATGGGTATGTCTACTTAATGAAACACAAGTCTGAGACCTTTGAAAAGTTCAAGGAATTTCAGAATGAGGTAGAGAATCAACGTGACCGAAAGATAAAATTCTTACGATCAGATCGTGGAGGAGAATACTTAAGTCACGAATTTGGTACACACTTAAGGAAATGTGGAATTGTTTCACAACTCACACCGCCTGGAACACCTCAGCGAAATGGTGTGTCCGAACGTCGTAATCGCACTCTATTGGATATGGTGCGGTCTATGATGTCTTTTACCGATTTACCGCTATCATTTTGGGGATACGCTCTAGAGACAGCTACATTCACTTTAAATAGGGCACCGTCTAAATCCATTGAGACGACACCGTATGAATTATGGTTTGGAAAGAAACCTAAGCTGTCGTTTCTAAAAGTTTGGGGATGCGATGCTTATGTCAAGAAACTTCAACCTGAAAAGCTCGAACCCAAGTCGGAAAAATGCGTATTCATAGGATACCGTAAGGAAACTATCGGGTATACCTTCTACTTAAGATCCGAAGGCAAGATCTTTGTTGCCAAGAACGGATGCTTTCTGGAAAAAGAGTTTCTCTCGAAAGAAGTAAGTGGGAGGAAAGTAGAACTCGATGAAGTACTACCTCTTGAGCGGGAAAGTGGCGCAGCGCAGGAAACCGTTCCTGTGATGCCCACACCAACTGAAGAGGAAAACAATGATGATGATCAAGGTACTTCGGATCAAGTTACTGCTGAACTTCGTAGGTCCACTAGGACACGTTCCGCACCAGAGTGGTACGGCAACCCTGTCCTGGAAATCATGTTGTTAGACAACAATGAACCTTCGAACTATGAAGAAGCGATGGCGGGTCCGGATTCCAACAAATGGCTTGAAGCCATGAAATCCGAGATAGAATCCATGTATGAAAACAAAGTATGGACTTTGACAGACTTGCCCGATGATCGGCGAGCGATAGAAAACAAATGGATTTTTAAGAAGAAGACGGACGCGGATGGAAATGTTACCATCTATAAGGCTCGACTTGTCGCTAAGGGTTATCGACAAGTTCAAGGGATTGACTACGACGAGACTTTCTCTCCCGTAGCGAAGCTGAAATCCGTCCGAATCATGTTAGCGATTGCCGCATACTATGATTATGAGATATGGCAAATGGACGTCAAAACGGCATTCCTTAACGGGCATCTTAAGGAAGAACTGTATATGATGCAGCCGGAAGGTTTTGTCGATCCTCGGAACGCTAACAAAGTATGCAAGCTCCAGCGATCCATTTATGGACTGGTGCAAGCATCTCGGAGTTGGAACATTCGCTTTGATGAGATGATCAAAGCGTTTGGGTTTATGCAGACTTATGGAGAAGCCTGCGTTTACAAGAAAGTGAGCGGGAGCTCTGTAGCATTTCTCATATTATATGTAGATGACATACTCTTGATGGGAAATAATATAGAATTTCTGGACAGCATTAAGGCCTACTTGAATAAGTGTTTTTCAATGAAGGACCTTGGAGAAGCTGCTTATATATTAGGCATCAAGATCTATAGAGATAGATCGAGACGCCTCATAGGTCTTTCACAAAGCACATACCTTGATAAGATTTTGAAGAGGTTCAAAATGGATCAGTCCAAGAAGGGGTTCTTGCCTATGTTACAAGGTGTGAGATTGAGCTCGGCTCAGTCACCGACCACAGCAAAAGATAAAGAAGAGTGTCATCCCCTATGCTTCAGCCATAGGATCTATTATGTATGCCATGCTGTGTACCAGACCCGATGTAAACCTTGCCGTAAGTTTGGTAGCAAGATACCAAAGTAATCCCGGCAAGGAACACTGGACAGCGGTCAAGAATATCCTGAAGTACCTGAAAAGGACGAAGGACATGTTTCTCGTTTATGGAAGAGACGAAGAGCTCGTCGTAAAGGGTTACGTCGACGCTAGCTTCGACTCAGATCTGGATGACTCTAAGTCACAAACCGGATACGTGTATATGTTGAATGGTGGAGCAGTAAGCTGGTGCAGCTGCAAGCAGAGCGTCGTGGCGGGATCTACGTGTGAAGCGGAGTACATGGCAGCCTCGGAGGCAGCGCATGAAGCGATTTGGGTGAAGGAGTTCATCACCAACCTAGGAGTCATACCCAATGCGTCGGGGCCGATCAAACTCTTCTGTGACAACACTGGAGCTATTGCCCTCGCCAAGGAGCCCAGGTTTCACAAGAAGACCAGGCACATCAAGTGTCGTTTCAACTCCATCCGTGAAAATGTTCAAGATGGAGACATAGAGATTTGCAAAGTGCACACGGATCTAAATGTCGCAGATCCGCTGACTAAACCTCTCTCGCGTGCAAAACATGATCAACACCAGAACTCTATGGGTGTTCGATTCATCACAATGTAACTAGATTGGTGACTCTAGTGCAAGTGGGAGACTGTTGGAAATATGCCCTAGAGGCAATAATAAAAGTATTATTATATTTCAATGTTCATGATAAATGTCTTTTATTCATGCTATAACTGTATTATCCGGAAATCGTAATACACGTGTGAATACTTAGACCACAATATGTCCCTGGTGAGCCTCTAGTTGACCAGCTCGTTGTGATCAACAGATAGTCATGGTTTCCTGACTATGGACATTGGATGTCGTTGATAACGGGATCACATCATTAGGAGAATGATGTGATGGACAAGACCCAATCCTAAGCATAGCATAAAAGATCGTGTAGTTTGTTTTGCTAGAGCTTTGCCAGTGTCAAGTATCTCTTCCTTCGACCATGAGATCGTGTAACTCCCGGATACCGTAAGAGTGCCTTGGGTGTATCAAACGTCACAACGTAACTGGGTGACTATAAAGGTGCATTACAGGTATCTCCGAAAGTAGCTGTTGGGTTGACACGAATCGAGACTGGGATTTGTCACTCCGTATGACGGAGAGGTATCTCTGGGCCCACTCGGTAATGCATCATCATAATGAGCTCAATGTGACCAAGGTGTTGGACACGGGATCATACATTACGGTACGAGTAAAGTGACTTGCCGGTAACGAGACTGAACAAGGTATTGGGATACCGACGATCGAGTCTCGGGCAAGTAACGTACCGATTGACAAAGGGAATTGCATACAGGGTTTGATCGAATCCTCGACATCATGGTTCATCCATTGACAACATCGAGGAGCATGTGGGAGCCATCATGGGTATCCAGATCCCGCTGTTGGTTATTGACTGAGAGCGTCTCGGTCATGTCTGCATGTCTCCCGAACCCGTAGGGTCTACACACTTAAGGTTCGGTGACGCTAGGGTTATTAGGAAGACTAGTATGTGACTACCGAATGTTGTTCGGAGTCCCGGATGGGATCCTGGACGTCACGAGGAGATCCGGAAGGGTCCGGAGGTAAAGATTTATATATGGGAAGTTGTCAAACGGACACCGGGAAGTTTCGGGGTCATACCGGTATTGTACCGGGGCCACCGGAAGGGTTCCGGGGGTCCACCGGGAGGGGCCACCCCTCCCGGGGGGCCACATGGGCTGCGTGGGGCAGGGAGCCAGCCCCTGGTGGGCTGGCCGCACCCCCCTCCCTTGGGCCCATGCGCCTAGGGTTGAGGGGGAACCCTAGAGGGGGCGCCCCCCTTGGCTTGGGGGGCAAGCCACCCTCTCCCCTCTCCCCTAGGCCGCCGCACCCCCCTAGATGGGTTCTAGGGGGCCGGCCCCCTTCTCCCTTCCCCCTATAAATAGAGGGGTGAGGGGAGGGCAGCCGGACCACCCTCCAAGGCGCAGCCCTCCCCTCCCCAACACCTCTCCTCCTCCGTTGTGTGCTTGGCGAAGCCCTGTCGGAGTACTGCCTCTCCACCATCACCACGCCGTCGTGCTGCCGGTGGAGCTGTCTTCCTCAACCTCTCCTTCCCCCTTGCTGGATCAAGAAGGAGGAGACGTCTCCCGTCTCGTACGTGTGTTGAACGCGGAGGTGCTGTCCGTTCAGCACTTGGTCATCGGTGATTCGAATCACGTCGAGTACGACTACATCATCACCTTGCAAGCTTCCGCACGCGATCTACAAGTGGTATGTAGATGCAAACTCTCTCCCATGACTCGTTGCTTAGATGAACTCATAGATGGATCTTGGTGAAACCGCAGGAAAAATTTTAATTTTCTGCAACGTTCCCCAACATTCCCTTGCAATAAAAACACTCAGTCTCAGGCTTGGGTCCATTCTTTGACTTCTTCCCGGTAGCTTGCTTACCGGGCGCGGCAACCCCCTTGCCGTCCTTCTTGAAGTTCTTCTTACCCTTGCCTTTCTTAAACTTAGTGGTTTTATTAACCATCAACACTTGATGTTCCTTTTTGATCTCCACCTCCGCTGATTTCAGCATTGAATATACCTCGGGAATGGTCTTTTCCATCCCCTGCATATTGAAGTTCATCACAAAGCTCTTGTAGCTCGGTGGAAGTGACTGAAGGATTCTGTCAATGACCGCGTCATCCGGGAGATTAACTCCCAGCTGAGTCAAGCGGTTATGCAACCCAGATATTTTGAGTATGTGCTCACTGACAAAACTATTTTCCTCCATCTTACAACTAAAGAACTTGTCGGAGACTTCATATCTCTCGACCCGGGCATGAGCTTGGAAAACCATTTTCAGCTCTTCGAACATCTCATATGCTCCGTGTCGCTCAAAACGCTTTTGGAGCCCCGGTTCTAAGCTGTAAAGCATGCCGCACTGAACGAGGGAGTAATCATCAGCACGTGACTGCCAAGCATTCATAATGTCTTGGTTCTCTAGGATGGGTGCGTCACCTAGCGGTGCTTCTAGGACATAATCTTTCTTGGCAGCTATGAGGATGATCCTCAGGTTCCGGACCCAGTCCGTATAGTTGCTGCCATCATCTTTCAGCTTGGTTTTCTCTAGGAACGCATTGAAGTTGAGGGAAACATTAGCGTGGGCCATTTGATCTACAAGACATAATGTAAATATTTTAGATTAAGTTCATGATAATTAAGTTCATCTAATCAAATTATTCAATGAACTCCCACTCAGATAGACATCCCTCTAGTCATCTAAGTGAAACATGATCTGAGTCAACTAGGCCGTGTCCGATCATCACGTGAGACGGATAGTCAATATCGGTGAACATCTTCATGTTGATCGTATCTTCTATACGACTCATGCTCGACCTTTCGGTCTTCCGTGTTCCAAGGCCATGTATGTACATGCTAGGCTCGTCAAGTCAACCTAAGTGTATTGTGTGTGTAAATCTGGCTTACACCCGTTGTATTCGAACGTTAGAATCTATCACACCCGATCATCACGTGGTGCTTCGAAACAACGAACCTTCGCAACGGTGCACAGTTAGGGGGAACACTTTCTTGAAATTATTACGAGCGATCATCTTATTTAAGCTACCGTCGTTCTAAGAAAATAAGACGTAAAACATGATAAACATCACATGCAATCAAATAGTGACATGATATGGCCAATATCATTTGCTCCTTTTGATCTCCATCTTCGGGGCTCCATGATCATCATTGTCACCGGCATGACACCATGATCTCCATCATCATGATCTCCATCATCATGTCTTCTTGAAGTTGTCTCGTCATCTATTACTTCTACTACTATGGCTAACGCTTTAGCAATAAAGTAAAGTAATTACATGACGTTTATGTTGACATGCAGGTCATAAATAAATTAAGACAACTCCTATGGCTCCTGCCGGTTGTCATACTCATCGACATGCAAGTCGTGATTCCTATTACAAGAACATGATCAATCTCATACATCACATATATATCATTCATCACATCCTTTTGGCCATATCACATCACACGGCACATGCTGCAAAAACAAGTTAGACGTCCTCTAATTATTGTTGCAAGTTTTTACGTGGCTACTATAGGTTTCTAGCAAGAACATTTCTTACCTACGCCAAAACCACAACGTGATATGCCAATTTCTATTTACCCTTCATAAGGACCCTTTTCATCGAATCCGATCCGAGTAAAGTGGGAGAGACAGACACCCGCTAGCCACCTTATGCAACTAGTGCATGTCAGTCGGTGGAACCAGTCTCACGTAAGTGTACGTGCAAGGTCGGTCCGGGCCGCTTCATCCCACGATGCCGCCGAATCAAGATAAGACTAGTAACGGCAAGTAAATTGACAATATCGACGCCCACAACTGCTTTGTGTTCTACTTGTGCACAACAACTACGCATAGACCTAGCTCATGATGCCACTGTTGGGGAACGTAGCAGAATTTTAAAATTTTCTACGCATCACCAAGATCAATCTATGGAGTCATCTAGCAACGAGGGAGAGGGGAGTGCATCTACATACCCTTGTAGATCGCGAGCGGAAGCGTTCAAGAGAACGGGGTTGATGGAGTCGTACTCGTCGTGATCCAAATCACCGATGACCTAGCGCCGAACGGACGGCACCTCCGCGTTCACTACACGTACGGTTGGGAAGACGTCTCCTCCAACTTGATCCAGCAAGGGGGAAGGAGAGGTTGATGGAGATCCAGCAGCACGACGGCGTGGTGGTGGAAGCAACGGTGATCTCGGCAGGGCTTCGCCAAGCTCAGAGAGAGGGAGAAGTGTCACGGGAGGGAGAGGAAGGCGCCAAGGCTAGGGTGCGGC